>NW_027395667.1:1654601-1929123 GCF_004382785.1 Trichoderma ghanense
CCCCCTCCCCCCAGTGCTCCAATCTAGACTGCATCATGGGGCGTGCAAATGGCGACGCGGATGACAATACGGAGTACTCCTTGCTGAGAACACTTGCTAGCATTCCCAAGGCATCACCAAAGGCTTGGAGCCATCCTCAATGATAAAAATCGGTAACCGAGACGCATCTCAGCTAGTTGTATATGGTGGAGGTCCTCTGGTGCCGCCATCTTTCAAGTTGGCGCCTTCTCCTCCGAAGTTGCCTTGGAAAGGGATGCTCAAGCACAGGCCAGCGGACACTGAAGCTACTCTTCTCGTAAGATGGGGGAGAGATTTGCTTCACGGTAATCAGGCGCAATTTCTCAGAAAGTGCACGAAGCGTGCTTCCAAAATCCAAGAATTGCTGGAATGGAATGCGTGTTCCAAGAAGAATCGTCCCTGCTCATGTCATCTCGTCCTTGTACGACCGGTCCGCCGGATATGTCGGCAGAATCAGCCACGGGGTCCTCTGTTAAAAATCACCATGTCTCTCTGGAAGATTTGGTCGTTACTATGGACGCATATACTGGCTTCGAAATGATGGCCTCCAAACGAGGTACTCTCCAACGAGTGTCCCTGTCCGAGTACCGGCCGGCTGGACAAAGTAAAACACCAGAAGGGCGGGGTGGCCGAGTATTTCGGGTTACGAGGCGTCGTTAATCAGCAAGCACAATAAGCGGACAGTTGAGGGCCTGGTTTACATTTCGAGGATCGTGTCATCCGTCCAGGCCGCTGGAAAGAATCCAGAGATATCTAGGCTCCAGAACGATGGATCTCCCACTTGCTTTCGACGAAGATTGCACCTCCTCGGACGCGATGCTGCCTAGAAGGCTCGCGCTGCAGGGGGTTCAGGTGCGTCTGACTTCCATCTGGGCTGGATGCTTGTACGACAGACACAGTTGTAGCGTGGTTCGTGTCTGCACCATGGTCATAAATCGATTGCAGCGCGAGAGTCTCAAGGCCAGGCCGCTTCTTCCTGCTGCAACGTTTCGAGATTGACTGGCCGGGATGGTCGAAAAGACCGCATCTTCCCAGCTTCCTTGCTCCTCGGCCTTTCGTGTATTTCACGACCAGTGGGCCCAGCATCGGCAGTGACACGCAAACGATGCCAAGGTTGGCCTCGAGGGTTGAGAGAAAGTCGGCCCACACCATGGTGCCTGTTATATTATCCATTTTCAGATGCGTTAATGTGATGACCCGACAGACGGCGACGACAGACACTCTGCTTCATTGACCAGGGTGTTGTTAGCTTACTCGGCGGTTAGGGAAGAAGCGGGAAGAGAAGAGATAGGAAAGCACTCGAAATCACGCCCAAGCACTTACAGCAGGCCGGTCAAAAAGAGGACTGTTAGCGCAACCTTCATTTGGCTCCTCGTGTTCAATGTCCAGATTGTGCGCAAAGGCAATGCGAGGATGATGATGTCGCTGACGATGTTGTAAGCCCCGACTGCGAGGAATGTCGAGATCCGGTCTGCGCAGATGCCCCCGACGAAGGGATTCCAGGTCGCTTCGAAAGGCCGACAGACAAAGAAGAACATGAGGACACTGCCCGAGCCCCATAACGATACAACGCCGATCACGATCTGCGTGGCAAAGCGCAACTTGCTGTTGGGGAAGACCCGGAGATAGAAACAGAGGATGCTGAGCTTGACGATGGTGATGCATACTGTGTATGTCAACGCATATGCGATGGTCAGCTTCAGGATGATGACGAGATTCGGCGCCGTATCGGACATTTGACGCCCAACTCCCATCGGGCTATCTAGAAATGCCTGTCAGTAACCGTCTGGCCATATCGAGTTGGCGCGGAAGAAGCCTACAAAGGCCCTGGATGACAAGCATGCCAATGCCCAGGGGCATCGAAAGAAGTATCAAATAGTCATCCCACCAAAGCTTTGCGCCGGTCACGATGCGTGCGAACAGGCGGAGTCCGACAATGACGACGGCGAAGGCGACGAGGATGCTGTTGATGATGATGTGCGTCCTCACCACCGGAAGAATTGGGAATGTGACAGTCTGCAGTGCCATTCTGCTGCCGTGGTTCGACGATGCCGCAGGATCATCACACCATTTCGCTTGCCGTGCATTCGGCAGGCCCGGCCAAATGGACTTGAGTGTGCGGCATCCTTCCTGATAAAGTACTGCTCGTTTGAGAGCATGCTTCCGGGTGTTGGTCCAACACTATGCCCCCAAAATCCTGGCTATAGAGTATGGTATCACGGATATTGGGGTCAGGCCGGGGAGAGAGAGAGTTAACGTCGCCAAAGATCCGCGACCCCTGTCGGCCAGCAACATGATCGGCAGATTGCCCTGTTGGATCCTTGCCCAACACTCTTCCGGGGCAAGGGTTGGATATCCGAAGAGCATGCGTGCCTTGTACAGGTACGACGATGCAGGCAAACCTTAGACCAGGGGCTGAATAGCTCTTGTCACACTTGACCGGAGCAACAAGTTGGTAGACCACGAGGGGCGATACATGATGAGCGGTCAATCGAGCTGTAGTGTATCCTTTGCTTTGGCGTCCATGCGTTCTAAAAGTTGCCGTTGGTTGCTCGACTTTCGTCAAGGATCAGATCATCGTACGAAATAGTTTCCTTGGTGGAGATGGGTTGGACCCAACAGCAGAAGAAGAGAGCACCAACTCAAATACGAAGTGCCACGGGCGCCGACTGTATCAGTGCTTAGGCTGTGGCACGGATATGAGGTGAGGAGAAAGCCGTTGTTGGAAGGCGATCAAGTATGTGTTGCACGAAGTATCGGCGCGTGCTGTAGAGCCGTACTAGCTGTCGGCTCCTGGATGCGAAACCGATGCGGCAATCGGAGTTCGCTATCCGCAGACGGACATCAGCCTGCAAACCGAGACTTGTTGTGTTGTAGTCACTGAGTTGATCGTGCAGAGAGATTTGGGGTTATCGGGGGCGGTCTGAAAAGAGCCCTAGCCAACAACGAATATTCCGCCAAGTGACAGCACAAGCGGATGCGTAGTTAGCTGGTATGCTGGCGAAGGACTGCAACGTACATACGAAACAACTGCAGTCTTTGTCCGTTTGCCAACCACGTGCTAACCCTCTCAGAAATCTTTCAAGGCTGTCGATGGAACCATCCTTGGCTGATGAGGTTGCATTGCAGTTGCTGGAAACACGTATATCCATAGGGTTTGAAGGATTCTTGCAGGGGAGATGTGCACAAATATCCCGGAAGGTAGCAGTACAATGGAGTTGATATGGCGGAGACCGTCGTGGGCTGAATCATGACTGGACAGGGTATGGCCCTTGGCATCGCCATATTAAGAGGCGAGGCATCCCCAGATTGATCTGCTCAGTCCTCAGATTCTCCCTCATGCTTGTGGGAAGCGGCCTGGTCGGTGATCCCTATACAACAGGAGATTCTTCGGACGTATCGTCTTGGAATCTGCTCCTCCACCATAAAGCGGCCATGGGTTCCGCCGCAGGTGCCTTCGACTATATTATTATAGGAGGCGGTACAGCCGGACTGACAGTTGCCAATCGCTTGACCGAAGATGCGGACATTAAAGTCTTGGTGATTGAGGCAGGGCAGGATCGTACAAATGACCCTCTCGTTCAGATCCCTGGCCTCGTTGTTGGAATGTATGGCAAGGCAGAATACGATTGGAACTTCAACTCGACTCCTCAGGTGAGCAGGCTCCCGTATGAGCAACGACTGTTGTCCGGACACTGGACTAACGCCCTACTAGCCGGGGCTCAACAACCGTGTAATCAACCAGGCGCGCGGCAAGCAACTGGGAGGCTCTTCTGCTCTGAACTTCATGATGATGCTGTATCCTCCGAGGGGTAGCCTGGACGCTTGGGGTGCTTTGGGAAACGAGGGCTGGGACTATAATGCCCTATCACCGTACATGCGCAAGTTCGCGACGTTCCATCCTCCTCCACAAGCTGCGAAAGATGCCATGGGCCTGGCGAATCACGACGACTCAGCGGTCGGTGATGGGCCGATCCAGGTGTGCTTCAGCGAAGGCTACAGCAAGCCGAACAAGGCCTGGATGGAGGCGTTTGCCAGCCTCGGACTGGAGATGAAGACTGATCCGCGAACCGGAAAGGGCCTGGGAGCATTTCAACAGGGCGGTAGCATCGATCCCGTCACCAACACTCGAAGTCATGCCGGCAACGCCCACTATACTCGTGAGATTGCGAGCAGGTCAAACCTGACGGTCATCACGGAGACGGTCGTTCAGAAGATCATCTTCGACAATTCGAATGACGAGCCTGTTGCTGTCGGTGTGCTTCTCCGAACACAAGACGGCACTGAAAAGACGCTGCGGACTGGTGGCGAGATCATCCTGGCTGCGGGGGCCCTCATGTCGCCCCAAATCCTCGAGCTGTCTGGCATCGGCAGCAGGTCCCTCCTTGAGAGTCTGGAAATTCCCGTTGTTGTCGATAACCCGAACGTCGGCGAGAATCTCCAAGACCATCCCATCACATGCCAGTCGTTCGAGGTCAAGCCTGACGTTCTCTCGGGCGACGTGTTGAGGGATCCCGATGTTCTTGGTGCTCTTCTTCAGCAGTTCCAGGATGGTGGCAAGGGGCCCCTGGGTCAGTCCAACATCAGCGTTGCCTATGTCCCCCTGGCTGATGGGAAGGGCGTCTGCTCTGAGGACGCCAAGAAGTCGCTGTTTGCCTCTCACCGCGAACATGCGCAGACCCTCGAGGCAAGAATGCTCAGCAAGCTTCTCCAAGGGCCGGATGAGCCAGCCGTGCAGTATTTCCTCTTCCCCTCACAAGCACACACTGTCATAGATAACCCGTCCAGCATGGCTGATTATCTCTTGCCGACAAGCCCGGAGAATTACTTGACGGTCATGACAATGCTGAACCACCCCTTTTCTCGTGGCAGTGTCCACATCACCAGCGCCGATGTTGATGTGCTCCCTTCTTGGGATCCAAAATTAAACTCGAATCCGCTAGATCTGGAGATTTCTGCTCGCCATGTCCAGTTTGTCGAGTTGCTTCTCCGTACGGCTCCATTCGGAGATCTTTTCAAGCCTAGTGGCGCCCGCATTCCGCAGATCAAGGGTGATACCACGGAGACCGCGAAGGAGGTTGTTCGGCAATCTCAGGTGTGCTGCTTCCATCCGTCCTGTAGCTTGGCGATGAAGCCAAGGGAGCAGGGAGGTGTCGTTGACAGTAGATTGAGAGTATACGGCACCAAGGCTCTCAGAGTGGTCGATGCCAGTGTCTTTCCAATTCAAACCGCTGGCAATATCCAGTGTATGGTCTATGTTGTCGCAGAGAAGGCTGCCGACATCATCAAGGAGGACAGGATGACTATGCAGGTGCTCAAACAGGCAAGCCAGGGAACCAGTTTTTGAGTCAAAGAGAAAAGACCCAGAGCTTGTTTGAGTTGGAGATGATTGGCCAGACAAGCACTGCTGTGCTGCCGCCAAGTCATGGGATGCTAGGAAAGGTTCCAACTCTGAAAGAGGAATAGAGTCATTCTGCAATGCCTCTCCAGGAATGAGAAAGTGGACATGATTCCCCTAGCCATTGGATGAGAGACAAGACATGCAGAAACGTGATTTGATGTAGCCGCGGGTTTGTATGTAAGAAATGTCGACTTCCAAACGGCACGTGTGGATGGCTTTGTTGACGAAACCATATCAAAAAGCGCTTTGCTTTATTAAGATTCCATGGCAATGCGGTCCATGAAAATGAGGCCCAGTCTACTCCTAAAAGAGGCAGGAAGTCAACTCCTCGTTCGGTGGTCCTGGGATTTGCCTTCGTCAGGAGAGAGAGGGGGGGGCTCTTGTTGTGGCTTTCGCTCTCGATGAAGATCAATTCGTGGTCGGAGATCAAGAGAAAAGCAGCTAATTGTTGTTGTGGCTTTTCTCCTTTGCGTTCAGCGAGGCTATCCAACTTGAGGAGACTCTCGACCTGTTCAAAGCGGATTCGATGAGGTCCATTGGGCATCTCTGAATACACGTTAGCAAAGATCGATACTGAATGAAGTGATGCCCATTCACCAGTCTGGAGCATACCTTGGACAGAGTACACCTCCCGTGACATTTATCTTCTGGACAAACGAACTTTGGTCCCTTTAAGGCTGATGCTCTTTCGTGTACATTGTTGGGGCTATGATTCTCTCCTTGAAAAGGTTAGTGTTGTATAGTATATCTCGATCGATCGGGTGGACAGCTAGCTATTCGTAGCGTTTGTCGGCGTGCTCGGTTTCGTACACGTTTTGTTGTTCGGGCATCGGCGGCTTTCGATATTCGTCGTCGGTTCCTATCCTATCACTCTATTCTGACCGGCCGGCTGTACGTAGCATGTCGATGTCCCTTGCCCGTTCACATTCCACTTCCCCTTATTGTCCCTTGTATTCTGACCGGCCGGCTGTTCGTAGCACTTGTCGACCACCTCTCCTCATTCATATCCCATGTATCCCTGGTCTGTATGTATGTATATATATGTATCGTTCGCTCGTTCGTTGCCCCATGAGGTGCCCAATTCGCGTCGTCGATTCGGTCGGTAGCTGGTTCGATAGCCGCCTTCTCTTGTCTCGTCGATGAGAGCGGCAAGAGATTTGGTCTTCGTTCGTATCCCGTCTGCAGTAGCGGTTCTAGACCCAGAGAGTTCAGATATTGGCTCATGAAGAAGCCCCGGTAGCAGTCATCTCTCACCATTCACGTCAGCCTATGTACTCGAGTGTTAGCTCTGTTGAACAGTCGGATGTGAGTCAGAGTGTGGACCGAAGCTTACAGTTGTCGTTGTTGATCCGCCAGATTGTATACTGAGCTGTCATCGTCAACATGCAACATGCCTGGGAATGTGACTACAATGGGCTCTTCTGAGACCCAAAGGTTTGAGAGAGAAAAATCATAACTGAGTATGTGTCAGACACCATATGATCCCAGAGGATATGACAAAACTCACATTGAGAACCCGTCGGTTGCAAGCAACAAAGACCTGAATCATATTGTCACTGTATTTACTTCAAAATGCTATCTTATGAGAACTTGAGCTTGTCAGTAGATGCGAAAATGCCAGGAATGAGTGAGTACCGACCTCAACTTTGTAGCTTCAAGACTATATCACGGGAAGCCTATTATGGAGAATGCCCCCCCAATATGACAGACACTCTTCAGCTCAAGGCTTCTTGGCTTGAGGTCCATAGCCGGCGTCATTGCCTGCACAGAATAATTCCTAGAGCATCGGTTAGCATCAGGGATGTCTCGCCAAACTTCAGCCTTGTGCTTACCATTGCCATCCAGCCTAGAAGCTGAAGGCATCTTGTGGACACTCTCTAGAAAATGAGAGGGCCATCAGATGATTCCGAGGAGCGGATACGGCCAGCCGAAGAAGGTAGGCGGGCAAGTCTCCTCAGGGCGGTGTTGCGAGCTGGAAGAGCTGGTACTTTGTCAGTTTATCTTGTCTGGTTCCACGCCGGCAGGGTTGCTTACCTTGGCAGAGAGCCTATTGCTTGGGTGCCCTCGTGTGCGGACTCTTGTCCCTAACAGAGAGCTGCATACTGTATTTCGTAGAGGCTTATCACCAGTGGCATGAGTAGAAGGATGGTGAGAAGAGTCGATGAGGCTGCAGACAAAGTAGCGTAATGTTCTCGACGGATTATCGAGCGCCGTCTCTCGCCCAGGGATGCGTCGGCTTTCATCTTGATGGAAACGTAAAGATGCTGGATGCAGTGGGCGAAGATGGAGCTTGCTATGTCAATGGGAAGTTTGAAAAGCAAAAAGAAGGAAGACGAGGAGAATATTGCCAGAAATGTGCATTTGTGCGGCGAGGGATCACGTGCGGCAGAATCACTGTCCGGCCCCTATTCTGCTTGTCGAGGATGGTGAAGCATAATGGCCTGCACTCGTGCACAAACTCGGTATAAAGAGATTTGAATGGATTGGGTATATCTATGAGGTATTAGAAAAGCCTTCCAGTCTTTATCTTATTAAAGGACGAATGTTTGGAGAAGCTGGAGAGGTGGAAAAGACGGTGGTGAAGTGAATGGTCGCTGTTCCAGGGGATGGACGACCGCTAAAGACAGCAGCACAACAACTGAACAGTAGTCTTCAGCAGCTGTCATGGCATAATCCTCGCTTAGCAACAGCTCTGTATCCCCTTATTGGGCAACATTTGCAGAGGACGCAACATTGGACATTGAAAGACGATGGCTGGATTGTAGATTGATATGATGCTGATGTGGGAATAGCTACAACAAGTTGCTTGTGTTTTCAGTATGACATGTATTTCTCCTCGAGTATATGCACTCAATGTATTTTTGGTTACTACAGACCGAGCTCAGCCTCGTGGAATCGATATGGGAGAGATTTGTGTTGGTGAATGCCAATGCTTTGCACAGGAATTGTCAACGTCTTGATGGTCTGCCACTCCGCCAGCCGTTGCTAAGCCTAGGTACACAATCAGCTCGATACAGAACTCGTTAACGCGGAGAGTTCTCGGGCACGGCCCTCTATCGTGTGTCCTCTACTTTTAGGACCAACACGGACGGACATGTTCAGGGGCATCCCATTGCGAGTCAAGCAGCCCACGCAGTCATTTCAAGGTCAAGCCCCATGCTTCCATCTATGCGTCGTCCTCTTAATCGCTTCCAACCTTGTCTTTTATGGAAGGACCTGCAACTCACAACAAAAGGGGGTTTTAGGTTTTCTCCCTTTGAACACAAACTCTGTACGATGCCATGTGGTGTTCACTGAGGCACTGACGGTATCTTAGGGAACAAGGAGCACTATACAGGGAAGCAAAGAGGCATGAACAGAAGAATACTCCTTGCGTCTATGGACAAAGCATTTAGAGAATATTTTATTGCTGCAGCAGAACTCTAGAACCCAACTACAGCTTCCAACCATAGCCGAGGTCATATCTGCACGGGGCTCTGAAAGAAAAAAAAGAAGAGAAGAGAAGGAAAGACAGAGAGATATACGGCCAAGGTCAACTCCAACCCCATGCAATGGATCCCGAACCTTTCGAATCGAGAAGGGGCCGCCGGCCGAATCAAAGAACAAACAAAGAGAAAGAAAAACAATCTAAGCCACCCCCTGTTGCCCGACCACCCACCCACTTGCAACAAGGAATTGTTGAGACTTGAATGGCTTAGAGTTCTTGGACATGATCAGTACATGTCCCTGGCAAAGAAACAAAGTCAAGATTTAGGGGGTAGGCTATGCTTCGTCTATCATGGCTTACCTGCAAATCCGCACCAAATCCTGTTCTGGTCGCCATCCAGAGGTGAGAGCGGTCCGTATCCTTCGCTTGTGTTGTCTATCGCGGTGCCAGCCGGAATCCAGTGATGAGGCTTGAAGTCGCTGCTTTGGAAGATTCTGTCAAAGAATTCAGGTCTCGGCGGATCTCTCGGGTGATATGCAGGGCAGCCATCGCTGATGTGGAACATTTCAATGATTAGGCTCGTCTCGAGAGCCAGCTCATTAGCAGTGTCGCGGCAAAGGTCAGAGGTCCAGGGGCCATGGGGCTCAAACCAGACGATACGAAACCAGAGAGAGGGCAGGTGATGGTGGCTCGCCCTCTCCTGGACAAAGTCGTAGAGCTGACCCATGCAGAGTCCGACATTCATGTCATGGGCCTTGATGATGGCCTTCTCCATTCTCTGTGGTAGGGGTGAGGAGCCCCTATCAGGCTGGAAGATCATGACGCCAAAGCTGAAGATTGGAGGCTGGCACACAAGCATGTTGCGCCAGCTCGCGCCAGAGCGAGTGAACCTCTCTCTCTCCTGTATTGCCTCAAGAGTCGCCCTGCCATCCAGATTCCCTTCGAGCATGGGTTGGTAGATTGACGAAGGTTCCCACGGCATATCCATCCGCTTGAGCCTGTGGTGGTGGCGGGTCCATCTGTGCTCGTAGAAGGATTCAGCCCGGCGCAGCCAGCCGTACGTGCGTCCAAAGCTGAAGAAGCAGCTCCTGAAGTACCTGACCAAGAGGGAGTTGACGATGGGGAACTTCTCGCGGTCGTCTTTGAGCCACTGAGCTTGAGGATGAAGACCCAGTTTCGCTTTGCCGTCAGGTTTGAAGTAGAGCTTCCGTTGAAGTGCTGGGGATCCGTCAACGACGCCCTTCCACGTTTTGTTGACTCGTTGAATGGATGTTAGAATCGTGACAGGGTCGAGCATGAGGAAAATGCTTTCCAGGAGCTCGGTCGACTGCATAATCTTGTGAGGTGTGGCCTTGGACTTGGGTCTAGGGGAGTCATCGGTGATGTTGACAATTGCAGAATTGTGAGTAAGGGCAACGTAAAAGTCCCTAGGACGGTCGCTATACGGTATATGGAACTCGACCGGAAGCGGCTGGGAGGCAGAGTAGAAAAAGAGAGAAGGGAATGTGGAAGGAAGCGAGCATCGCAAACCGGTAGTGCCTATGGCAATGAACAGCTTCATGGCGCGAGGAACCGGCTGCAGGTAAGGAGGGAATGTATTCTCGCTGATCTCGAAAGAACGGTTGTAGTAGCAAGTCTCTTCAGGGTTCTGGACATAGTAAATAGGGGGGATGTCAGGGTCATCTCTGGCAGCACCGTCGTCACCGTCCTCGAAGATGGATTCCATGATCAAGAAGGAAGGGCGGCAAGAAAGCGAAGAAGAAGAGGAGGAGTATTGAGGAGAGAATGTCAGCGGCTCGAAAGTGAGATTATAGGAGACTAAACAAACAAGACAGAAGAGTTTGAGTCTGGAAGGAGAACGGTGGCAGAATAAGGGGTAGGCGCAGCTTCTCTTATACCCATCCCGTGGCCAGCGGCTCGATTGTCTGCCTTCTCTTGCCGTCTCCTCTGCTGGATCACATCCTCCTCCTCGCTCCATCGCTTGATGCTTCTGCTGCAAGTATTACTGCTGATATTGCTAATATTACTACGAGTGTCTCTGGATATCACCTACCTACTTGACACTGCTGCTAGTAGCTGCTTGTATGGTACCTATTGCGATTTTGCTTCTTTTCCCTGTTTCTGACCCAAGTCTCACACAAGAGAGGTCAACTGATGGGCTTGAGGGGCGGGGCAGATTGATGCCACAGCGCGTCTCGATTGGAGGCTCAAAACGAGGCTGTATCAACGACAAACGACTGGATGAGAGCAGCTGTGGCCAGAGCAGCAAACAATTCTGTGGCTTTTCTTCCCCCACTATCCTTGCCATGGCCTACATGTATGCAGCAGCTGAACTACTTGTACTATCCCAGGATCGCCGATCTTTCGAAGGGAGAGGATGGCAAGGGCGGCAGATCAACAAGATGGACGAGCTTGGGGACATGCGGAACTGAACTGCACTGCACTGCTACCACACCCGTTTCTTGCGTTCTCCATACTTGCTACGACCTGGCGACTTGGTCGCCCACGACTGGGTCACGATCAGATGCGAGTGTGTGAACATGAGGCCATTCGAGCATCGCATAAACCTGTTCACGTAGGCTGCGGTCCGTACATGCAAATGCATGCTGAACCACTTGGTGCCATGCATTTTCCAGGAGGTGAGGGATGAACACGTGTCACGTCAAATCCTCCCTCTGCGTATGAAGTAACAGGAGGCGTTCTTTTCGAAGGATTGGAAGCAAGGGATGTTGATGTGGTGCAATGCAACTGCAATTCGATACAAGGATTGAGGGTGTGAAGAGAAAGTAATACCGCAGACCAAGATCGAGACCAAGACCGAGACAAATCTCAGTACCAGGAACCCGGTACTTTCCCATAGGATCATCTCTCGATCGAAGCGGATGAAACCCCCAGACCTCGGCGATTCCTCGAATATCGGCCGACTCAACGCGTCCTTGACTGTATCGCGGCCAGTAATACCTCCTCCAGACTGTCACTTCCAATGGTATTGAATAACAGTGCCTCAATTGCCGTATTCAGTTGCGTTTAGACTGTATTCAGCCGTCCGAGTACAATCTGTAAGTTGCACGGAGCAGGCGTGTACTTCATAGCCATCTGAGAACGCCAGCAACGCCATGGGCGTAATTCCAACTTCGGCCTCCCTAGACGGGCTTCGAGAAAAGTGGGCTTCCGGTGCGGCTGAGATGTTTGTGTCGTGCTCAATTTCTCTTGTCGGTCGTGTTTTTGCTTTTTTTTTTTTTTTTTTCTTGCTCTGCGGCTGAAACAGCAGGCCTTCTCGGGTGAGGGGGTTGATATCCAAGGCGGCTGGGGCAGACAGGCAGACGCGGCCCCGAGGAATATTGCCCTGTCCCCTTGTTCTTTGCCTTTCATCTCGTACGAGAATGAAAACCCATGAACGCGGTGGCTGGCTCTGCGCCAATAGCAGGACACCGTAATGGTATGAGAAAAGCTCCAAAAGTCCCCGGCATGAGATGGCAACAGTACACGCGGCAGTGTGTGCCCCCTACATGACAGGTTCAATAGTTCAATAGCATCATGCAAGAATCCTCCTCTTTCCTCTGACGCGCGGAGTAGCAATACTGCGGGCGTGTGTATCGTGATAGGATCGGAGCACCTC
Source organism: Trichoderma ghanense (assembly GCF_004382785.1). Lineage (NCBI taxonomy): Eukaryota > Fungi > Ascomycota > Sordariomycetes > Hypocreales > Hypocreaceae > Trichoderma > Trichoderma ghanense. The sequence continues at coordinate 1,667,067 of NW_027395667.1, forward strand.
GTCCGATGCAAGAGAGGCCCGGAACGCGCCCCGAGTCGCCGGCGTCGCTGAACCACATCCATGAGAAGAGAGACAAAGAGATGAGAGAAGCATGTTTGAATCAGAATAGGGGGCATCGAGACCCAAAAGAAACCCCGCAGATAGACGCCTTGTCGTAATGCAACATTAAGAAAATCATGCCACAACTCGCTCTCGCGCTCTCCCTCTCTCGCCCAAATGGGGAGGACAGGAAACAAGAAATCAGACTCCCGGCTCTCCCCTCTCCATCTCAATGTTCTCTGGACCCTCATCTCTCCGTCTCTCTGTTCTTCCATCTCTTCACCCTTCCATCTGCCCATCCACCCGTCTGTCAGCCTCTGCGTCCCTTGGTTTCGCAACGTCGTCTCGCATCTTCGTTTTTTCGGTCTTTCCCATCTTTCCATATTTTCGTCTTCCGTCTCCCCATTGATCCATCCTTTCGCTGTGCCCTACAAGAGATCATCCGAGCCACTGGCGACGCTCTGCTCAATGGCATAGTTGATGTCTCGCTCGGAAAAGACAGGTCCCTGCCCGTCACATTTGGCCACTTGCCTCAGGTACTCGGCCACCTTGCTGACATCCACCAGCCCACGCTTATACAGCGAGTGCTCCAGGAGGTAATCCCAAGCGGCACCGGCGGCGAGCAGCCTGTGACCGTCGTCTGAGGTGACGATACGATGCGGGGGGCCCCTGTTGTTGTGGCCCTGGAGCACGTTTGTGTAGAAGTCGGTGGGCGTGTAAGTCATAGGACCGGTCGTCATGGGCTCGGGGGAGTGAGAGCCGGTCTGGTTCTGGTTGACGGCGGAGGTGGCCCGGAGTATCTCGTTTTCGGTTGACATTCTCTGTAGGTCTCGTCGGAGGCGCTCATTTTCGCTGGCGGCTTCTTTCTGGGCGGCTTCGAGGCTGGCAAGTTTGGACTCGAGGTCTTTGACGTGCTTTTCCTTGCGTTCGCGGAATGCCCGTTGCCTGCAGGTCAGAAAGGTCAGTCAAAGGTGGGACCAGAAGGAGAACAGCTTCTTCTTCTTTCGTATTTTTTTTTTCTGCTTTTGGCTTCGTTGCTGGTTTCGTTTGACCCCTCAAGACGGACAGCGGGTCGTAGGCATGATGTCCCGTAGTTTTGATACAGAACAATCCAGAGATGCCAGCGCACTAGAAGGGAATCACGGGAGGCCAGAAGGGGAAGGAGGAAGGAGAAAGAGAGAGGGGAGACCTACGCAGCACGGTTCTGAGCCTTCCTTCGAGACTGGGCCGGCGTCATGTTGTCGTCGTCGTCGCTCCCACGGACCTCCTCGCCCGTGCCCTCTGCCTTGGTCCCTGATCCAGAGCCGCCCTCACCTCGCAAGATGCTACTGCTGCCGTTGACGCTGCCATTGACGCTGCCATTTGTGGACGGCGAGTGCGGCTGATGCTGCTCCTGGAGCTGCTGCTGGTGGTGCTGGAGCTGGTCCTGATGCCGATGTTGTTGATGCACGGGGCTCGGGTGTTGAGCGAAGGGCGGAGGGTGATGATGGCCTCCAAAGGTCGCCTGGGCGTAATCGAATGCATGGAAGGGGTCGGCAAAGTGATCCTACAAGACGGGAGCACCCACAGAGGTGATTGGGTCAGCATCAGTCAACATTCAAAGTCCACGTCCACGGCCTTGCCCATGTCGAGAGGACTCAAGTCACCCAGAGCCAGAGACTGACGGCTTCGACTCTGTGTGCTTAGTCCTCTCTCTCGTAATGCTCAAGTAAGGGAGCGCTAAGGCACGAGAATCTGCGCTTCGGGGGGAGTGGGGGACCACAAACTGACAGGCGGGGAGGTGTTGCTGAAATCGTCCGAGCCGGCCGACTGGGAGTGTGAAGGCGTCAAAGGGATAAAAGCCCCCGGGAAGGCCTGGTGAGCGCCGAAGGTGTACTGGGCTGCGAAGTCCATGGCGGCCGTTTATCGTTGAAAGCTGGTGGTGATGCTCCAAACTTTCTGCAGCGTAAGGCACAATGGTGTGTAGGTAGGTATGGATTTATGTACGGGGGGGGACTATGGCCACTACCTAGTACCCGGTAGGGGAGAACGGGGGGGGCGCGAGGGGATCTGATGTGGAATTCGGTAAGAGGTACTCGGGCACCACAACCCGTATATGTATGCGTAGGCACGAGGTAGGGGAATCAAAAAAGTAGAGGAGGGAGTTGCGGCAGTGGTCAGAAATCGCGATAGGTGGTAATGCTTCCCAAAGCTTCTGGAAAATCGAAGAAGAAGGAGGGCTGTCTCTGGTGGGATTTTTCTCTCTGTTCCTTTCGGAGGGGTCCTACGTGCTCGCGAAGTCCGTACCAGCAAAAGTCAGAGTAATGTCCTCTGCTTGCTTTGCGAATAACTAGTAATAAGAGAGCATTAATAACAAATACCAATCAACAAATAGGTGGTGCGTGTTAGTCAAGCTTTGCACGAAGTAATTGTCATTCCGGCACAGAAGAAGAGAGAATCGAGGGCAGATCAGGGAAAAGAAGAGAGATGGAAGAACCCCCGAAACGATCCACGATGCCCGAACAAGGCACGAAAACGAGCGAATGAGAGCAGTCCCCAGTCGGAGCCCCGGACAGCCCATCTCGAAGTCTGAACCTGAAGGGTGGCATGGGAGGGGGGGCTGCCATGCGACGAAAGATGCTGGCACGCATGGGAGTCATCTCTTGTTGCTTAGGGATTGCCGCGCGGGTAGCAGCCACAAGCTCGCTTTGCTCCGTGTTAGTTGGAGGCCCGGGTCTGCGCGAAGAGTTGACCAACGGAACTGCTAGTACGGATCGGTTGAAGCCGGTCCTTGAGGCTGTGGATTCTGCAACGCCCGATTATGCTTGTGGCGCCACACGCAGCGCTGAGTTGCTTCCTTTCCACCGCCATGACAATTAGATACACGCTGACTTGGTAAGTGTTCTCTTCGTCCAAGTCTTCCCTCTAGCTAGTCTGCCTGTGTCTCTTTTCCCCGTCTCCTTGTCCCCGACATGGCCCTCCAATGCCGGCTAATAATACGACAAGCGGTTTCTAGTGGTGGCTGCAAGGCGTGAGCTGGTCTCGACGATGGAGCAGGGGGGCCCAGGCTTTTGGGTCTCGCTGTCCGGTACGAGGTAGCATTCTGGAGACCAGCACGGCGGACTTCGCCAGCGCGGCAGTTGGTTTTTAGACGCACTGATTCGGACGGCCCCAGCCCGCTCTGCCTGGCTGACCTGATCCTTCGAGGCACACGGGTCCGCCCTTGTCTCCACGAAAGATGCGGGACGACAGAATGTTTCCATGTGGCATGCATCACCTACTCAGTCTTTCGGGGCAACTGTATCCATAGCAGCAGAGAACATGCAGAAGATAGTCGAAAGGTAAGGAACGGAACAAAAGGGGTTTAACCAAGCAATAGGGCACCCTCATCTCGACAACCCCCGTCAACACCGACTTTCTGAATCCTCAGGCCCGCGGGTGCAAGCAAGATGATCGGTCAAACATGTCCCGGAATTCCAAATCTCCGTGCGAGTGAGGTCTCTTCAGGGCTGTTTCCCCTTGCGCAGGGTGTGCTTCGTGCAGGTCACTAGCATTGCGTACGGGAATACTATTTTCATCAAATCAAAGCTCACAACTGATGAAGCGCTGCTTATTCCCCCTCGCTAGAAGGCGCAGCAGCCTCGAGAACAAGAGCCATGGCAATCTCACTCTTGGAAAACTCCCTGTCAACTGTTCATTAATAGCAACTCACCGGTGACAACGATATTCTCCACCGTATATAGTTTGCGATATGAATGTGCATCCTGACAACTTCGCCTGCCCTGTAAAGCCGTGCACGATTCGCGCTCAGAGATCCATCGTCCCAGGCTCCGGACGCCGTAGGGCTGAATGAAGGTTTTGAAGGAGTGGCCGTTGTGGCTCTCTGTTGGCCCTTGGCTGATGAACGAGCCGGTTTGAACGATAGGACTGCGTTTGAATGGCCGCAAAAGGTCCGTCAGACTTGGCTCCAGGATGCCTGTAGGGGGGGGTATGGAATCTTTGATGTAAGCCGGGATTGAAGCCCTACAGCAAGCCAATTTGCCCGAAGTGTGGAGGGAGCAGTATGTACGCGAATGGGGTCAAATTTGCCTCTGTATTCCTATTCCATACCTACTCCACTGGAAGAAGATAGGTACCAGTAGATAATTCGAGATCAAGCCTAACTATGTCTGATAGATAGTAGTAGCACTTTTGCAGACCAAAGTCAGCCGTACGATAATGCGGTCTCGGCAGTCTCTACCCCGTTGCTTGTGATGATGTCGGCGAACGCTCGTCTTCTCTCGCCTCTACCCAATGGATGCTTTGCATGGCCGAGGGGCTGTTCCGAAAAGATTGGAATCCATGTCGCAGTTGGCCATACGCAGCACCCAATGATGGCAGGCCATGACGAGTTTGGGCATAAAGCTCATGATTGGAACGGTGTGTCCGTCAGCTAGGAACCTACTGCTCAACCGTTCAGTTTGAAGGGGCAGAGAACGGGTGGCAGATCAATGAAACTGCGCTCTGCTAAGCCTTCTTGTATTGGAATTGTTCCCAAATTAAGCATCCAAGAACATCCGATATGGTGTAGTGGCTAACATCGCTCGCTCTCATCCCAAGAGTGCCGAGCAGCCCTGGGTTCGATTCCCAGTATCGGAGAATTATTTCATTTTTCTACCTTCTCTTTTCTCTCTCTCTTTTTTTTTTTTTTTTTTTGCAGAATTAGAATTCTTAGGAGTGGCGGACGGAATTGGATTCAGGAAGAAAATTTGATAATAAATTGCCTTGAAATCTTCTGGCGAGCCTCGGTCATTACACGCCCACCTTCACATTCCCCTTTCCGCCATCTTCTTCTGCCCAGTCGCCTGTGCCTGCGGCTCAATCAGATTAGGAAACCAGCAGGTCCAGACCCTGCTCAACGTGAACAAACGAGTGTAAAAAAAAAAAAAAAAAAAGAAAGAAAGAAAGTAAAGAAACACAAGATATCTTTACAAAGCCGACCTCTCTCTCGGCAAGCTCAAGCGAATAGTTCACACCAAGTATTACTTCTAAGCGTTGCGCAAACACAAATGTCCATCATCGGTCTATATCAAAAAGGCCCCCCACCTGCCCTCGCATGTAAGCCTATTGGCCCGTATAAAAATGCATCATCCGTCATAACACGTTATCAGTTACTGTCTTTGTCTCTCTGTCTTTGTCTCCTTGTTTTTGTCTCCTTGTCTTTGTCTCCTTGTTGTCTTTGTCTTCTTATCATTTGCGCCCTCCTGTCTTCTCTCTTCATCATCACCGCGCCTGCCTCTATTCGGAGCCTCTGGAGCTGTTGTCTTGTTTCGTTCACGAGACATCAGACCGTCCCTTAGTGGCTCTTGATGCCATTGGGCTTCGCGACAGCTGCCTCGTCGTGAGGGTGCTTGATTGTGAGGCACCAGATGTCGAGATAGTCACAGATTGTAACAATGACGTCCACGACAAAGCTTCCATACACACCAAGAGCCGTGCCAAGCATGAGGAACACAAAGGCCGTCTGGTACACGCCGTCGCCGAGTGAGCTAGGCCAGCCGACGCCATAGTTGGCCAACAGAACCGGGCCAATGGAATCAACCACGCCAAATCCGATGAGCAAGCCGAGAACGTTCCAGTAGGGGAAGGGCATCTTGGTGAGGTGCGCAGTGATCATCTGCCCGACGCTGTAGGCATTGACGAGGCCAGCGAAGAGCGCGAAGGGAATCAGGTGGTGGTGCAGGATGTTCGGCTGCAGGTAGAGGTACGTGACGATGAGCGCCCAGACGGCGAAGAAAGGCACAAGGCCGAGGAGGGCGCCACGAGAGCGATCTCCGCGGGCACGGCGTGCGCGGATGACATTGATGGACGACTCGACGGTGTTGAAGACCAGGACAATGGTGCCCTGAACCATGTACCATTCGGTAAAGGTGAGATCGTAGATGAACCCGGGGATGCCCAGAGACGGGGGAACGCCAATGGCGCGGAGGGCGCTCTGCTGCCAGATGTGCGCGCCGCCCAGGTAGCCGGTCAGGGCAAAGACGGCGGCAACAATCAGCACGCCTTCAACGGGCCCATTGACGATGCCGAGGGTAAGAGTCTTGGTGTGGTATTCGTCCCAGGTCTGAACATAAAAGGTAAGGAGGGCTAGGGATATTCGGTTAGCATTTTGCTCATTGAGCCATGTGTTTCTCTTTACATGGGTATCCGACTCGTTTGCAGGACCGAGTGGGCCAGATGGAGGGGCAGATAGGGAAGAGGGGCAGGCAGGAAAAGAACGTGAAAGAATGGTGGAAAACGTACAAGCAAAGAGAGTAGCCACCGTCTTCCAGGTTTGGCCCATGTTCTGGGACGCGGCAAAGATGAGGACCTCGAGGGTGGTATTGAGGGCGTCGACGCCGTGGTCAAAGAGCTCGCCGAGGGGTCCGGACTGCTTGGTTCGCCGCCTGCATAGCTCCGTCAGCTCGCGAACACGGCCCAGCAAGAGGAGGAGGAAAACTCACGCCTGCGCACCATCCACGGCGTCAAATGTCTGGTAGAGCAGCAAGCCAATGGCCCAGCTGTAATACACCCAGCTCGGACAGTCCTGGTCCAGCGTCGGGTTGTACCACAGCATCGTCAGAAAGTTGAGGACGACGAAGCTGAAGCCGGTCAAGGTGATGAGGTTCGGCGCCATGTTCATCGGGAAGCACTTGATGACGAAGTTGGTGTAGAAGGGCTTCAGGATGTACTTGGAGACGAGAGACCGGTCCACGGCAGAGTACTTGTACTCCTTCAAGGCCGGGAGGTTGCGCTGTCGCACGTAGACCATCTTGTCCTGGTTCCTCTTTTGTTTCTCCGGCTATCTGCCTCGTGATCTTTCCTCGTCCTCTAGGTCTAGAATTTGGTGCTGTCGCAGCTGTCGACACGGCAGCGCGTTGATCGTTCAAGCTCGAATCGGCGGTAGGGGTTAAGACGGCACCGACGTCGATCAGACGAGATTCGGACGGCGCTGCAAAGAGAATGGCAGTCTGGCTTGGGGACTCCAACACGCCGCGATAGAGAGAAACGAAGAGGCCAACGCTGCGAAGGCACAGAGAAGCAACGCAAGAGGACAAAAGATGCCGTTGGCGAGAAGACGGGGGTTGGGTCGGAGAGTCGTGTCCTTGGCTTTGCCAGTCGCGTAGAAAACCACGGCTCGGACGAAGGTGATGGATGGCTGCTAGCAGACAACAGGCTGGTCTTTCACGAGCAATTTTTTTGGCGCACAACAAACCGACGTCAATTTTGGCCTAGTCCGTTTTTGGGGAGGGTCCAGAGAAGAAGTTGGCCAAACGTGGAAGTGGGTGGAAAGACGGACTCGGAAGAAGAGCAACCAACGTATCCGGGTGTCCAGTGTCGTTCTCATTCAGAACTCCGGGTCAGGTATAACGAAGCTCAAGACGACGGAAAGCGTTTCAGAACATGCCTTTTTAGTAGTAGTCGCTTCTGCAATGCTCTGCTCTCGAAGAGAGCGCTGTCACGATTCTCTACCTCTTTGCACAAAGCCAGCCTTCGTCCTTGACGTCATAGCTGCGTGCATGTGTCATGTTCTCATCTGCAGAAGCTGATGGATGAAGTTCGTGATGGCTGCAACTTCTTGGAGGGACACATCGGCAAGCCAATGAACGCGATCAATCGTGATTCACTCGCACCATTCATGCATACGTTATCTACCCAGCTATACATAGCTCAATCAGGACAATGCAGTCTCCCTCCGGCGAGGTTTCGGCATCGATTCAGCAGCGCCCCCACGGCCTGCGACCAAGCCATCTTCATCACAAAGAACGACGCCATTCTGCTGTTGCGAGTCCCTCTCGCGCCGGAAAGCCGGTGCTGGTACAGCTACCTCTACAGCCGAGAGATGCCGATTTTTCTTCTCTGATGCAGCAGTCCATAACTCGACTCGCTCCCTCTTTGTGCTCCAAGGTTTCCAGCATGGCTTCAGCGTCATCGTCGCCTCTGAGTCCCCAGATTACGGCCCTGAATAAGCAATTGGGTTTAGTATCGTCTGACCCTGCCAGCCTCCCATCGTCCCTTTCATCTCGCCCCCAAAACATGGAAATAGTCCTTCTGCTCGGCAATCAATCCCTCCCTCCAGCTCAGCAGCGACACCCCCCTCAACACCACGGCCTCGCCCCTCGTGATCCCCAGCGCCGCCGACTCCCGCCTCGCCCTGCACCGCACGTCGCACTCCCACACGACCAGGTCCGGCGTCCCGCTGATGCACCGCGTGACGAACTCGACGCCGTCGTTGGACGCGAACAGGTCGGCGTAAAAGGCCCGGATGTGCGTCTTGTCGACGTTGACCAATCCAAACACTTTTTGTGTGTCCAGCACACAAGGCAAAAACAAGTCAGCTCAGCTCAGCCGCTCACCACTCGCTGGATTGAACCTATGTCCCTTCCCCCGCCATTACAGGTGATATCCTCTCCCAATGGCCATTTCGTAGGACACAAAAACGAGGTGGGACTTCAAGGTATGTCGAAGAAGAGAGCAGTATGAACACTCACGGTGGGCTGTGAACTTGGCGTCGTCCGCATACAAGGCCAGAATATTTGCCACGTCCAAGCTATTAAACGTCGACTCGAGAATCGCAATGACGCCGTGCGCGGCCGTCATGATGCTTCTCCTTCGACCGCCCAATCCTTGAACAAGAACGAGATAAAGAAAGGAAAGCCACATAGACAGACGGAGAGACGGAAAACAAAAGAGAGTAATGGTCCTCCGCGACGATAAACAGTAAAGATTCCCCCAAGGTACCACTACCCATGTCACCTAAGGTACTTGACATTTGAGGTAGGTGCCAGGTCGAATCGGGCCCAAGAGCCGCCACCAAGCGGGAAGCCTTGTTTGAATCGGGCATCTACATTGCTCGCATTATCCATGGAACCATTCGATCCAACCGCCTCCCCAGTCCAGCAATACAAAGTATAGTAGCTCCACCTCCTTGTCGCCCGTCTTCCTACTTCGTACAAGGAGAGGTAAATGGCCGGGGTTATGAGGGAACCCCATATTCTCATTGTGGTAATATCCACCCTTTGGCCCCATCCTCTCGATCCCCCGCCGGCCGCGTCTTTGGAATCAAACCTCACCCGACTCACACCCTATTGGCCCTTTCTTCTTCGACCCTCGCTGGAATCCAAGTCGAACCACCAGCCCAGTGGCTCTATTGGTATTAGGATGAATACTGTACGGACGGAGTATTGGCGGTGATGATAAGGGCCCTGTTACACGCAGTTTGTGCGTCGACGGTTTGTGCGTCGACGGTTTGTGGGTACGTGACTGTCTGGCTCTCTTTCATCATCTCTTTGGCAACTCCAAGTAACCACATGCCCCAAGCATACAATAATCTCCAAGCACAGGTCCATCGACCTTGATGGGAATGTCAAACAACACACGCTAAGATATATTATCGGTACTCGACTTGCAAAATCACTATTCTAGGATTCCAGGATGTGGGCTCAACTGAGAGATCCCCCCTCCCCCCCTTTTTCCACCTCTCGACCGTTACTCCAGTCTTGTCCCTGTGCATCCAACCCTCCTGGCCAAACATTAGATGGGTGATTCGACACCTTGAAAAGAAAAAGGCAAGTATAACCATTACCGTAACTGCCTACTGTAACTGGTCTGCCTGTCCGGCAATCTCCCTGGCAAGCCTCCCCCGCAGGGTCCCTTTCGGTCGCAACTAAGTGGCGCGGCTCAAGACTTCCCCCAAAAGCGCGAGGCCCGCAACGTCACTGTTGATGGACTTCGTCGAGTTGCTGTTCTTCAAGCATGCGCTGTCACCTCGAGCAGCCGAGCCATTTTGCTTTGCCTCGGTAGGGCGCCCATCGCCAACTGCGCCGTAAATACTCCCTGTGACCGGTCGCTTGGCTCTCGACACAACAGGCTTGGGGAACATTGTCAACGCATTTATGTCTTTGACTGTGCCCGCATACCAGTTGACATTGAGTCGCCAGCTCCGTTCCGCAAGCTCCTGTTGAGTCAGGATTTTGGGTCCCGTTTGCTGGGGAAACATTGGGCCAGTGGGCTCGTCCCAGTGGGTGCCATGCTGCATCTCTGACTGCCATTCTCTCGGCATACTCGATGGGGCACCATGGCCCGAACCGACCGAATCGAAGAAGCATTGTTCCGGAGTGTTACAGTTGCCAATGCCGGCTCCCCGCATATCGTACGCCGGATGGGTATACTCGCGAACACCACGAGTAGGCTCGCGCTCCCGTGGCCATTCCGGTTCGGAGTGGATAGTCAGGTATAATAAGCTGTCTGGAGGAATGGCTGGAGTCTCCCCGTCTCCACCGAGTACCTTCTTGGTGGCCGCGGGCAGGGCTTTGGCTTCGTTGAGAAACGACTCAGTGGCAGACTGGTACTCTTCGTCCTCTGCAGAGGAGCTTTGGCATTGCGCGGCCGATGCCACGGTGCTGAAAGCCCTTGGAGTGAACGGAGGCGCATCCATGTCATCCTCAGCATCGGTGACGGACGCCTGGTAAGCTGCCGCCTGGCTCTTGAGCGCCTTGAACGTGGACTCAAAGGTGGAAGGGCGATACTGGCGTTGGCCGGGAGGTCCCGCCGTCAAGGGCTTGGGCGCCCCTGGACCTGTGGCGAGATGCATCGACGCCATAGGATGGGAGTCTGGCATGTCGCCGTTCGTAGAGGGCGTCGAACGCCGAGATTCGAAGAAACTGGCATAAGTGCTGCTCGGTCCAGCATCAGAAGTCATCATGCGAGCTCTCCGTCGACGGTCCATGTAACTCTGGTGAAGTGCGCTGGGGTCCGACAGAGCAGGTCGCAATCCAATCGAAGGCTCATCGCTTGAGGAGAGCCTTACTCCGCCGGGACTGATGTTGCGGTATGCGAATGGCTGGGCCAATCCAGACAAACCGCTTCCGAGGCTGCTGCCGGCCTTTGGTCTTGTCCCCCGAAGCAGCGCCTTCTGAGCGCTCTTCTGGTTCGGGTTCGGGTACGAAGCCAGGTTTTGGAGAGACTTGACCGTCATGTTCTTCAGAGCACCTGCGGAGATGCTATCGTCTTCATCGTCGCTAGAGTCGACTGTGGCCGTATATCCGCGACCCTTGTCGATGCGAGAGGGCGGTAGGGAGTCAACTCTAGCTCGAAGAGGCGGGTTGTGCAGCGTGAAGGGTTGGGGCGACATCGCGGCTTCGCGATCTGGGCTGGCAGCAGGGTTCACTGCACGATCATGATTCTGCTGCAGGGGGCTATACTGCTGAACGGGTGCAACGGCCGGCGTCCTCGCGCTTGTGTCAGATTTGAACCCTTTATCAGACAATATGGATCTGGGAGAACCAAACTTCGAGGCATCAGGGACGAAGCTGGGAGCCTCGAGATTCAGCTTGAGCAGGCGGCCACGGCGAGCGGGAGGCTGGAGCCGCTGCGAAGAGCTGGGATTGTAAATGGTCCCTGCAGTTGTATAGGTTGGTTGAGACGAGATTGGGGTCGTTGCCGCAGGAGTTGGGGATGGAGGGAGTGGTGAGGATGGTACCTCGTCCATTGTCGGTCCCGATGGCTCCATATCCTGTCCGATAACTGCACCACAACTACCTGGCGAAGAAATGAAAGAGGTAAGGTGCGACAGTATACGAAAACTGGAGGAAGGTACATGTTAGCTGCGAAGCGAGTCAAGCGGAAGCACTCTCGAAAGAACAGAGCGCCAAAATTGCGTATGAGAGAAAGGGGGGGGAGGGAAGAGAGGGCGGCATTCACGATTCAAAGCCAAAGAGGACGGCAAAGTCCAAATTGCGGCCACTACACTGATGGAATCAAACAGGCAATGGAGGTTTCCACAAGCCTGCCGCTTCTCCAAGATCTGATTCTCTTTTCCCTGTGCCGATAAGGTAGGTACTCGAATCAAGATGACTGAGGCGGAAAGGCCCAGCGAGAAAATGATGCAAGAAATCCTGGAAGTCCCAGCGAGCCTGCGCAGAAGGTAATTGAGAGAAGACAGAGTGGAAGAGCGAGGAAGAGAGAGAGAGAGGCATGGGGGGAGGAGGAGTGAAGAGCAGGAAAAGAAGAGGCAGAAAAATAAGCGAGAGAGTGGAAGTTAAAGTGGGAGGAGAGGAGAAAGACGAGAAGCTGGGTGAATTGCGTAGGGAAGGTCCCAAGGCACCACTTTCCGGTGGCCTCCTTCCGCGCACGATGGCTGGGGGACGCGATCGATCACTGGAACAACGCAAGAAAGAAAATATTAGGAAGCAGATGGGCTTTGGCTGGCTTACCTGTGCTTTTCCAAGAGAGATGGCCGAGACAATGAGATGGTATCGTAACGTGTGCGAGTTTCCAAGAACAAGAGCAGGAGAAGAGAGAGAGAGAGAGAGAAGAGAGAGAGCGGGTGAGGGAGGGAGAACCGAAGATCGCAAAGCGGCGGAAGAAAGTGAGAGAAAAGGAAGATGAGGAATGAGGTGAAGCGGAAGAAAGAAGGTGGCCCACGCGCCTTTTGAGGTGAACGGCAGGTGAGGCAGCTGGTGCTGAACGGGCAGCAGGCCGCCAGCCAGGTGCAAAGTGAACGGACTTGAACAGAGGACAACATCCGAACTTTCTGAACTCGCCTGCGCAGATACAGATGTTTATACCTACCTAGTAGTAGTCGTTCGCCCAGCCCCAAAGCATCGTCAGTGAATCGGGTGTCTATCAAACTCTAGGGCGGGAACTAAAAAGCGCCGCAAGCCTTCTCATCAACCCTGGGCCCGATTGCCTTCTCGTGACAGAGCCAGATCGGGGTATAGCTTCATTGGGCTGCTGTCAAGCTCAACAATTGCACAGCCCCAGGTTCTCAAGCCATTCTCTGCTCTGCTCTGTACCCGAGTCCCCTCGATTGCGTGGCGGCAGGACGAGAGGACTGAGCAGTTAGCATCAACGTGGCACATTGCGAAGTAGTCGGCGTACTTGAATTGACAATGGTCATCAGTTCATCGAGGTAGGTAGCTAAGCATCGTATTCACCTGCTCACTACCCAGTTATCCTAACAGGCACGCGAACTACCTAAGATGTCCAATGCCAACCGAGAAAAACAAGCGTCGGACGTCTTGTTGCTTTGGACTCATTCCGAATGAACCTCCCTGGGTATGATTTTCCGAGCTGTCATATGCGAACAGAAGAAAAATGAAAAGAAAAAAAAAGACAAAAAGCCCTCGTCAAACATAGCCAGTCTACTCTTCTCAAGGTCCAAGCCTCCCCTCCCCCAATCCCATGAAATGGGCAGTCCGTCGTATTATTGTGAAAAGGAAAAAGTAAGTCTGGCCAGATACGAAGAGGTATAGGCCATTGCCATATACAGTAAGGTACCTATAGAGAAATCGATACAGGGAGGAAAAAGAAGACGTCCCGAAAGTGGTGTGCATCCACCGGGGGAGGCAAGCGTATCATGAGTGTAAAGTTAGGTCTAGGCCAAACACGCCGTCGTCAAGCCGAAAATGAGAGGATGGGAATTAGATAACAATCTGCAATGAAAGAGTAGAATCACCGTCCTTGGGGTGGTCATAACCATCTGAAAAGAAAGAAGGTGTAAGATGCAAGGTTTGAAGAGGGATGGATAAAAGTAGCAGTCGGTGGGAAAAAGAAGTCGAAGAAAAAAGGAGTAAAGGCAACATCCGATGTCACGCTAGAATGATCAGTTCGGATACGCGCTCTACGGCATCATCCCTGGTCCTCTGCGCTTCCCCGCCGCCGTCGCTCGACCTCCAGGGAGCTTGAAGTCGGGATTGTCCAGGATCATGTCGTGGCGCTGCTGTACCGGGCGGCGTTGGGGCACTGGGGGTTGCGGGCTCCATTGTGGGTTGATCCCGCGCTGCGAGATGGAAGTAAAGTTGGAGTGTTCCGATTCGGCGGGACTGCGAGTGCCGCTGGCAGGACCTCGCATATCTTCGTAGTCGACCGCGTTGAGCTGCAGCGGCGGAGGAGGAGTCTGGCGACGCGGCGGCGTATGAACCGTCTGGTCAAAACGAGGGTCGACGTCTTCGTAGTATTCGCCCTTGCCCTTGGCATCGACCACCGGCGCAGTCGTGCCAGACATGTTCGGGGTAGGTCCGCGCGAGGTGTTTGCTACAGGCACCCGAGGCGAGTTTCTCCCAGCCTCTGGGTTCCACTGGGCGCGAGACGGGGCATATTGCCTGGATGGTCTTCCGAGTTGGTTAGCTACTAGATGGACGGCGTGGGTAATGGGGAATACACAGGACAATACATACTCGTCTTGGGAGTACCTACTCCCGTCGCTGGCAAACGTGTCTCTCTGCGTGGATAAGGGCTGCTGGCCCTGCTGGAGATCAACCATTCCGGCAACGTCTGTGTCACTATCTCTCAGGTTGCCGAACTGGCCATTGTTGCTGCTCGCCCCGGCGGCCGGCGTGGCGTCCATCTCAATGGCGTTCGCTACGGACGAGACGGCAGATTCGGTAGGTTCCGGCAGCGGTGGAGGGGACTCGGCCCTGGGCAGATCGATATTGGGGCGGTAAGGCACATATGTGTTGCCAGCGGTGCCGCCGGACGAATTCGGGTTCATGGGGACATCCGACTGTAGCGGCTGCTGCGGCGCTCCAGCATAGCCTTGCTGCGACGGCGACGGCATTCTGTTGTATTGGCCGGCCACGCCATCATTAGGGGTGTTCATCGGCGAAGGGCCACGTCCTCCGCCCCTAGGCATGTGATAATAGGGGCCGTTGTGGCCCGCGCGAGGTGGCGGTCCGTATCCTCCACGCCCACCACCTCGCGAGCCGTATCCACCCCGGCCGGGAGGGCCATAGCCGCCCCGTCCTCTCATGGGGGATCCATAGCCGCCACGACCGCCAGCACCGTAGCCATTTACGGGGTCCGTCTCTCTCCTGATGGGGACTCGATTCGAGCGACCATCGTACGGCTGGCCAGCTGGTCCGTAGGTGTTGGGTGGCACGTTGCCGTAGTTGCCATATGAGTCCTGGGATGCAGACCTCTGCGGCCCACTGTAAGCGCTGCCAATCTCGCTGCCCGCAACGGCTGCCATATCGGCGGGCGCGAGCTGCCTTCCATGGGGTGATCTCTCGGACGTGGTTCGCTGCGTCAGGGGAATGCGCTCGTCGCTGACTTGATCATCTCTCGGGGCGTCGTACGTAGCGAACGCAGGCAGGATATCTTGGGTGCCGTTCCCACCACTCACAACCGGCATAGTAGGCTGGGTTGTCATGGTAAAAGTAGATTTCGGCGCCTGGTTCTCTCTGTTGTAGTAGTTCTCTCCGCTCATCTCGGCATTCTCCGCGATCCTCCTCTTTCGGTCCTTTCGGCTCACCAGAGTGCGTCGCATGGCGCAAGAGACCAGAAGGCTCAGGAAAACCAGAACGGTGGCAGCGAGGACAATGTAGGTGCCCCACGCCATGTGAGGGATGAAAAGCAGGACGTCGATGACGAAAGCAGCAACACACACGAGCAACGTGACGAGGTTGAAGATAAGGAAGAATAGCAGATACCTTGACGAGTGCGAAGCAGCGCGGAAGTGGGCAGCAACGGCCATTAGAAGCATGACGAGGGTGAGAAAGGCGGCGACGGGGTGAAGTATCAGGATTGAAGAGAGCGTATGGCGAACGCCGCTGGGCAGATCAAACGACGAACTCTTGGTGTCGGTGAGGACGCTCGCTATACGCACATTGATTGTTAGCTACCGCTCTGCCATTGCTGTGGAAACACTGCGAAGACGATGGGCATTCTCACCAATGTCATAGCCGATGCCGACGCTGCTGCAGCCCGAAGGCCGGCAAAAGCCAAAGACACCAAACTGGACATCTTGAAAACTGCCGAGGGGGATGACCGAGATGATGGGGGCCGACAAGACGGAGAGGAGCAGCAAAGCAAAGGCAATCCCAAGCAGCACGGTCAAGGGCGTCGCCGGTCGGAGCATGTTGACGGATGAACAGAAAGGGCCCAGCAGTAAGAACCATCGACTAGGCGACGCGGGGCGAGGGAGAAGGGAGTCTCAGGAGAGGCGATAGGGACGGTCGGTGGGACGGATATCAAAATGTTTTTGTTGTGTTTCCTTGACTGTCGGACCAAGTAAAGGGCGAGGGAATGGCGTGAAAAGAGAAGAGAGATAGAGAATCTCGTCGTCAGGAACAGGGTGGTGGAAATGGTTTGCGAGCGACTGGGAAGCTGCTGTATTGTGCGCGAATTGGCTGAACGAATGAATGGCCCCCCAAGAAGCGTTACTGGGCTATTGTCGCGGTCCTCCACATCATCCAGAGCAGTGTCGACCGGTGGCGATAGTATCGTGATGGCAGATGCGATTCGGCGATGGCGAATGGAACCCCAGCAGGTCAATTCGCGCCTCGAAGCGCTCAACAAGATCGAATGAGCCGCCCCAGGCGAGAGAGAAGAGAGAGAAGACTCGACGAGTGCGGCACCCAGGTTGCTGTTTGCTCCAGGTGGGCCCGCCGTCTGGGCTGATGACTTTGGTATGGACCTGCGAGTCTGCGGCAAGCAAACAACGAGCGTCAGAAAGGGGGAGAAACCTTGAAAGGATCGAGGTCTGGCGATGATGCCGGAGAGGAGTGGAGAGACCAGACACCTCCAGAGCACCTCAACTGCCGTGAGCGTTGAAGCGACGAGATGGAGCACGCACTGCTGGAAGAGCGCACACAGAATCAATCAATGATAGCCCAGCACAAGCTAAAACGTCCCAGTGATGGACGCAGCGCTAAGGTGCCGGACTTGTAGTGCATTTAGCGCATCTCAGCCAACCGAAGGCTCCATCTCCACAGGGAGGCCCAAGCCCAGACAGGACATGAATCCACCGGCCGTTCGCGGCTGCTAGGCCCCGGTTGAGCATAGCGCTGACTCCAGGCCGTGGGCGCGCTCGAGACCTTCATGTCACGCTGCACGTTCTTTGGCGGCGGGGGAACTTTGTGCCTGGCTGAACAGCATTATATTGGTACTCGTACCTGTTGAGATGGGCTTGATGCAACATTGGAGCGGGAAATTGAAATTGAGTTTGAAGCCTTGGAGAAGCGCAAATCTTAATGCGAGCCGCAATACGAGATGCAACAGGCCAGTGGCGTCACACAACGAGCATTTCGACGCTGAATTACGAGGACACTCGTTCTCACGTCTCGAGGGCAGGAAAACAGAAAGCTACATACAAGTGTCGAGCGCGCATTGACCGTCGCAGTTTTCGCAATGTGCGCGTTCCTGAATCTTAGACCCCCGTAGTTTATAGTGGTGCCGTCCGCTAATCCGATGCCCTGTGCTCGGCTGTCTTGCCCACAAGGCCACAAAAGGCCCGGGAGCGAACTGGGCCGCTGCTCCATTGATTTTCCTTGTGTCTCTCGCCTGACCCGCATTTCGCTGCAGGTCCACGAGCGCCACACAGATTTTCCCCGTTCCTGGCCTGGCCTCCTCTGTTGTACATGGGGGACCAAGACACGAAATCTGTGGTGGCTTTGAATGACCTTTTGGGGCCGCGCTATCGACATGTTGTTGCGCAGCATGTCATCCCAAAAAGCCCCCAGCCAAAGCTAGAGGATTTACGCAGGACGCTTTTTTGCGTGCGACCTCACTGTGAGGGAGAGTGACACGAGAGACACGAGGGACCGTCACGCTGGACGCGTGTAGTGGATGCAGCGAGACTCCCGATAAGGGGCGATCTATCGCAGAGTTCTTGTGATACTGGTGACAAAGCAGAGATGGAAGCCGGGAAATCGGCAATCAAATACCTGCGCGAGTACCGTTCATCCGTCCCTGTGATTGTTGACAGAGTATGTAGAACAGGATGAATGAAAGGAAGTTCATTCAAAGGCCAGGCGTTCTCCGTTTCGCCACTGCTCCAAATGCCTCCATAACAAAACAGGACCCCTGTGAGTGGGGGTAATCGGCGGACAGGCCCTGTTCCGCGGTTTGCACCTGGTGTGCGCCTGGAAGTCGACAAGGCAACGCGTGATGCGCTTTGTACAAAAAGCAATGGGGTTTCCCAGCTTTCCCGTGGTGCAGAACAACAGCGTACGACATCTTCTTCACGTGTCATCTTACAGTGAGTGGCGCTGGAGGCGCTTTGGCCTTTGTATAAAATCAACATCAGTGACGCAAGAGTGCCGCTTCTTATAGAACTTGCATTCAATGACGAGAACGTGTTTGGTTGAGCTCTTCCCCGCATGCTTTCGGCTCGTACTCGTACCCGACGCGAAGCTCTCGTCGGAGGACATCCGCCTATCTTATCTTCCGCTCATCAGCTCTGAGACGTTTCATTTTTCTTTTCTTTTTTTTTTTTTCCCCTGAACTTGCTGAACACGGAGCGATGACGACACGGAGCGACATCTGATACCCTAGAGTTATCGAGCATCTTCACATTTGAAACCTGGCAGGCCAGTGGTTGCGTGAATATTGCTTTTCCTGCTCAAAGGCGTGTAGCCTCTATGTTATTAATCGTCTCTTTACTTATTCCTTCTCCAGTCAGGTTTTCGCTTGAAGCGTGAGAACTGCTCGGCTTGCGAATTTCACCCCGTGCTTGTAGTGGAGCATCGCGTACCTGTATGTACCTACATAAGCTGGACTTGCCAAGGCATCAGGTTAATCATGTAGCAAGCCTTTCAACCAGAAATGAGAGACATCTTTTTCGGGAATAAGCTCTCAGAAGCGAAAGCCAGCCAAGAAAATAAAAAGCCGAGGGAAGAGGGAAAATAGAGAAGAGTACTACTGCATACCAACAAGATACCAAACTCCGTCATCGTATATCCGTAATCCAGATGGCCAAACCTCGGATCAACCTTGAGTCGGCACCGACCGGACATCCGGGGAGCCACAAAATGCCGGGGAATCTCTTCCAGCTACCGCTACCGCTACCATCCCACCTTACCTGCCGACTACGTCCATCCTCCATCTCGTCCATGTCCTTGTCGTTTCGCTCCCGGATGACGCCGCGGTAGAGCTATTCGATCCTCGACAATGCCTGGCATGCTCTGTCGCAGCGGCCTCGGCCTGAGTCTCTCCAGACAAGCTCTGCTGCGAAGCCGCGTGCCCTCACGGTATGACGTCTTCGTCCGGCGCGTACAGAGCTCGGGGCCTTTCCAACCTCTGCGGCCTCCGTCCCCAGCAGACCTCGGAGCGCCGCGAGCCGCCAAGGAGTACAAGGGCAGCCGTAAATGGGGACGTCGACTGCTGGTCACGGCCGTCGTCGGCGGTACCATCTACGTCGTCGACCGGCAGTTCTACGCCTCCAGCATCGGGCGGTCGCTTCGCACGTTTGGCACGGCGCTCGTCGCTGCCCTCGACTACAAGATCAACTTCCGGCCGGAGCCCTGGGTCGGAGGGACTGTGCCCGATCTGCACATGCGCAATGCGGAACGGCTCTTCCACCTGCTGCGCGCAAACGGCGGGCTCTATCTCAAGATCGGCCAGGCCATCGCCATGCAAAGTGCGGTGCTACCACCCGAGTTCCAGAAGATGTTTGGCAGGATGTTTGACGATGCTCCGCAGGACGACTGGAAGGCCGTGGAGGCGGTGATACGGCAAGACTTTGGTAAAAGCGTCGAGGAAGTGTTTGGCGTCAGCTTCAGCGGAAAGGAAGGCTATGGCGTCATGGAGAGAAAGGCTCGCGCCAGCGCAAGCGTTGCGCAAGTTCACTGGGCAAGGCTTCCCGATGGGAGAGAGGTGGCTATCAAAATTCAGAAGCCAGAAATTGCAAAGCAGGTATCCTGGGATCTATGGGCCTTTAAGTATGCCACCCCCCCCTATTACTTTTACTCCGCTATTCCTTCTTGTACTGCATGGTTCTAACTTTGATTGTTTGAACCGAATAGGACCGTCACCTGGATATTCTCCAAGTGGTTTGACCTTCCCCTCTACACCTTGGTACCGTTCATCTCCGAGCGTCTAGAGCTAGAGACAGACTTCTTGAGCGAGGCGAGGAACTCCGAGACGATGCGCCAGCTGGTCAACTCAGAGAGCCGTCTCCGAGGGCGGGTCTACATCCCTACTGTGTATACCGATCTCAGCACGAAGCGAGTGTTGACGACCGAATGGATAGAGGGCATCAGACTGTGGGACAAGAAGGCCATGACGTCGAGGTGGCTAGGAGGATACGGAAAGGGCAGCCCGGGAGCCGGCACTCCTCTGCCGCCGGTTGACATGGACCTCGCCCGCCGCGAGCTTCGCACAAATCCCTACCAGGAAAAGATCAAGCCCGAGCGCCAGGAGTGGAAGGGCCTCCGAGGAAGAGGCGGCCTTGGCCTGACGACCAAAGAGGTCATGACCACCATGGTAGACCTCTTTTCCGCCCAGATCTTCAAATGGGGCGTCGTCCACTGCGATCCTCACCCGGGAAACATCTTTATTCGACGCCTCCCCAGCGGCCGCGCGGAGCTTGTACTGATCGACCACGGCCTCTATGTCTACATGTCGCCCAGATTCCGCCATGAGTATGGCAGGTTCTGGAAGGCTCTCATGACGTTTGACAACCGAACCGTCGTCGAGGTGACCGAGAAATGGGGCATCAAGGCCGCCGACATGTTTGCGAGCGCGACCCTGATGAAGCCGTACGAGGGCGGCGAGTCCTCCATGCAGAAAGACATCAAGGAGCTCGAAGGCCTCTCTCCAGCGGAGCGGCACTACTACCTGCAACAGAGGATGAAGCAAGGTATTCGCGACATCCTCGCCGACGAGGATAAGTGGCCCAAGGAGCTCATCTTCATCGGCCGGAACATGCGCATCGTCCAAGGCAACAACCAGTACCTGGGATCGCCCGTCAACCGCATCAAGATGATGGGCGAGTGGGCAAGTCGCAGCCTCTACGAGGACCCCAATCTTCCCTGGGCGCAGCGGCTGACCAATGCATGGCGGCACATCATCTTCAAGTCGGTCCTGACTTTGACGGATGTCGCCTTTTATTTCTTCAAGCTGCGACAGCTACTTGGTCTCGGCGGCGGCATGGAGGATGAGATGGAGCGCCGCATGAAGAACATGGCGCATGAGTACGGCATCGAGCTGCAGCATGAGGTCTTTGAAGGGTGAAGATGACGACTGCAGAAGGCCTGATGGAGTGTTTGTTTTCCTTTCCTTTGTTATCGAGTACTTACAGAGGCTGGTAGAGGCGTTGGTCCTCAATGTTTTTTTTTTTTTTTAGAGGGAAGAAAGGAGGTTACGAAGAGCGTTTGGCATTTGGACACATCCGTCCACCTGATGAACTCTATGGATTCATACCCTTGTACGAGTATACTGTAGACGATATACCACTCACCGAGACGGCATTGGCAGCCTTTGCCTTGCTTCACATGTCCGTTGGCGATGGCGAAGTCGATGTGATCTGCTTCCTCCTTTGTACCGTATTGTAGCCGTAATGGTAGGTAAGTAGGGACAGACTTCGTACCACCTATACCTCTCTCCATGGATCGTATGCCATTGTCGAGATGAGCTCGCTCGTCTGCAAATGAGCACCGCCGAGAAGTTGTCGAGTTCCTCCTATGTATTTGCACGAGTAATTCAAGACAATGAGTGCTCCGTCCTTTGTCGCACAGGAAGGATGCTGTTCTTGTCTCCGTCATTCTATTGGATCTAGTGTCAGCCTCGTCCTGCGGCTAGCTTGGCGGGCTTTTGTGGCCCTGTCGAGGCCGGTTTCACCTTAACCACGCGAGAAGAAGCTGATGGAACCAAGGGCGATGCGTGATTGGTGTCTGAGTAGCGTGACGACTCTGAGATGGCGAATAGAAGCCGACCTGCAATCTTAAACGCTTGCAGGGATCGCAGGGGACCTGCTGGAGTCGGTGCCAAGAATCGGGCAAAGCTCCGCGATGGGACTTTGGCCCCAGACCATAAATGATGTTTGTTCCAGCTCCCTCTGCGTCCTGAATCGAGCAGCTCCCGCAAACCAAGGCGGGCTTCTGCCGTCGCAATTTGAGCGGCTCAGGACAAAGACACAGATCCGACATGGTGCTGAATTCTCCCCCGAGCCATTGCTGCCATTGTTCATTTCATCTTCTCTTCGGTAACCATGCATACTTCTTATCCTTAATTAGCCTGTCCAGGCTGGCTTCAAAGAAAAATCTCATTTGAGGGGCAGCATGCGAGGTGCGGAGGATGCAAGTGTGTCGCAACCCAACCGAGCCAACGAGGCCCCCGGCTGATGGGTATGTGCTGGTATGCGAGCGAGCACGGCATACGAGGTGCTTGCAGTACTCTGCAGTACTACTACCTCTAGCATGCATCCCAGAGCGAAAGCCCAAAGCCAGTTTGTGACAATGCAGACTCTGCTGGCACCAGCAATGGTGGGTATCATGATAATGTCGTGGCCGGTTAAGTAGCAAGCAGCAGCGGTGATTCGTGTGCTGTATCACTTGCACTTACGTCGACCATGGCAGATGCTTCCTGCTCCAGATAGGTAGGCACCTTTCCAAATCCGCCGTGCCTGCGAGAGCAACCAACCCGTGATGCCGTTCAGGCCTCTTCTGTGGCCAGCAAGGTCATGGAAGCAAAAATCTACCAAGGTGCTTGTACTGTACACGGCTCATGTACTACAAGTATGGCGCTTCTTGGGATTCCACACTTGCGCCGCTCTCCTATGTGTGCCGGTGCGACAGCAAGATGTCGAGGTCGTCGCGTCGAATCAAGGCTCAGCTAGGTAGCTTGGTAGCTCAGGTGCCGTGTTTCATGCTCGCCAGGGGTCGCAGGAGACTTGCAATCGCCATGACATGATGCCTTGCCAGGGCTGGTTAGATGCGCTTGTGGAGAGGCGAAATGGGGCCAGGGTCACCTAGCATCACGAACCTAGGACCCTCGATTGGCGCTTCTGATGGCACTGGCTGTCCTGGTTTGGGTGGCTCCCCTGAAGCCCAAGAGTTGGTGCAGAAGCCGTAGACGAGCGAGGGCAAACGCGCGCAAGCTGTCTGAGCCGATGCGCGCTCCCTCCCTCTCCTCTCTCAACTCTTCTTTTCCTCCCCTTCTGCCCTTTGTGGGAGTGTCAAAGCCTTCGCTCGCTCGATTTCGTTCCCTTGCCTCATCGCCGCGATATCCTCGACCTTTGTTTCCCGATTCGCCGCTTCCTCCCCTGGCTTCTTCGGCGCTTGACGCTGCCGACAAGTCCTTGTTATCTTCTCTCTCTCGCTCGTTACCGCTGTGACATCCGACCGAACAGGCTGTACTTGTAAGCCGTGACCCTGGCCCTGGTGATACCTGTACTGCAAGAAGAAAAAGCTTTGGGCAGGTTCACGAGCTGAGTCAAAGCGGTGTCGAGCTCCAGCAAACCCCCCCGGCTCTGTTGCCTCTCTTTCCGCTTTTCTTTCACAATCCGAGTCAAGGCAGGAACAACCACAACACCTGCGTTTTCCTAACGATCTTGATCATCTTCCCCGCGTCTCGGCTGGACCAAGAGAAAAAAAAAATAAATTACATCAAATCAAAATCATTATCTCACTCGCCAACCAAGAAGGAGCAAGAGACAAAGGAAAAGCTCACGGGCAACCACACAATTGTAAGTTAACGGGGATCAGCATCACTCTGTCTTCCATTCCGCTGCTCTTCATGCTTCCTTTGCGCTCCGTTTTCCCTTTTGCTGCCCTGTTCAAAATCGACGACAATTGCGACAATTCTCCCTGCTGCCAGCTCCGAAAAGCGCCGCGGGAGTGCAATTGCTGCTGCTAGGCCATCCTGACGTGGCGTTGCGCTGGAGAGGGCATTGGCTGGCTACCTATGGACAGCGGCGAGCTTCAGCCTTGCGACAAAGCCGACTCCTCCTGTGATGCGGCGTGGCCAGCTGCAGAAGCAGAGATGGGGAAACGGCCAGCTGTTCGGCGATAGACGCTCGAGATGCTCAGAATTGAGCTTGGAGAAACAGTCGCGACATCGCATCGGTGGGCTGTTCCAGTTGGCCCGCAGCTCCCGGTCACCGGCCGCTGCAAGCTGTCGGCGGCTGCTTTCGACCCTCCCAACGCGTCGCCTGGCGACCAGGAGAACCCTGAGACCCTGACTTTCTGCTTCTGAATGGCTGCTAATCGCCTCCCTTTATCATCTAGTGATCATTACGATCGAATTGGAGCCGTCTCCGCTGCAGAAGCCCCGCCTCCCCGCCTCTCTGCCTACGTAAGTAGCTGATGCATTAGACCTGCATTGGCATCCTGGCACAGGAATTGTTTGTTTGGGTATGCATGGCATTTTCTTCTTTGTTACCGCAATGCTTTAATCGTTGGTGTCTGCTTTGTTTTGCGCCTTTGTGGGTTTCCTTGGTGCGTCCCCAGCAGACAAACCACCAAAGTCACTTGCGGATTCAGTTCTTTCTGACCTTTGTGTGCTGAGTAGGGATTTCGTCTCGATCTTGCATCTACCAACCCGGTGCTCCGTCAGTCGATACCACCGGACTCAATCTTCTGTCGTCATTGTCGTCGCGACACAATACTATACATACTTGCTCTCGATCCTTCTCGACCTAAGTTCCAGATAGCGGCTCTCTCGATCTTGGACGAACCTTCACCCAGCAATTCGTCGCTGGCTAGACAATGACTTCGCCCCGTCGCTCGAGCTTCGGAATGCTTCTCAAACGGACAAAGAGCGGCGACTTAGGCAAGGGCAATAGAAAGGCCCACGCCGACGCCGACCGCCAGCATCCACCCACTTCGCGAGCCGCTCCCAAGCTCCCCGAGTTCTTCAGCGGCTCCGAGCAGCTGTCGAAGTCGTTTGCACCCGAGCTGCAGGCCAATCCCGTCGCACCAAGCAGCCATTCTGCCCGCGAGTCGAGCAGTCGCTCCTCTGCGGAGCCTGCTCGTGCCGTTCCCACCAACATCCCGATCCCCCCAATTCCCGCTAATGCATTTGATCCCTACGCCAGATCAGAGAGCATGACGAACCGGGGTCGTTACAGCTATGCCAGCAGTGCTATGAGCACGATCAACAACCCAAGGAGAATTCGCAGACGCAAGGACCCGACTCCATTCAAGTAAGCCGCCACCTAATCGATAGTCATCTTCCCTTCTCTTTTCTTCCCCTCCCTCAATCTGATTGAACCCCAAACGCGCAAGTAAACTAACTAAACCACCAGCATCCTGATCCTGGGAACACAAAACGCCGGCAAAACCTCTTTTCTCGAGTTTCTCAAAACTGCCTTGGCGCTTCCGGCGAAGAAGCAGGGCAGAAAGCAGGATGAAGAGGTGTTCCAAGCTTCTATCCCACCCGTTGGCAACTTCATCCCGCACTACCTGGAGACGGAAATCGATGGCGAGCGGATTGGGCTGACCCTTTGGGACTCTGAGGGCCTGGAGAAGAACGTCGTTGACCTTCAGTTGAGGGAAATGTCTGCTTTCTTGGAGAGCAAGTTTGAAGAGACGTTTGCCGAGGAAATGAAGGTCGTACGCTCTCCGGGCGTCAAGGACACCCATATCCACGCGGCTTTCTATGTCATGGATCCCTCGCGCCTGGATCGCAACATTGCGGCCGCGAAAACCGCTGCTTCCCGCAATGGCTACTCCAACGGAAAATACGGCAATGCGCGAACCATTGGTGCTCTCGATGAGGATATCGACCTTCAAGTTCTCCGAACTCTCCAGTACAAGACAACCGTCATCCCCGTCATTTCCAAGGCAGATACCATCACCACCAAGCACATGAATGTTCTCAGAAAGGCAGTCTGGGACAGTATCAAGACAGCAAACTTGGACCCCTTGGAGGCTCTGGGCTTGGACGAGGATAGCAGCAGCGTCATCGAAGAGGAGTCCGAGGAAGCCGAATCAGACGAGCCAGGCGCATCGCCTGCCACTGCAGGCCATTCGAAGAGGCTCTCCACAAACTCCATCCGCAAACACAAATCCCAAGAGGAGGCCAAGGAAGAAGAGGCGCCATTCCTTCCCCTTTCCATCATTAGCCCCGATCTGTACGAGCCCGGCGTCATCGGTCGGCAGTTCCCCTGGGGATTCGCTGACCCCTACAACGAGGAGCACTGCAACTTTGTACGCCTGAAGGAGGCCGTCTTCACCGAGTGGCGTGCCGAGCTGCGCGAGGCAAGCAGAGAGCAGTGGTATGAAGGCTGGCGGACGAACAGGCTCAAGCACCGCGATCTCCCCCATGCGCGATAAAGGCTCATACGGCCTTGGTTCGCTCTAGGGCGGCGGCGTCGGGTCGGAGTGCGTCTCCTCTGCCACTATCCGTGGAGCAATTATGCAGAGCAGCGTCATAGTCGGGGAATCTGGCCGTTGCCCACCACGCGGTGCTGCTGTCGGCTTGTCATGAGTTCTCTCGCACCTCACTGCTCCTTGGTCCCATTTGCCTTCATCACCGCTTTCGATTTGCTCACTGCATAGTGTGGCCGCTTCATGCGGTCCTTTCCTTTGAAGCGAAATGAGCCCTTTTTTTTTTTCTTTGTCTTCGAGACGATAGCTGGTTGCGGACTCTTTTCCTTGCATGGCCGGCAACCCAACATCATTTGAGAAGCCTGGAACCAGGCATGTTATAATCCATGCTCTGTGCATATGCGATGGGATGGAACCGCATTTCCCTCCACTTGGCCAGAGCCACTTCCTGTCTCTACCGCATCTTTCTGCCTCTCGCTTCTAGTCCAGGGCGGTTCTGCAATTGCACTGGCCTGAGAATTGATTTGCGAGCGCGATGGACCTTTCTTTTACCTCTCAACTTTTCCTTTTCTGATACGCAGATGACTTTTGATTCCCCCCATCATTCTTCTGATGTCTTTTCCAGCTCTCATAAACGATGTTTCCAGGGAGTTCTTCCCTGTGGAGATCATATTGGCAACACGGAAACGACGACGACGAATGGTGTTTTCTTCTCTTTACATTCCGCAGCCTGGTGCGAAGCAGTATGATCGATACCCGATGATGGGAGACCTGTCCTGGCGGCTTGCCCTGTTCTCATTGTTTGCGTCGTCTGTCTCCTTTCCCTTCCCCTTTTGCCGGAGGGAGAAGAGAGGAATTGGCACAACAACAGGAAGCAAGCAAACGGAGCCCTGGACAGGAACTCATGAGCATGTGCGGAAGATTGCTTGGACAGATGTAGAATAGGATGAAAGAGAGGATTCTTCTTTCCTAACAGAGTCCTTTTATTTTGAATCTTAACTTGACCGCTCTTTTCTTTTCTTCTTCTTACATGCACCTTCCGAGCTATGCCTTTGAAGTCGTATAATGTGGCATTTGCGCACTGAAAGGCGGTGCCTTTGGTATTACGCTGTCAGTGAGGAGGTTTGGAAGGATTCGGCCTCCAGCCATGTCACGTTGATGATTGCACCGAGATACAAATAGTAGGGACATGAGATCCTTGAAATAATTGGCTACCTAGTATACTCGTACATGTGGTGTAGAGATGAAGGGGTATCGGTAAGTGCGTAAGTGCCTATTACCTGCAGACATACTATAAAAGAGGCATCGTGCCAACGAAAAGATCCCTACCTAGGTAGCAAAAGATCCATGGCTTGTTGCCGTCACATATGGCACCCAGGCCCAGAACAGGCAAGATGCCACCTCCAAGTCCTCGCCTTGGAGAAGGCCACCTGGCCAAAAACCGCAAATGAATCATGAGATATCCCGCCCCTGAACCATGCAATATGTCTCGAGAGACGGGAGAAAAGAAGAAAGAGAACAAGAGAAGGAAATAAGGAAAAGAGGAGACAGTCCACCTAAGCCACCTCGGAATGCCGGATTCATGGGATATACGCCGTATTCGTGGGCCTGCCATGCCGGTCCACATCACACTCCCGCCTGTACGGATTCTTGCCCGCGTTAAGCACCTTTTCCACTTCCTTATGGCTCAGTGCCACCTGGTCGAATCCCGAAGGCAACGGCGCATCGGAGATGAGGAAATCGACCTTGAGGTTGCGAGCCTTGTCACGGTACGCTTGCGCGTTACGCGGATGTTCAAACTTTGCGTTGTCGTTTTTGTAGATTTCGGCCCAGGAGGCGGCGTGTGTGTGAATGAGCCCAATCAAGGTGTTGCAGTCCTTTTCGCTCCAGGGGTGGCGGGTCTGGTGAGGTCGCGGCCTGTCCGACCGAGCTGTCCTGCGGTTTGCCTCCTTGGCGTGCCGCAAGGCTGCATAGTCTGGAGCGGAGGGCGGAGGAGTCGCGGGAGGGTTCTCTTGCCTCTGCGATTCTCGTGCCTGCTGGACAGGAGCGGACGA
Organism: Trichoderma ghanense; assembly: GCF_004382785.1. Lineage (NCBI taxonomy): Eukaryota > Fungi > Ascomycota > Sordariomycetes > Hypocreales > Hypocreaceae > Trichoderma > Trichoderma ghanense. The sequence goes on from NW_027395667.1 coordinate 1,695,148, forward strand.
GGTAGCTGATCTGCGCCTTTGGGTGTGCCTCCGGCGCCCATGTGGTGCATTACGGTGGCCATCTTGGGATGAATCGTCGCTGGGGTCCACGTATGGACTGTCATCGTCATCCTGAGATCGGTCGCCGGCGGCTGATCTTCTTTGTTCCGACGGATCTCTGACCACAATGGTCGACGAGGTAGCCGTCTTGCCCTTCTTGTAAGTCCTCGGGCCGACCTCGACGCCGTCGTCGCTCTCTATCTCATAAGCGTCACTTGGGTTAGAGCGCTTGCGTGAGGACCCCGTTGTAGAATGCTCTTGAAGAGATGACGTCTTTAGCATTTTGACCATGACTCTGGCGTTGAACAATGATCGGCTGGAGACAAAGGTCAGTAACGGAAGGGATCACTATTGGGGAAGGGGCTTGGGGGGGTTGGCCTACCTGTCATCCAAGGTGCGTCGTGGTGATGGCTCGGGGCTACGGATACTTTCGGGAGAGCTTTCCCCGGCCCATGAGCCCCCGTCAACATTTGGCGATGGGTAGCTCCCTGACTGCGCCAAACGCTCTTCTTCTTGAGCCTCGTCTTCCTTGCGCGCTCTTTCCTGCTCTCGATCCTGTCGCTGACGCCGCGTCCTCTCTCGAACAGTGGCTTCACGGGCGTCCGCTTCACGTTCGCTGCGAGTCCTTTCTTGCTCTTGGCCATGCTGCCGCCGCTTCTCTCGGGCTAGGGCTTCCTCTCGATCCCTGAGCTCTTGTTCCTTGACTCGGCGTTCCTCCTCAAGAGCCCTTCGCGCCTCCTCAAGGGCCCGTCGTTGCTCCGCTTCTTCCTTACGCAGTTGCTCCAGCAGCCTCTCTTGCTCCTTGGCCGCCTCTTCTCGTTTGATCTTGGCCATCAAGAGTGAGATGTTCTGGAATCTATCCATGAGCCAAGCTTTGAGATGGGCAAGCATGTTGTTGAGGGGAAACTCGTTTCGGACGCCGGTCAAGTTCATGGGACTTCTAATCGCCCTCTTTCCACTGTCCGACATGATATCCCACATTTTCTCAACCCTGGCCGAGCAGACATTGACTCGCGCTTGTGTATCGAGTCCGGCAAGAGGCCTGTAAGGACCTTTTTTGAAGAGTTCGGGGTATCCCCCGTTGAAGCCTTGGGCAGCTCCAGGCTCTGTCGGGCAAAACACCCAGCTAAGCTCCGTACGCTTATCTATACCGTCGGCAGAACCCGCTATGCGCTCGATGGCTCTCTGAGTTCGTATCTCCAAGGACAGTGATAAGTACTGTTTTTCCTCCTCGGCGGCGAAGTGGCGGGGGAAGTTGGCGTCCAGGGCATCGAGGAAAGGCTTTGAAACTCTTCCATCGAACTCGATCCTCTCTATTTGAATAAGCGCGGTGGCAATGTTGGCCAGTTTGACGGCAAGAGGAAGAGTGGCGCGCGTTGTTTCCGATATTTCAAGTCTTGTGTTCTTCAGCCAGTCGTACTGGAGAAAGGGGAATGCTTGGCCGGGGGTGAGGAAAACGGCGCGAGATGCCTCAAAGGACTGCATCTTCATGAACAGCATCTTTTTGTACGACGGCCGCGACTTGTTCTGAAGCTGGCTGATGACGTTCTTGGCGTCCCTTGCCAACGAGTCAACGGCTTCGACCTTGAGCTGGTGCTCCTCATCCTCCATTTCGTGCAGTAGCTTCTCTTCCATCTCCAGCTCGGCTGCGGATTTGGGTGGGATGGATGGTTCTTCGTCAGAGTAGTCCCTATCAGGGCTTATCCTTAGGCTGCTGCCGCTGGGACGGCGAGGGGCCCCTCGGCGAGGTTTTGGGTCATACACAAGGGATCCTTTGCGTGGAATGGACGTGAGGCCTTTGGGCAGTTCCACGCCCGGCACTGCAGGAGATGAGCTGGGCGGTGGAAGCGATGCCAAAGAGTCGACTGGAGGTGGTGAAGAAGGACGAACGCCAGTAGGATGAGAGGGAGGAAGAGACCCCTTTCGTAGTACAGAGGGAGAGCTTGAATAAGGAGGAGCAGCGCTGAGTTCCGAATCAGAGTCCCTGACGACGTCCTGGTTTTCTTGCCGCCTTGAGGCTCTCGGGGGGTTTCGCCTGACGCCTGGACGAGCAGGAGGCGATGAAGGCGCGGCTGCAGTGGCCTTGCTGGAGCGCCTGGTCTGCATCTCGGCCGAGCTAAACCAAGTTGGCTCGAGAGAAAGCGGGCCTGCAGCAGCCAGAGCGGAGAAGATGAGAATCAAAGAGGCCACCAGCTGGGTGGGAGCTCAAAGAGGTGAGGAGAGAAGCTGACAAAAAAAGTGCGGTAAAGGCGATGATATACGCGCCATATGCCGCGCAGAAACGGCTACGAGAGGGCTGTTGGTACAATTAAAGTGCGAGTTTGTGAAAAGCACGCTGCTCACCTTTGCTGCGATGCTGCTTTGGTGTCTTTGTCGTCTCTGTTTCCTTTGTCGTTTGTTTGTGAATCCGAGAGCTGCGTCTGTTTGCTTGTAGAGCTTTGAAGAAATCTAACCCTAACCCTTTAAACAAGACGGGAGTTGGTTGGTTGTTTTGACTGCAGCGTGACGAGGATGAGCTAAGCCGGATTCGGCTTTTCTGCCTCCGGCTAGAGGGCCCTGTCAACAAAGGGGGGCAGGGTGAAGGAGATGATGGAGCCTTGCTCTGAAAACTGGGCGGAGCTTTGTACAAATGTCCTCAGCAATTACTCTACGAGTATGCTGCTGGAACCTGTGTTGCGTGTCCAGAGCCAAAGATGAGCAGTACTAGGAGGCCCTGGCAGTAATTTGGTTGGTCTATCAAGAGCGGCAAACGCCGGCTTGTTGGCTCATCTGGTGGAGGATGGCGGACAGTGGGTTACAAAGAGCATACAAAGCGATTGAGGTGAGTTTCGCAGTCCTGTGTGGGCAATCGCGGCAATGGATTGGAGTGCAAAGGAAAATCCTTTGTCAGGTATCATGCGAGCATCAAGGGCACGACTTGGTGTTGGCTCGTCACGTTGTAGCAACCCCTCGATCACGGGCAGTGATTCAGCCCGTATCGAGAACGCACCATGCCCCAGTAAGAGAGAGAAAGAGAGAGCACTATCAAGGTGAGCACGGTATGGGGCGACTCTGAGATGTGGCTGCTACTGGTGGTCCGTGATGCCTGCATCTAACCACCTGGCGGACACGGGCAAGATACATGTAGGATTGATTGCCTGCTCGAACAGCAATCGGGTATCAGCAGCATTCACCGGAAGGTGACGCAAAAACTCCAGTCTCTATGCCGCTTTGTGAAGAAGATACCACCTGTTGCACTTGTATGCTCTCTGCAAAGTGCTAAGGGGTTCCCTCTACGGATGCGGTACATATGTCTTTTTGAGTTCTTATCAGAAAGGAGAGCCATCGTCGTGAAATAGAAGCAAATGAACCTATGCACGAAGAAGCTGGATATAACGAAGTCTTCTAGTTATCCTGCCGGATCGTGCTATGGTTCCATTGAGCAGGCTGCACGTCCGGCTTGAATAGAGCAAAGGCACGAGTGCTCTGTCAGTAGGTACCGCAGGTATGTACTTGATGGGTGTGTTCGGGTCAGCTGGGCGGCAAAGAGCGGAGGTCATGATCCTTTTTTTGTGAACTGACGGGAGTCGTCGTCAGACAAGGAAAGAGACGAAGCAAGAAGGGCGTCATTCGTTCCGTGGCCCGCTCATTTGCTCTTCTGCTGGATCGTGATGGTAGCCGGCACATGCCTATCCGGGCCAAACATGCCTGAGAGATATGCAATGCGGGTGAAGGCAAGGAACAACTGTCTCGCCAGACGCGCAATTAGCTGTAATGCCAACAAGACGCAGTAGCGTTGCGACTCGAGCTGCAGTAGAGGACATTGCTGGCGGTCTCTTTCTGCCTGAGAGATATGGGAAGAGAGGAGGCACCTACCGTAGCCCCCAGATTCCCCCAGGCCATGGCATTCCATCCGGAGACGTCCATGAACCTGTCCGTACCCATGCCATACCACGTGAAGCCAACGTGGCCGGCATCAGCAAGCAAGAGGGCAACGAGGTAGCTTCGAATGACTCTGGCCTCAGATGTCGTCCGGAACAGGGCCAAGCCCACAAAGCACATTGCGAGATACATGTTCCCCAGTTGATGGGCCATAAGAATGCTATTCTCAGAGGCAGCCACGGGTTTGCCTTGAGGGATCTGCTGTGCAACGAACCAGGCCGGATCGTAGACAGAGCCGGCGAAGCCTGCTACGCTGTGATTTGCTCAAGGTCCAGGTTAGCCGTACAGTTGTCGAGTGGTTCTGTCGAGCGACGTATAACTGGCAGATGCTGGTGTCTGCAGAGTGCCTCTCGCTTGCATCTCTTGCAGACCTCTTGCAGTTGGGTAGAGCTTGGGCAGTGCGGGATTGGGCTTGCTGCCACCCTCCCAGCTGTCTACGACCCCAATTTTTTCCTGCAGGAAAATAGACGAAGCTGAAAGAGGGAGAGAGAAGGCAAAGAATGGGGGAATAGATGGCGAACCGTCTCAGCCACGGGCTGATTGGACAGGCAGAACCATCATACAGCAGCAGCTGGACTGAACTGGATTGGACGGGACTCGGGATCGGGTCTGTGGGCTTACAGCGACAAGGGCTCGAGGACCGTGAAGACGAAGCGGGGGAAGGGCGGCAGAGAGGCGGCCATCATGTGCTTTTGGGCGTCGGGCGTGGCGGGGGGAGAAGCAGGGCAGGAGACGAGAACGATAAAGAGAGGGGGACGAGGATGAGGAGCAGGCGAGTGGTGTGAGCGTGGAGGGCGACGCGTTGCAAACAGGGAACTATATCGAAACTGTATCGAGCCACTGACGAACGAACGACCTTGGACCCGGCTGTTTATTGGGCGATGATGAGGACGGCGATGGAGGTGGACAAGATGAGGCGATGATTTCTGTGGGCGGTGCAGCCGTCTTTGTTGGACTTTTCTTTGCAAGGAGCCTAGAGATGGATCTGGTGTTCTCCGGTTCGTGTTCAGCGGCAGTTTGGGATATTACTACTAGGTACCTAAGGTACTACCTACTTACTAGGTAGGTAAGAGGAGACGAAGTGGTTGGTTGTATGTACCAATACTTACTCAGTGCGCTGTACCTACCAGTGCCAAACGAAGTGATCAGCCAGCATTGGGCACGGTGTTCAGCTGACCAGCACAGATGAATCAGATCAAATTGGACAATTCCAGTCCATTCCAGCGGTTGTCATGGCGCCAGTTGTGTTCTGAGCCCCTACCTCAGGTGCCCCGGCAATCCGTAACCAGTGCAGTTTCAGTGGGAGTCGGCACAATTCAGGGCCGTCTCGGGCATCTGGGTCACATATTCACACATACAGAGTACAGTCCACACCTCTTATCACGGCCTGAGAGCAGCCCGCATGCGGACAGACAGTGGCAGGTTTTGCTTTGCTGCTGCATTGAGAATCCCCGGTTTTTGTCTTGCCGTGATCGATCCCATGTATCTACCTGTAGATACCTAGCTGACCTCTGATTCTACAAGAAATGACCGCAAACTCAAGAAGGTTTCCACTCACGTCGAGGCTTCTTCCACGGTGCCTCCTCGGGTGGACGGAGTCGGAGTGAGGGGAGAGCAATGGGAAGAGCGTGTCCCCTGTTGGCGGTACTTGTACCTGGAGAGGATACGCGATGCTCGCGCGAGGTCGCACCGGCGACGCCAACGCGCCGGTACCTGTACACGAGGGGATGGAACGAGACTCTCCCCTCCTCCATCTTCTCCCTTGTCCGGTTACCAAGGCTCCCTCTCCCTTCACTGAAGCGCGCAACTCTTTTCCCCTGTTCCCTTTCCAGGGCTCCCTCGGCCCCGAATCGACCAGTACCAGCCTGCGCATGGTGCGTATTACCACCTACCTACGACTTCATACTTATGCGCATCTATCTATGTAGATATAGACATTCGTGGCTTTGACTTTAGATCTCAACAATAGTAAGACGCCCAAGATACCTCACGAGAACACGAGGCAGCAGCAGATGCCAATCGGTATTCCTTTTTCTCACACGAGCTGTCATTTTGCCTCTTTTTTTTTTTTTTTTTTTTTTTTTTTTTTTTTTTTTTTTTTTTTTTTTTTTTTTTTTTTTTCCTTTTCCTTTTTTTCTTTTTTTTTTTTTCTCTTCCTTTTTCCCTGTTTCTCCCCTTCTCTGCTAAATCGTAGTAGCGCTGTCTCGGCTTCCTTTCCCCGAGCCCGCTAATCCAGCCGCGTTGTTTGCCAGCTCCCATGCCTCCGAGTCGTTCCTTTATCATAAGCTGCCAAGACGTGGAGGTCAGGTAGCTGCAGTACTTCACGTGCTGACACCACCTCTGAGACCTTCGGCCTTTGGCACTCCCCCTCCAGCGCCTCTGTTGACTAGCCACACCTCGTCGGCACGCTTCATGCTCTCAGCTCTCGCCATCTCTGTCCCGTCTGCCTGGTACCTACCTGACCTCTTACCTCTACAGGTACAAGCCCCAAATTCTAATTCCCCTCCTCCTCCCCCCCTCCAGCCAAGTCCCTCTGCTCTCCCCCAAAAAGGGGGCCTTTCAGCCGTTGCAGCCTGCAGCAAGTAGAGATCAAGAGGGAGAGAAGAGAGAGCAGAAAGCAAAGTCAAAAAAAGGTACAACAGGCTGGTGGGACGGGCAGGCCGGGATTCCAGCGCCTCGCGCCCTCTCGCTTCGGACCAAGCAGGACAAGCAGGACTGCCTACAGGTAGCAAACAAGACACGGCCGACGACTGACTGGAAATGTCGACGCCTCACGCTGCGGAAGTGCGGCAGAGCATCATATCATAGGCCCCTTCCCTCTCCCTCACCTTTATTATCACCCTCACCCTCTCTTCCCTTTCCACTGTTTCTGCATCAACTGCATCAACCCGTGTTCTCTTTCGTTTCTGCCCCCCGTATCGTCCTTCTTTTCCCTCTTCTTTTTTCTCTCTTCCTGCTCCTCCTTCTCCTTCGTCATTCTGCCATCTCTTCATTCCCTCTTTCGCTCTTTGGTTCCGTCAGAGCTCAGGACCTTGAATACCCTCGCTCACGTGCGCCGAATCGGCTGTTCATGATCCAGCCTCTTTCGGCCATAGACGCGTGTTGCTGCCGTTGCGCCCATGCTGAGAATAGATGCGCCGCTGCGGCTAATACAATTCAATTCATCATGGCTACCATCGAGCCGCGTCTGATCCATCTCTTGAATGATCCGACAACTCCCGAGGCCCCCAACACGGAGGCCATCAGTACCGAGAGCATCACCGCGGAGGGCATCACCGCGGAGGGCATCAACCCGGAGGGCATCAACCCGGAGGTCCTCGACGCGGAGGCCCCCAACACGGAGGTGCCCTCACAGCCTTCGCTACCTTCGCTACCTGCGTTACAGCTGCTGCCCTTGTCCGGGAATCGAGACGGGCCTCTGCCGCCGCTGCAGCTCGAGGGCCTCCGAGCCGACAGGTTCTTTGGAAGTGCTGGCCGAAACGCCGCTCTTCCCGGCCCCAGCAGCGGAGCACCCGGAGCTCCGCTGGCGTCCCCCTATACCGGGGACCAGACGACCGCCTTTGGAGACTTCAGGCGAGAGGCCGACTACTCCAGAGAAGGCAAATATGCCGGGAGCGCGGCTCTGTATCCGCTGAAGCTCCTGCTGAGCGAGGTCACCATGCCGCCGATGCCCACGCCGCCCGCCCCGTCCTTCACCAGCATTCTGAACGAGGGGCCAGATTTCCAAGATGACGCTCCTCCCTCTTCATTCTCGTGTTCGTCAACATCTACGTCTACAATATCCACAACAGCGTCTGCTTGTTCGTCTGCGCTCCCATACTTTACTGCCGCGGCAACCTGCTCGTCATCATCCTTCGCCTCCTCCTCTTCCACAGCCGCTGCCACATCCAGCGTCACCGCCGCCTCGACCTCCAATTCCAACAACAAACGACCAGCAATCCATATCAAGGATGACTTCATGCAGCTACCGCAGCCCACCAAGAAGCCAAAGGCGCACCAGGCCCCCTTGATGCCGCCCATCATCAACGGCCTGCTCGAGCCACCGCCCCATGTGACCATCTTCCCTCCCATCGAATCCAGCGCCTTTGACGACACCGACGCAGGCCAGAGCAAGCTCCTCCACGAGCTCAGCTACAGCCCGCCGGGCCCTCGTCTATCCCCAGAGCCTGATCAGCCGGTGACGAAGCCGAGGACCACGAGGAAACGATCAAGCAAGCCTAGGCGAAAGTGGTCAGAAGAGGAAACGAATCATCTGCTCAGGGGTGTCGATCGCCATGGCGTGGGCAAGTGGACCAGCATCTTGGATGATCCCGACTTTCATTTCAACTCGCGCTCGGCTGGTGATCTCAAGGACCGCTTCCGCACCTGTTGTCCCGAGGAGATGCGCGTGACCGATGTCGATGAAGGCCAATTCAGTGCTCGACGGCGCCAGCTCCGCAACCCGTTCAGGCAGCTGACCTCGCCCCAGAAGACGCCGGAGAACATGGCACCCGAGACGTCCCCAGCAGAAGGCGGGACATTGTCGGGCAAAGATTCTGCCGCCGGTGCTTCGTGTGAGACGGATGAACCTCCCATCAAGAAGAGTCGTGCTCATCGGATGAAGGTGTCGGACCTCGCGGGGCTCGGCATCACAGGCCCGTTCAGAAGGGCCCGCAGGAGGGAGAGGACGGCCTTCTCCAACCGGGACGATCAGGAGATCCTGCAAGGCCTCGAGACGTACGGCCCGTCTTGGTCCAAGATCCAGCGCGACAAACGCTTTCACCTTGGTACCCGGCAGCCCACGGACCTCCGGGACCGGGTGCGGAACAAGTATCCCTACATCTATCAGCGCATCGAAAAGGGTGTTTTTCAGCCCAAAGACGTCAGCGTCACAAACATTCTCGAACCAATTGTCAACACGAACATTGTCCACTCGTTTAAGCCCCGGACCGCGGCCGCAGCACCATCACTTACGCTGACGGCCAACAGCTCTGCGAGCCGCGGAGCGGCGCAGGAAGAGCCTCCTAAATGGCTGTTTCAGACTGCTGGCTCAGCAGAGCAGCAGCAGCAGCCGCAGCAGCAGCAGCAAGCTCCTCGGGACTCCGACGAGCCTCCACCATCAGCTCCTGGCGGAGAGATGGGTATCGCCAGGCTCTTACTGGACGATGGTCGATCGACACCTTCTATCACTTGAAGAAGAACCGTACTGCAACAAATTGGAAAGACACACACACACCAAAAAAAAAAAAAAAAAAAAAAAAAAAAAAAAAAAAAAAAAAAAAAAAAAAAAAAAAAAAANAAAAAAAAAAAAAAAAAAAGAAAAAAAGAAGAAGAAGAAGAAGGAAGAAAAAAGCCAGGAAAATAAAAGAAAACAGAACAGCACATATCGACAGAAGAAATACTTCGATAGCGGAACATATAACAAGATGATATTAGATCGGACCACAGCTATAGAAGAGTCGCGATACGTTCATTGCATCGTCACTCTGTATCTTCCTATCCTTTTTGTTTTTTAATTCCTTTGTCCCAGTCCCCTTTTAATATGTGCCTTCTTGTATCTATTCTACTTCAGGCACTACTACCTACTTGAGCTTGCCCAGGGGAGATGACCAATAAAGGGTTATGATACTCTAGTAATGTCACGCATCACGGGATGGAGTAATACCTTATCAAGTCTATAATAATAGTCCTCGAGATACAATCTGTTTTAGCCTTCTCTCAGACTTGACAGCTACTGTATACTTACCTACCTAGGTAGTAGTAGGAGTACTAGAGCTTCAAGTCTCTCACTTGCTCACCACTGTCCCCTTCAGGTAAGTTGCTTACCTCATGCCAGTGGTTCTCCGCAGGGTTGGTCGAGTTGAAAGGCGGAGCCGGTAAAACAGCGGCATTGGCCGGTCAATGTGCCTCTCACGTGACTCGCTCAGCACTTCCTGCGGGCCTTGCCAAGCAGTGAACCTTAGGGCAAGAAAGCCCCCACAATTGGCGCGACCGAAGCGAGAAGAGAAAAAAAAAAAGGTGTGCCGTCAATTTAACATTTCTGTGCCTTGTTCCACGCTCAACCTCTTCGTCGTTTTCATCACCGTCGAGAAATCAGCCAGTCGTCACCATGGCCCGAGGAATGTGAGTTACAAACGAACGCAACACCCGTTGAGCAGTGCTATCCTCTAGCCCTACCATCTGCTGAAGGAGGAGGAGAAAGAGGCATCTTGAGTGTTGCCGACGGCGAATGCTGTGCATCTCGAACCGCTCCCTCCTTCTTCCTCTTCTCCTTCCTACTCGGATATGGTTGAGGAGGATAGCCTCAATTGCACAACAAAATCTTCACTCAATGGGCAACAAGGCTGACCTGTGTCTTCCCCTCACAGCAAGAAGCACCAGAAGCGCCTTAGCGCCCCCTCCCACTGGCTGCTGGACAAGCTGTCCGGCCTCTACGCCCCCAAGCCTTCTGCCGGTCCTCACAAGCTCCGCGACTGCATGCCCCTGATCGTCTTCATCCGAAACCGCCTCAAGTATGCTCTCAACTACCGCGAGACCAAGGCCATCATGATGCAGCGCCTGGTCAAGGTCGACGGCAAGATCCGCACCGACATCACCTACCCCGCCGGCTTCATGGACGTCATCACCATCGAGAAGACTGGCGAGAACTTCCGCCTCATCTACGACACCAAGGGCCGCTTCACCGTCCACCGAATCCAGGCCGAGGAGGCCGAGTACAAGCTGGGCAAGGTCAAGCGCGTTCAGCTCGGCCGTGGTGGAATCCCATTCTTGGTCACGCACGATGCGAGAACGTGAGTTCTGTCAGACATCATTCAGCCGTTGGATCAAGCTTTGGTCGATTCGGGGACAAAGGGAAAAGGAAGGACGAGAATTTCCATCATTCGCGTCCTCTCTTTTCCTGCTCTTCTTCTTTATCCTTGTTCTTCCTTTCCCACTTTCATGTGGAGGGGGGGATCAAATAAAAGAGAAAGCAAGAGACGACGATGGAAGCTTTATTTGACGGCTGTATGTAACCCCTCTCCCTGCTCGAGTGCTGACGTTTTCTTCTTTTCGACAGCATCCGCTACTGTGACCCCCTGATCAAGGTCAACGACACCGTCAAGATCGACCTCGCCACCGGCAAAATCACCGACTTCATCAAGTTCGACACTGGCAACGTCGCCATGGTCACTGGTGGTCGTAACATGGGCCGTGTTGGTGTCATCACCCACCGTGAGCGTCACGACGGTGGCTTCAACATCGTCCACATCAAGGACGCCATTGACAACACCTTTGCCACCCGTGAGAGCAACGTCTTCGTCATTGGCCAGGAGAAGCCCTGGATCTCCCTGCCCAAGGGCAAGGGTGTCAAGCTCACCATCGCCGAGGAGCGTGACCGCCGCCGTGCTCTGGCTCACTAAACGGAGAGAAGGAAAGATCTGTAGTACCCCCTTTTCCTCTTTCTCTTTTTTAGTGGACGATATCAATCAATGGTTAAAAGAACAAAAATGGCATATATGTGGACTGGAGTCTCGGATTTGATGTTTGCTTTATTAGAGGGGAGCGGTTCTCCTTACGTGACCCTCCCCTTTTCCCTCTCCGTGCCTGGAGATGGCTGGCCTTGAGGCTGACGACGGAAAAAGACCTTTAAAACATATTGAGCCCAAGCTTGTCTCTGTTCACAGTGCTGCGTGTGCAACGATTTTTGTCTGATGCTGGTGACCTATGAACTCTGTATCCTGCATTTGTGAGTCAACTTATATTCAGTCGGTGCTTTGTCAGGACTTTTTCTCTCTCTCATAATCAAGCACGCAGGTGCAACTCGTCAATTATATATACAAGCCATCGACTGCATACAAGCGATCATCTCACTCCCTTCTCGATTCTCCGGCCATGGGTATACAACAGCTCTCCTCTTCTCCCCCTTGGTCATCACCCCCAGTTCCTCTACATCGTGCATACAGGAGACTTTCGCCATCTTCCCCCATACTCTCACTACAGATCAGTCACCGGCATCAAAGTAATGCACCGCCTCGACATAATGCGACGAGTTCCCATTCACGTTCCCTCCATACTCGAGATATCCCGTCACGTCCGGATACTTGACGTCGAGAATGTCCTCGGCGTCGCCAAACACCCAGACGGTCTGCATGCCCATGACCATGTGCTGCAGCGTGTGGCAATGGATCATCCAGACGCCCGGAGTCCGCACCCTTAGCCGCCACGCTCGCCATCCCCACGGCTGGTCCGGCTGGACGTGGGCCGTGTACCGGAACAGCATCGTCGTGTCTCGCAGGACCGGCTGGGTGCCGCGGCGCAGCTGCCGGGCGACCTTGTCACTGTACACGCCGGGCCCGCCGCCAATGTCATAGAAGTGCTCGCCGTGGGCGTGCCAGGGGTGCGTCTCGAGGCCTCCGTCCGGCGAGCCGTCGTAGGAGTGAGCGCCGACCTGCTGGAAGATGATGTCGATGACCTCGCCCAGCTTGGCAGGGTACGTCTTGGTCGCCGGGTCGAGCCCGTAGTTGGACACGGACGCCTGGAAGTCCGGCAAGAACCTGCTGGCGTTCTTGTACAGAGACACCAGGTAGGGCTCGTCCGGGCTGATGAAGGGCGACCTCTGGAAGTGGTCGTCGGTCCAGGAGACGCTGTTGTCCGTCCACAGGAAATACCCGTCAATCCGCTGCTGGGAATTCACAAAGATGCGGCGGCTGACCTCGGAATCGGCCGGGAAGTCGTTTGGGTGCAGCGGCTGCAGCTGGTAGTCGAGGAAGCCCTCGACGGTGGGCGGCAGGTCTAGGGGCCTGATCCTGGGCAGCGCCGTCGTCGACACCCGCAGGTCATGGATGTGGCGATGCTTCATGTTGGCGCAGGTGTTGCGGTACCGCAGCACGGCGTAGCTGACCACGCTCGTGGGCCGGTCGCGCGTCTCCAGCTGCAGGTAAAAGTCGAGCTTGCGTAGCGCCTCGAGCTCCGCGCAAGGCTTTGCGCGGAACAGCACGCTGAAGCGCTGGCCGGAGCCGACCTGCATCAGGGCAGTCTCGTACGGCTTGGTGTAGTGGCCGTCGGCCTCGATGATGCGCATGTCCGTGTGGTTCTGAAAGGCAAACGCCGCGTACGAGAGTGCCGTGGCGCCGATGATTCGGAACCGGTACAGCTTGCCCGGGTCGACCTCGATGACGGACAGCTTGGCGGAGGCGCGGTCGACGATGGGGTAGTCGGATATCGTGTTGCCGTTGACGAGGAAGCCGCCCGTCTCGCCGGACCACACGAATGGCGTCGCCCGCAGGCCCTCGGCGATGGTGTGGTCCGTCTCGTTGAACAGCTCGTGGATGTGGACGATGCGGTCTCCGTCAACGGGATACGGCCCCGAGCCCAAGTCGTCGTCGACAATCAGCGGCCCGTTTGCCGTGCCCGTCGCGAAGCCGACATGCGAGTGGTAGAAGTAGGTCCCGGAAGTTCCCCGAGGCGTCTTGAGCTCGTAGTCGAAGTAGTGCTGCGGCGGGATCGGCCACTGGCTGGCCATGGGGGAGCCATCCGAAAAGGGGGCTGCTGCTTGGGCGAGGCCATGCCAGTGCTTTTGATCTCAAAACAAGGAGGACTCGATGTAAGCCAATGGTCATCTCACTGGAGAAGGAGCGCTACGCAAAAAGATTGGGTTTGGAATGTTGTAGTGTGTGGCCATTCTCACCATGGTTAGGTTGCCGTCCCCCATGTCATTGTACACTCTGATCCACACTACCTTGTCCTCTGGGATATGGATCTCAGGGCCCGGCAGCGTCCCGTTGATGAGCGTCGAGTATCTCCTGATGCCCCCGATGCCAATCTCTTCCGACGTGACTCGGAGCACATGGTCGGGGACGAAGGTGTCGTCGTGGACCTGAGGGCTGGTTGTCGCTGCCGCAGGGCCTACGATTCGTGAGAGGAAGACAAGGAGGAAGCCGGCAGATATCAGCCGCCATGTGTTGGCTCGAGGGGCATTTGCGGCGCGCATTTCGCGGAGCCAACGCCTATTCCTGCCTTTTCCATTATCTGCTGCTAGGACTCCTAAGAAGAAGAAGACGTCGAGAGGATATGCCCTTTTTTTTGTGCTTCCACGGGATCGATACACAAGGCGTCACATTCTACATTGTCACCATCATGCTTGAGTAACACATGCATCACATCTATACACGGGCATTCTATCTCATGGTATGCAGTCCGTGAAACGTGCGCATATTGGAGGAAATATACGTTTTCTCGCTTATATTCCTAGCTCTAACTATTCAGAGTTTACGATGAGCTGATGAGGACAATGTTATATCACGGGAGATCCGGGCTACTGAATCCGAAAGCGGATGCCCAAAGAGGAGAAAGCCACTTCTGACGCCATGGCTTCGACTGGGCCCGAGTCGGCATAGATACAAATAGCTCTCTAGGTGCTGCGAGGAAAAAGCATAAATAGATGCTTGAACAAATCAAGGAACGAGCGGCGAGAGAAGGGGAAAGACGTCGCAGAAGGGCCGAAAGCAGACAAAATCGAGAGACAGCGCGCCCAATGACTCTCAGCATGAACATCGGGATACTCGGAAGAGAATGAGGGAGGTGGAGTAAGAAAAAGAGAGTGGAAAGATGAGAGAGACGCAGAACGAAACTTTCCCAACAAGACTCCCAAGACATGTGGAAACGCTTCTACACCCATGGACGCTTCATAACAGGGAGAAGGCGCTCGCCCCGTCTTGTCATCGTCTGAGAGGGTTCAACTTGTCTCTCAGAAAGATAGTTTCGACTATCCCACCTCCGACAATTCTCGCTATACTCCAGAGAACAGCTGGACGAGTACTCGTACTCGTATGTGCCACTCACGCAATGAACCACCTACCTATCGAGTGTTTGACCGCCCCTCAAACGGGTACGTCGGACTTTGGAGCTCTTGGTCTCCCGTCTCCAAACTATCCAGACGCCGCCGGAACCCGCTCAGTTGACGGCCAATATGACGATGCCGATGTTCGGAGTCTTGATGTCAACTGTTGAGCATCTTGTTTCAGCCTTGTCTTTGAATCTGCCCATCAGATGGGCAATGGAGGCATACACGTATGATGATGCTTCATCATTCATTTGGTGGCGTTCTTGTGGCTACCCCCCTATTTTGTCACATGCGATGGGGCTGTATATCGGACACTTAATTGATCTATGTAGGGATACTGCTATATGACCGAGACCTTTTTCATCCGGGGCCGTACGATCCGCCGGGGAAGCAGGCGCGCGAGTCCCGGGTGATTGCATGTGTCAAGCCACAGTGAGTCTTTCGGCGAGTACAGGTTGTGCATGGAGGAAGACACGGGAAGTTGGTCGTGTGAGAGGGAGGGGGGAAGGGGTATTTTAATTCTAAATGGGTTATTTATGGCTCTAGACGGTCTCAGGTAAGGGAGACATAGTACAGGTAATAGGAGGCATGTATGAATAGATGCTTGTACGCATAGAGATAGGGTAACGCAAGATGAGAGAGACATGTACGATACAGGCACTTTGGCAAACGGACACATAGATGTCTCGATCAAGTCAAGTCATGATAAGTCCAAGTATAAGCATCATCAGCCAGGTACAGGGGTAGCAAGCACATGAAAACAGTTGTCTTGCTTATGATTTTGTCTGAGGCCATGGAAGCTTTGATGCCTATCCTGGATGACGATTGGTATCTGAGCTCTGGACTTATCTTTCCAGGCACCAGATAATCAACACCTAGAACACACATGGACTACGTCGGCGTCAAGGCCATTCACTGGTTGCTCTGTATCTGTCTTGCCTGCTGGTCTAAGCACTCACAGGCAGGGGGCCATGACAGCTGAGTCCAGTGGTAGTCTGAAGTTTGGATTTTCGTCACGTCACGTCAAGTGTGGATACGGAATACACGACAAATTATCTGATGATTAGGGCTGGCTCGCCAGACTCGAAACAGACTGCTGTACCCCAGTGGCGAAGCATGATCTACGTCCTGTCAACTGCATACGAAGCATAGGGCTGTAGTCGTAATACAGGTAGCATCTAGGTAGCGCAGACCCCCTCTTGTCTTCTCTGCTGCATTAGGTCGGTGGGCTAGAAGCTTTGCCCATGGGTTCTAGCATGGTGAGCCGGAGAGCTTGACGGGAGTGTTCCAATTGGTGACCAAACATGGTGGCAACTCAGCCTCACAGATGAGACAAATGGTGTACAAGCTTGCATGTGCTGTACCATATGCTCTGACAAGGATCTTGCGCGCTCGATGTTTATGGCCATATCGCGTATCTTGTTCAACACGGCACGGATGGGGCCAATAAGACACGAGAAACAACCTTGCAAAGAATGTCCCGGAGGGATGATGCCCCGATGCAGGACGAGAACAGGAGAGACAGGATCAAAACAAGGAACGGAAGTAAATGATCTAGAACCACGAGCAATTGACACCATGTCGCAGGTCGGACATTGGCTTGCTCGCGGGAGAAGCAAGAATTCGAGCATGGCAGGGGGGTCAGGATATGACCTGAGGATCGACGACGCCCGATATTTTTCGGGATTTCTTTTTGATTTCCCCACGCCTCAGGTTTCTTTCTTTCAGCCTGGATGACGAGGAATCAATGGACGGAGGTGTCTCGGCTGTGCTTGGATCCGGGCCGGTTGAGCAGCAATAAGGTGGAACACCGGATTCCGGTTGATTGATGTCAGAGTGAGTGAGTGAGTGAGTGAGTGAATGAGTGAGTGAGCCGTACATGTACAGTGCCGTGATAGTGACCAACATGGGATGATGACCAGCGGGAAACGACTCGTCATTGCCGGGCTCGTATGTGCAAACTGCGGCACTGGCCAATCGCTGTGATATCCTTGCCTCGTCTGCCATCCATCGCCAATAGCCATCGAATGTGTTCTGCCTTGCACTGTACAGCGCATCCTGCATTGCATCGCCGCACGTCAATTACGCTACGGCCAGTCAATTCCAATAGTACGATATCTACCAAGGTACCTTAGGGTGAGGCATGAGGTATCAATTGCTGAGACCGTCTCCAAGTCGGTCCTCTAAATGCACCTTCAACCGTGTGCACGCGGAAATTGCACTGTGCCGAATTGGTCACATCGAGCGCAACAAATATGCAGGTGCGCTCCTCCAATCACGAGTCCCTTATCAGTTGGCCCCACATCTGCGATCACACTCCCCGTATCGAATGGCTGCACTGGACCAAACAAACGAGGAAACAGCACCTGAGCAAATGGCAATTCAGAGGGAAAGAGCGCAATGCAGAGCGAGAGCCGAGCACACACCGCTTTTCTTCCTTCTCCCTCAATCGCACCATCTTCGATCCGGGAAATACTGTCTATCGACACACAGGTCAAATGCATCGAGCAAGTTGAGGAGCAGAGGAACTCGAGCCGAGATCGAGGCCGACGAGAGCCGGTACAGTACAGTATGCACACTCCCCCACCACTCACAAACAAGGCACTCCACAAGGTAAAAGGTCCTATATAACAGATACGAACTGATAGCGCAAAACCCACCAGGCAGCCAACCGGATCGACGTCCCCGAGACTAAAATATGGAGCTGGAAATCCGAATCAAAGACCACACGGCAAGAACACCAAGAAGATGGACCGAGGGAGCCACCACTCATCTCTGCCTACAGCGCGCTACGGGGCATTGCAGACCATGACAAGGTACTCTCCTGCTAACTACTGCAGTATAGTCTGCGCGAGCTGAAGCCGGGGGATGGGCCACAAGGCGACTGATTGCATCTCACCGAGACCTCTGAGCAGTAATACCATCAACCCGCACCAAGGATCAAGCATCTGCCAGTTCTCGCTGTATCATGCTGCAGAATCAGCCCGAGCGCTTGCGCGAGCAAGAGTCAGCAATCCTCCGCCTCCATGCTCCCCATGACTCCGCCAAATTGCACGATTGACGAACAAAGGCCCGGATCGTCGATTCCATGGACCGGGTTTCCCCCCCCCCTTCCTCCGTGATGCCGTCAATCCGGGGGCGGCAAGCAAACGACAAGGGCTGCCCAGGGCATGGAGTCGTGTGGCAGAAAAATCAGGTCATTTCCAACGCGTGATTCATGCTAGCATGTCTTAGACCGCTGAAAAAGAAAGGATTCGAGGAAGAGGAAGGAAAGGAAAATATTGTCCAGACGCAAGGGGCTGCGAGGGTCGCTATCTCATGGTTGCCCTCCCCCCCCCCCAAAAGAGTGCCATCAGCCAGCCGTCCTGCATGAGCCGCTTCCATGCATGGGTACTGTGCCGTCCGTCCAGAGATCGAGACCATCAATTCTGAACTCATGGACACAGGTCGCCAGTCCTCATCAGGGTCATCACCGTCAAAGGAGATGACTTACTTTGAACTTCCTCTGAGCATGCATTATCGCCTCTGGCCAGCATACTTCTTTTCATGGCGGATGTAGGCATACGCAACTCAACAACGACCACTAACCTACTATAAAGACGCGGCCATCGCTCCAAAATCCTCGTTCCAGTTTCAACGTCCCCATCCTTTGTGTTCTTCACTTACAGTTGAACCATCATCGTTTGCAAACATCTCAGCAACAGACCCTTTGTCAACCCGCCACCATGTCAGCAGCAGTAAGTGATGCTTCCCAACAGCCTCATGTTATGCCCGTCACACTGACCTTCTACTCACCCAAAAGGGGGAGCCCCTAAGGCCGCGTGGGCTTTTCATTCCACGCCTTATCAGGGACCCGGACTCCTGCATCACCTGCCGCCGCCTGGGAAGGAGATGCAAATTGGGCAAACCCAATTGTGTTACCTGCGAAAAGTTCAATCTAGAGTGTATTCAACCCATCAATAATCACTTCGACGAGAACGGCGCCGAGTTCGCCCTACAATCAGGCGATTGTAGGAAGAGGCAAAAGACTGGCCCAATCTCTCAGGAGGGAGTTGAGAGTGATGCCGGGCCTGCCAGCGAGGTTGAGCCCGAGTCTGATTCCGACTCCGAGTCTGACGCTGAGTCTGACATTGGATCGCAGTTCAACATCGCGGTACAGATGGAGCTTTGCAACATGGCCAATCACCAGGAGGAGGACGATGAAGAAGACGATGTGAATACTGATGTCTTTGACCCCAACGAGGCCGCCCTTCTCGAAAATTTAGCCCGGCAGATCAACCGAGCCCAACGGACCCGCCTCCAACAGACTCCAGGCTACGTTCAAGGCCCCGTCGGCGACGTGCCTGGGCCTGATGGCGACCATGATCATGACTATGCCTGCTATTATGATTATCGCTACGACATCGACTCTGACGATGCCAGCAGCACAGACCGTGACAGAAAGCGAAGCCACACCCCCTATACCTTGGACTCGGCTTCTCGCACCTCCACCGTGTACCAGGTCAAGTGCACTTGGGACGGGCAGGGCGCGCCCCCTCTGTCCTCTCGCCTCAATGATTTCATTGCGTACATGAAGGAATGCCACCTGACGCATGCGCCATCCGCCGCTCTGCCATTGTCCCTGCTGCCGCAAGACGATTATGCTGCGTCCGAGATGCTCAAGTACTATTCTAAGCGTCCAGAGGACCGCCAGACGAAGCCTATACCCGATCTGAATCCCGTCAACCCCAAGCTCATTGATCTGTCGTACTCCAACCCCCTCGTCCTGCAGCTCATCATTGCCCAAAGGACCAACCACCGCCAGGTCTCTTCCGCCATGTTGCCGACCGGCGAGAGGGCCGAAAGCTTCTACGCTGCCGCCATTGCTGAGTTCGGGCCCATGATTGACAGTTACCTGGCCGGAAACGAGCAGGATATGCTTGCACTCACCCTGGCAAGCCTGGTCATCTCTCTCACCGAGGTTAGTTTGTACTCTTCTCCCAACAAGCCCATAATCTTAGCCCCCCTTCTCCCATACGTTCTCTTGGAAGCAACTGCTGACCAATCTCCGTATATTCTCCCACAGAGGGCGCGGCTAGACAAGCGTGGTCAAGCTCACAACCACCCCACCGCAGCCAAGGACATCTTGAAGACGCTCCTGACCCTCCCCCATGGGGAAATGTGTAAGGAGGTCCCGCCCGTCTTGCTGGAATACTATATGCACTCTGCTTGCTTTGCCTGTGTTGCAGCCGATGTCACCACGGCCGAGTCAATTCCGTTCATGAGCGAGGCACTTCGAAACGCCGTCGATGACCTGGTCGAGCGGCAATATATTGGCAAACTCTGCGGGAACTGGCTGCCGATCATGGTTGTCGTGCAGAGCACCTTTGAGCTGGGAATGAGGATGCGGCCGTTTGCAGATGACGCGTCGGACGACCCAACGGGCGGTCCATCCACCGGCTACATGCCCAACCACTTTGTCACATTTGGGCAAATCCAAGAGCGGCTCTTCAGGTTCAAACCCCAGAAGGACCCCCTCTGCGAATGCGTCGAGGCGGCCGCTTTCTTCAGGAACGCCGCCATGCTCTATCTCTGGAGTCTCCTGGAATGGCCGCACGCCTCGACGCCTCCAGGATCGTACGCCACATTCATGGAGAGCGCTTACCAAGACGCGCTCCTGCAGCTGAGCCGCATCTCGGAGATCTCCAGCATCAACAAGGCCCTGTGTTGGCCGTTGCTCATCGTCGGGTGCTTCGCCAAGACGTCCAAGGTCAAGGCCATCATCACATCGCGGCTCCTCAGCATCGCGGGGCGCTTCAAGGTCGGCAACGCGCTCGAGACCCTCTTCGTGCTGCAGCACGTCTGGAGTCTGCCCTTTGCGAGGCGCAACCCTTGGATGGTCCACAAGTCCATTCGCCATACCAGGTGTTGCGGATGCGTCTGCCCCGACTGCATGACTCGATTGTTCCGTTGATTGCTTGACTTGGGTGTTTTTGTTTCGACTGCCTTACTTGGCTGCTCGACTGTCTTACTTGGCTATGGCTGTTTCATTTGACTGTTTGGACACTTTTACCTGCTTGATATTTCATTGAATGGAAATGCTTGGGAGGACTCAATAACTGAGATGTCAAAAATCGCCATGGAGTCCATAATGGTTTGTTTGGGTAGTCTTGTTGATACATTTCTATGAAAAGCTCAGCAACTGGTGAACGCACGGGTTCCTCGCGACTCATCTGAGTATCAGCTTTTCCTTTACTAGTCCACCTCCTTCCACTTCCCGCTATCAAGAAAGAATTCCATGACTCGGCTCGCCATGAGCAGACCATCATGGGGACGGCTAACACGCTCGAGGGCATCCCGGAACGTTTCGTCGTCAAAAAATGGCGTGCCCTATCTTGCCGTCTGCTCTGATAATCTCCTCGTTGGTGAACTTGTCGAATTCCGGGTGTCCCTGGAAAGAAAGCAGCCGGCCGGGCTGGTAGAGGATCTGCACAGGGCATTTTGGGCTGGAGCCGAGGTTGGCGATGCCAGGAGGGACGGTAAGCACAGCATCGCGATGCATCTGATGCAGTTTCTATAAACAAGAGGCATTAATTTTTTTTTCTCCTTTCCTCCATGTTTTCTTTCTCACGTTGACGAGGAGTTGAATCATCAAAGGGGATTCAGCTTCTTACCACTGACGGAAGTCCGAGAAGCTCCTGGCCTTGCTCGTTTAGAGAGACACTTTCGACGGAAAGTTCCCAGCCGTGCGGGTTGCGGTTGACTTCGGCTCCGAGGGCGCGGCCAATGACTTGGTGGCCGAAGCAGATGCCAAATACTTTCTTGTCTATCGAGTGGAGAGCGTGCTTGACGAAGTCGGCGAGAGCTACGATCCACGGGTCGTTTTGAAAGGCTGTGTAGTCTGTAGACTTTTCATCAACATGGGGTTTAATTCGCCTTACCAGCTCATACCCAAAGCGCGAACAGTAAAAGACTGCAGAATAAGGTATGCTGAAAAGGGAAATGAGACGTACAGCTTCCCGTGAGAGCAATCACATCTACATCCTCCATCCGAGGATACTCGCCCACCATGGTGTCCCACTTGCTCACGTCGAGGCGCACATCCGCCGCTTCGGACCCGAGGGCGAAGCAGCCGTGGAAGATGTCGCCGAAGGAGCCGCGGGCGGCTTTGGCTTTGGGGAGGGGCTTTTCGCATTCTTGAATGGCTAGGCGTAGGATTCGGGGCATCTTGGTGGGATTTCCTCTCTTTTTGCTGGAGTTTGTTTTGTTTGTGGTCTTGGCGATATTCTAGGAGGGCATCGGAGGAGTGGGCTTGTTTGAATGCTTGAGGTTGACGTTATGCCGCTGGGATCTCATTCAGTTCTCCACAAGGATGGTAAAGTCTTTATTCCCAGGACAATAATGGAGATATTGTCGCGATGATAACCATTCGTGTCGTACTTGGTCTATGTATACACTATCCGGTGGTCATGTGCCGTCATGGATCATGGGCCGCTGTTGGCATCTCAAGCAGGACAAGACGCCTAAACGTGCTAGGTGGTATCGGCACAGACGGGAGTTCGCTGCTAATCCCAACTTAATCTCAAAGCAGAAGTCTAGGTGTAAGTGTCGCATAGTTCGACATAGAGAAGGGCGTGTTGTTTGGAATTCGCAGACATGAAGTTGAATGAAAGCAACATCGATGGTTGGATGCGGGTTTTTCTATACACGAACTCTGGCAGTCGGTCCTGCTCATAATTGAGCATAACACGACATGAGGGAAAACAGCTCGATGGACTCAATGACTTATATCTTCTTCCATTTTACAGGCCAAGTCTTTCTCACACATTTGACCTGAGTTCGCATTTACACAGCATGTGGACAAGTTCACACAGATCAACACCAAACCCACAGTTTAGTTGATGGCGACAACGCACTCGAAAGCGGTAAAGGCGTCGTTGACAATGGTGGCAGCGGTGTGCCGGTCGTAAGCGGCGAAAGGAACAGCGCAGTCAGGGGTGCTGGGAGAGACAATGTGAGCAATCCTCTTACATCGACGGATGTCTTCGAAGTGATGGGCTTACTTGTAGAGAAGACAGGCGTGGCCAGCAGCCACCTTGATGGACTGCACGACAGGGCTAGACAACGATGACTCTGGTTAGCCACGATGAAAGAAGCACCATGGGAACATGAAAGAAGAGCAAGCATAAAGCCTTACAAGTCAGCTACGGGCGTGCATTTGCCGAGGACGTCGTCAGGGCCGCTGATGGCGTAGGAGGCGCCCTCGAAGTTGGTGCTGGAGAAGAGAGTGGCCTAGACGCGTTGATGGACTGTCAATTACATGGCTTTCATCTGCCAAAGCACATGAGAGACTCACCACCTCCTTATTTTAACTTGGATCAAGAAGACATTCACCTCGAATGTTCCAGCAGTCGAGTCAAAAAAGGAAGGCTGAAAGCATGTAAGAAAATCATAAGACGCGGTGTAGAGTAACCGCAGCCAGCTGGCTCATGGAAGACACCGCCGCACCAGTCATCGACTGACCTATTTGTCTGGATCCCTGGCAATCCTTCTTCCGGCTAATGTATCCGAGACTCGAGATGTTGCCGCATGAGGCATTCGGAAGTGGAGCGGAAATGTCGGCTTGCTGACCTACCGAATAAGCTTGATCTTGCCGCGCCCGAAGCGTTGGATTGGATCACAACTCTGTGTTCTTTGGCTTACGTTGTCAGCTTTCGGCAGCGGTATTTTCAGCGATTACTCATACAATTGTTGATTCGAGATATGCTTAGGGGAGGGAAGCTGCATGTACGATGGTTGCTTGGGGGTCTCTAGCTGTTGTGGCTTATGGCAAGGGGTCGGCTGGTGGTGTAGACCTCCCAGCTAAATAAACAGTTACAATGTGAAAATGAATCAAGGGACGGTATCGGGAGATGAAGAAGATGGGGGGGTAGCTTTATCTCGTCGATTGGCTTCAACAGGTCGTCCACGTCTATTGTACGCTGCCCGCGCTTCATCAGTCACAGCTTGTACGACGCCATGGTATGTATGTAGATGTTCCGGAGGCAGAGATGCAATGCAGCAGTCCGTTCGCCATGACCTTGAGAACCGATTGAATAACCGATTCCAATAAGATACTCGGCTCCAATACTCCAATAAGAGACTTGTTGATTGCTACTGCGTCCATATGCTCCGACGCCCCGCTGCCAGAAGCTCGCAAAGAGTTTTCATCTTTTCGACTTGGTGCCCGTCTTGCTGGGTGGGGAACACTTTTTTTTTCTTCTGCCGCACAAAAAGTAGGCGGTCAAACAAAATTTCGGCTCACCGCCCGCGCAGCTCTGCAGGCTCTCTATAAATTTCCGTCCAGCTCGCCGCTCCTTTGAATTTTTTTCTTCTTTTCTTCTTCACGTCGACAATACTTCAGTATGTGCACCCCTATATTTGGGCCTCTATGGCTTCGCAGCAGCTGCTAACCATGTCTTTTTCTTTTCTACAGGAGAATCATTTCTATAGTATTCGTCTCTCGCTTTGGTTCCCAAAAGAGCCATCGAATCCACCCTGGTTGATGATTGCATATCCTCAGCACCCAAGAGTGAATACTTCCGGTCCTCTCGCTCTGTCCGCAAGGATGGCGGTGGTTGCCTCGTGCAGCTGCTGTATAGAGAGTTGTCTTTCTCTTGATGATCTCGACCCTGTCTGTTGTTTGCCTTCGTGGCACGCGGGCAGGGTGGGTGTTGATGGACGTCTGACAGGCGTGTTTTTCCTTTTTTTCATTGCAAACTGGGGCTTGCCCTGGGTGTGAAGAAGAATCGGCCATGCTTGTGAATTTGACCCGGTTTTGGAATTATCTTCGCAGTTACTATTCTATTTTTTCGTGGGTTACAAGTTTTGCTATGCTGGGTGAAGGCGGCGCGGCGCAAAATTTTCCCATCACTTGACTCAACATGACCTTTCATCCATGCCGCAGCTACCTAGCACTTATCTTGCACTTGTTCACAGCTTGCACATACTGCAGTTCTCAAGACGCAAGGCATCGCTGTTCCTCTGCAATGCCAGGTCACGCTGGGCAGATCCGAGGCAGCTTCTCATGCTCGCGCCCGCCATGGCTGCCAACCTAGAGCAAAGCAATGACGACTCGATGAAGGTGTCAGAAGATGGGCAAGTCATCATCACGCGCATTTGGGAAGCACAATCTCAACAGACTTCGATTAGATTTGTATTACGACAGCCATGGCCTCTCTACTGGATAACAGCCTCCTTTCTCCTACAGCATAGCAAAAGCCCCGATAGCAACTCCAGCCACGGCCAGCAATGAGGCACCCATGGTATTTCCAGCGTTGGTAGTCGACGTCGTTGAAGCAGCGGCACTGGTTGTGTTCGAAGCTGCGTGGGTGGCTTGGCTCTTGGTCGAGAGAGTTGCCGGGCTCGTAATGGGAGTCTTGGTCGAAGCAGAAGCAGGGGAAGAGGCAGCAGTCGTGACCAAAGTAGATGGTTTGCCGGGGGCGACAGTTGACTCGACAGCGCTGGTCTCGCTGGCCGGCTCCTGAGACGTCCTTCCAGCGTCGGAGGTTGAGGCGGCGCTTGTGGTCACGACGTCGGCGGTCGTTTCAGCACCGCCGGCAGCAGTCGAAGTTGTCACTGGAACGGCGTTTGAGGGAGTGAAGCACGAGAGGTACGAGATGGGCTCGCTGAGGATCGTGCCCGAGTACCGGGGGCAACCCGGCACGTCGGTGCGGAAAGGACCAGCTCGGCCACCACCGCAGTTCTTGGGGTCGCAGATCTGGCCATCGTTCAGATCGTACCAGTGGACAATGCCATCGTCGCAGGCCGTGTAGCTGTAGTGCTCGCAGGCGGCAAGGACGAGGTTTGCGCCCATGAGGAGGGACAGCAGAGAGGCACCGATGTACTGACGCATCTTGGTATTGGCGGTGAGAGTTTCTCTTTATCCGGTGATTACTCGGAGACAGGTTATAAACGAATGGCTTGGCAGAAGCAACAGCTTTGAATGAATGGCTTGGTCGGAAACAAGGCAACGAACGGATGGGTCGAGTAGAGGGAAAAGGGCTGGCTTTGGACGGCAACGTCGACGCCTATATACTCGCAGCACCATTCTTGGCAGCCAAGGGCCCTTTGCTAGCCTGCCAAATCCCTTGGGGCGATGAAGTCGCCGGCTCATTTCCGATCCCCCATATCGTCCCATCTGGGGCCTAGGTGCCGCCGTAAATCCAGCCGCTAGTCCTCTGGGGGGGACGGAAGGATTCACAACCTGGGTGGTTGACGATGCATTGCGCTGCCAAGCAACATCTAGCGACGCACGAACTCCAAGGAACCAAGTGTAAGAGTTCCATTTGCTTCTTGCTGATTGGAAGAAGGGGTCTATTTATCCGTGAGTCATGTGCAGTTGTTGCAACGTCTAGTTTCAGGGGCGAACAGAAGGGACTGCATCCTGCTGGTCTCTCATCACGGGGATTTCCAAACCAACAGATTTCTCGACCAAAGGGCGAGTGTCCTATGATGTTCATGTTCGTAAAGAAGGCGTTTCAGATAGGGCGGCCAGCAGTGGTAAGGTACCTAAGTAGGTACAGGGCCTTTGAGAGACAAGGATGGGGAGAATACTACTAGGTAGCTTGCCTCCACCTTTTGTTTTCCTGCCTTCTGAACATATCGTAGATGGTTGAATCCCAAAATCATATTGTTCGTTCCCCTTTGTTCCCATGCTGTGGAAATCAGGTCTTGGGAGGAAGTACCACGCGATGCTTGGTCAGGCATCTGATGTTGTACCCAGCTGTGTTCTTCGCATAGGGGTTCTGGTGCGGCCGTGGCATGGCCTGGTTGAGGTCTCCATATCCAGTCACGATGTGAGCCAATAGGATGATGAAGAAAGAGAAGATTCGAAAAGTGTGTAAGGACCCGGATAGCCGGATAAAAACTGGACTAGTCATGTAGAGATTTGAAGCTGAGAATGTGGCCAAAACAGTCTTGAAGAACAGGTCATCGGTTGGATGTCGTCAGAACAGCATACCGTACTTGCCGCCTCCAGACCGTGAAACATAGCATCAAGGCATCGAGAAAACAAAAATAATATGGTTCAAATCCGTTTTGGAAGAATGAATGGAAAAGAAGGGAGAGATAATCATTGCTTTACTTGATCGTAGGGTAGGTGAGGTTGAATCTCTGGCGAACCGTGTTGAGGGCATCACAGGCTCCATATAACGCCAAATACCGTCTATGTCCTTCAACAGACAACGGGCGTCTCGAGTGCCCGGTTAGCTCAATCGGTAGAGCGTGAGACTCTTATGAGGAACACGTTCTGAATAATCTCAAGGTTGCGGGTTCGACCCCCGCATCGGGCTCTTCCTATATCAAAAGATTGAGACAACGAGCGTCCATTTTTTTGTCAAAGTTTGACAGCTTTTTCACACCTTTTTTTGGTGGAGTTGATTTGGTCTGCGCCGAGTCATGCGCTAATGGAGCGCCACAGCCAATCAGAGTGCGGGTGACCCTTGCGACCCGCTTGCCCACCGAGGCCTGCTCAGCCAATCAATTCGGGCTACCGTCGACGAAAACAGACATTGGCGTCTTTCCACACAAGTTTGGTGCCGATTTCTCTTCATTCTTTTTGCTTGCTTGCTTGCTATGGCTAGGTACGCACTTGGAGGCTGGTTGAGGACAAACGCGAGCTGTTGACTACCGATCTCGACGACGGAGATTCCACCTACGAAGCAGCAGAGACAGCCATTCCCGTCGTTTGAATCAGCTCATTGCTATATATTGCCCTAGTAGGTCAGGTAGGCGTGGTAGCTGTATGTTGCGGTTAATCAGCGCAATCTCCCAACCAACGCTGACTTCCTTCATCAAAGAATACCAGACTGATCCGCACATGGTCTCATATTCAACGTGTTCGATCCTGCTCCTCCTACCCCTTGTCATATGGACATCATGGCCGACTCATGCATCTCCAATTCTTCACCCGAAGCTCCTTCCCTGAGCGTACAAAAACACGTCCCCGAAACTTCCCTCGTAAGGTACGTATCACGTGTAGTCACCTGACGCACAAACAGCACGCTCCTGCCATGTCTTCACTTTGTGCTCCCTGCAAATATTCTCTCCTCTTTTCCCAAGCTTGACTCTTGTATTATCTCAATCAGCCCTCCCAAGATGCAGCCAGACAGAAAAGTGCTGCCGTTATCGTGGTGCCTGATGACGAGCCACGATCCTCTGACACCAAGACGGGAATCAACGTGACACCATCAACCTGCACTTTTGCCAATCCAGTCGAAGCTCTTACGAGCGGCGGATTTGGATCTTTGTCTTTTTCTTGGAAAAAAAAAAAGAGACAAATCCTGATGCTTCCATCATCGTCGTGAGTCTTGAGCTTTGGTCATGTATATCTGCCGCAAGTACAATGTTGATGGCTACCTAGTCCTCTCGGCAGCTGTTCCTGGCCATCTTCTGTGTAGGGAACCATGATCGGGCGCTATCAGCCATTACCCAGCCTTGCCATTCCGTTCTCGCCACGTGATCTAACAATAAGGCTGAAGATGGATTGGAGTATCGGTGACAGAGAGCCTCTTCTCTCTGGTCAGAGGAAGCTTGTTTAGCAGAAGCATCACATCCGCCCTTTCGAGAGCCAGCCGTTCGCAACAGCCGAGTAATCTTCCACACCAAAGGATGTGTTCCAGAGAACAATCTATCTACCCAAATTTTGCAAGAGAGATGAGCCAGTAAGTAATATATGCACAATCTGATCACCCCTTGGAGTGTTGACAACAGTTGATGCTTCCATTCACCCTGCCTTCCTGAATTACTGTCACTTCAACTCGCAAAAACCATTAGGAGCACATAGTCAGACCGTCTTTCTAAAGATAATCAGATCTGACAATATTTAGCAAACTCGACAAGCAGCATATCTTATGCCCACCCACCGTTCCAACCAAGGTTGCCGAGACCTCAGCTCAACGCGCCTCCTTTGCCTCTAGCCATCAAGCACGTCGAGTTCGTTGAAGTGGACCAAGATCTTGAAGAACCTCTCAGCGATCCCCCAATTCTCAAGGCGGTAAAGCAGTTGGAACGCATCTTGCATGATTTGGTCGGTTGAGCATCCGACCTGGATGCGATGGCAAGACCCGATTCGCGCAGGGCCGCCAGTTTGCAGCCACCGTTCGACCTCTGCATCACTGAACGGCCACGCGTCCGCCTGAAATGGCTCGACCCCATCCACGTCTCTCAGAGACGACGGGCCATATTTCGCAAACGCAATGATGGCGAGATATGCTGAGAAGATGCGCAGATTGTCGCACGGCGCAAAGACGGCATAAATCTTTGCTATCCTGATCATCTGACCCGCGTGCCAGATATACTGCCGAGACTTGGTGGGATCCACTGCGAAATGGTCAATGAGCTTTTGCTGCGCCCATCGCAAGGATGTGCGAGAGTTGGGCGACGACGGCGAAGCGGCTACACGGGCGATGTATGTTATCAAATCCATGACATCAGTGTACAGAGACAACTGAGCGTAATGGCGGATCATTTTCGTCGAGCTGCGGAGCATGTTAGCGAACTGCTGGACAAGACAGACTGCTTGGACGGCGGAACGGAGGGAGTTACCAGAAGTTGACAAGGTCCGACGTGGACAGCGGCACTGTGGTCTCATCCCCAGGTATCGACTTGGCCAGGAAGCTGATGGCCCAAATCACCCTCGCCGTGTTCTCCATGCAAACAGAGGCGACGTCGAGGCCAATGTGTCGACAGGCCGCAACTGTGCTTTCCTGCTGAGCTCGCCTCCCGAATCCTCTAAGAATCCTCTCGAAAATCTGGGTGCACAATCGCCTGGTCCAAGGGGAGACGTCTCTAGACAGCGGCGACGTTCTGCCTGCCGAGGCAGCCACGACAGCGGACACCAGCGGCCCTTGTGCGCGATTGGGTAATCGTGATCGGAGCTCAGCCCAAGACTGGGCATCTGGAGCTTCGTATAACTCATCGGCACACGGGAACCTCGAAGGCAAATCCTCCAGCTCCATGACACAAGGGCGGTTGGTGAAGAGGGCAACGCTGCAGTCGTATTCGAATACAGCCCACGTCGTTCGGATTGCCTGCTCATAGGCAATCCAAGCAGTCCATTCGGCCTGCACTGGCTGGGCGACCGTCTCAAGCCCTGGATCTGTTCCACTCTCGTCATCATTGCCAGAACCCAACATCCCCAGGCTTCGCAGACTGGCAATCAGAAATGCGCGGATCCTGTCAACATGGTGGTAGACGTTGTCGTCCCCAGACCCAAGCAAGTATGTCTGGTGAAGACACACAGCAGCCAGGAACCTGACATCCGGACCCTTCTCAGGAGGAATGACGGCCTAGCCAGAGTCAGTAATGGCCATCTCCAGAGGACTAGCCGAACCGCCTGCACTCACCATGACGTTGAGCACAGCAACACATCGCGAGCTTATTATATGCGCCTGGTGGGCCGTTTCGTCGTCCTCATCCAAGAGAGCGCCAATACAAGCCATGGCTCCAAGCAGCGCTATCGGGCTCTTGACAAACTTCCATGTGGCGACGTGGAAAATCGGCTGCACCTTTTGCCACTTGAGCAAGAAGTTGTTGACGAGCTGCCTCAGCAATTCGATTCCTGGTAGCAACTTGACCTGAGCCCCCGACAAGCCCGCTACCAGGGGGATGCATGGCGCCCTGAAGAGAAGGTCCAGGCTGTCAAGCGCCATCACCAGGGAACCATACGTCAGACTACAGCCGCCAAACCTTTCCTGAGCACCCGTGCCGCCAGCTTGCAGTGAAGAACCTTGGGTTGCGCCGAGGGGTGAGCCAGAGGCCGAGTTGTTGTCAGCGTCCCGCGATCTGATGCAAGAGAGTTTGAAGTCCAACCAGCCAAGGCTACCAGCCCGGATATCGACCTCTCCGGGGGCGGGTAGCCTGGGGGCAAGGCTGAGAGTACTATCCGTCGGGCTAGCCGCGCCTGTCGTGTGCGAATCAGCAGAAGGAAGGTCAGGCGCTGAAAGTTGGCGGGCGTGGCCCTGCAAGGCCGATACCGCATCTGGCGACGCTGGTCTAGCTGACGATGCTCGTTGAGTCTGTGCCTGCTGCTGCGGAGATGCAGCAGTATGTGCATCTGTCGGTGCAGCAGTGGGCAACATAGAGTCCGACGCAGGGCGTGGAGCCGAGGCCGGGGCCGGGGCCGGAGCCGACATGATCTCGGGAGGCACGAACATACAGAACGCGGCTTTCTCGTCGGCCTTGCACCGCCCACATGGAGAGGAGCCATCGCACCTGAGCTTATAGCGTAGACAGCGCTGACAAGTGTTTCCTGGGTTGCCGTCGACAGAATGGTAGGCATCCACATGCCTCTTGAGGACTTCACTGGTCGCGAACCTACCCTGGCAAAAGTGACAGACGTTGCGATGTCGTCCAAGACTGGCTCGCTCGTCTTTGGCTCGCTCAACAGTGGCCTGTTCCGTCTGCTGTGTGTGCTCGGCTTGCTCAGCATGTATCTGGCGGTGACGTTCCAAGTGCATCCGATCGCCGTATGCTACCGGACACTGGTCACATGGAAACATGGTGTTCCTCCGTGGAGGGGGTAATTGAGTATCGCTGGCTGACATCTTCGCGGAAGGGGGGGGGGGGGTTGGTCTGTCTCTCGTTTCAGAATCAGCAGAGCTTCCTTTCTCCGAATTAGGGACCGCCTTCAAGCACGGACGATCAAAAAGTGAGACCAGGAGGAACTCCTTGCTCTTTTACTCAAGATAGGCAGGGAGACCAAGGCTGGTGAAGAAGATGGAAATGGCGAAGATGCGAAAATGATGGATGCCCACTGTGGACGAGCAACAGGTGAACCCGGTGTTGAGAACGACAACGTGGAAGAACGAAGAATGACAAGCAAGTGTTCAATCGAGGGAGAGAGAGTTGCTGCTGATACTGGGTACCACCCTACCGGTACTTGCTCTTTATATCTTGATCCTTCTTCTTGCTTTGTCAGACGAAGCAAACCGCCAGCTTTGGCAATGGCTCTCGATGCTGTGTCTGGTTTTGCCCTGCTGCGCTGGCCCACTCGACTGCCCTCGACTCCGCACCAGCCTTGACCCTGACGTTGCCTGCTTCACTGGATGCCACCTCCTGCGTCTCTGTCCGAATCAGGCCCCAGAGTCTGGCTGCAATCGCGCAGCAGTGTTTGTTTGCTACCTAAGCGAAAGGACGTGGCTCCTTGCACGTGCATTGCTCGAAGCCAGAAACATCAACCTCTCCGATATCCTTGCTCTGTGTAGGACAAGGTCAGGGCCTCATGCATCTTGACAGCTCCTAGGCCTCGTTCTTGGGCCTCAGGACGCTTGCACTCGCATCTCACAGCATCATCCATCGCAGCACATCGACGCTGGCGTTGCATTCGGGCGGACGTTGTGCATCTGGTTCCACTGGCACGCGTTGACCGGTCTGCGAGGCACTGGAGCAGGGAGGAAAGAAATACTGTCGTCCAAAGAAAGAGCAAATGCTCGCCAGGCGCTCAAGGCCGGGGCAGCTTTGGCTTGTCTCCTGCCTAGACAACAGCCACAATTCCCCGGTCCTCTTCTCATTTTTTTCTTCTTTTTGCCGCCCCTTCGCTAGCCTGTGAAGCTGGGAAGCTGAAAATCGAGCAATCAATTTCTCTATAGTATGCTGAGCAACGCGTATGAAGGAGGTATTGATACATTATTTCAAGGCTTCTCGGCTGCTCGGTAGGGTTGCATGGGATGGGTACCAAGTTGCTGCACTCATCGCTTAAACCGTTCATTATGGAGACGATCAGGATGGCTCGCACTGGGAGTCTGACAGAGGGCTGTTGCGGAACGTCTGGGGAACGAAGCGCATTGTCTCGTTCTTTTGGCTCCGGCTGTCGTTTGAAACAAGTTTGACTTGCGATGCTGTATTTGCGTGAATTACATACCGGTCTGTGGATTTTTCAGGCATCAAATGCTCACGGTCCGCCACACTGCTGCAGTTCACGATTATCACTGGTCTACCTTGGTTGCGAGCTCTTATTGCTACTATTACATACTTCATACGCTAACGACGGGACAACCTAGGGGGCTGCGACACAGTAAGAGCCGTGGTTCAGGCCATGAAAGGCAAACAATCATGCGCTGGCGACCTGGTCGGCCCCATAATCCGGTTTCCATCTGGCCCTGTTCATGGGCTACATCCCGGTTCCATCGTTGAGCTCTTGCTGTCTGATCCTACGAGCCGACCGCTGCGGCTGATGGCATCGAGCCGGGCAATTGCGAGATGGTGCTATTGGATATGTGAATGGTGGCCGTAGCACAGAGGCAACAACACTACCTACCTACCTACCTACCTATACGACATTGCCTCTCCTTGCGCAGTGAGGAGCGCAATCTTCTCGCATGATGCGAGACAACGTTGGCCATGCAGGACCAGCACTGCAGCAGTAGGAGGGACCCCTCCGTCAAGTAACAGCAACACCCCCGGTTCAAGCCGGTCTCATCTTATTGCTCTTGCAAAGTGGCATTCGGACACTGGGCACAGCAAATCTGCTGTTACACAAGACAGCAGGAAGTCGCTTCTTCATTTGCTTAATGCCCCAGTTGTCGCCACAAACTTTGCGACGGCTGCAGCACCTGCGCCTAGAATGCCCTCTTTTCGAGAAACACCCCAGGGACATGGTCTCTTTTCGACGCCGGAATTCTTTGCCCTGGGAGCGGAGCGATGTCGTCTTGCCAGTTCGCAACTTACTCATCAATCTCGCGATGACACCAGTTAATGCAATGTCCCGTTCCCTCGATCGCGCCAGAACCCTCTTCTGCCAAGGCGAATTCCACACAACCTGCTGCGAGGGCACAGGTCGCTTTCAAGTAGCCCAGGCTGGCAAAGGAATCATGTATGGGTACCTTGAATGGAACTGCAGGCTGCAGTATATGACACATCTACTCTGGTGTGGCCCCTCTGCCGGACAGTCCTGGACAACAACTCACGTTTTGGCCGTATCATCATTATCATCTCTCAAGAAGTCATGTCTCATACACTCGGAGCAGCCAAGAATATGGCAAACACAAGATACGTTGGCCGATGATATCGTGGCAGCAGTCTTTGAGTTCCAGGGACACGTTATTGTGCTCCCTCAACTACCGAAATGCCATGGATCTCTACGACTGGACAGGCAACGAGGCTTTCTTTCCACACCGACAGATGCAAACTGCGCTCATTCCAGCCTCAGCCATTCGTATTCGAACCTATTACTGGACTTGATGGTCAACTTCCTGCAAGCCTCTATGTCTCCGTGCAGCCAGGAGGCGATGAATGAGACCCGTCAGAGGAGCGCGCGGCTAATCAACGAGAGGCAACAAATCATCGAGAGGCAGCAGACGAGGGGAACGATGAGCAAACAATATATTGCTCGAGCCCGGATCGGCCTAATTGAGCGACAGCCTTGAATGTCGGGGGCGGATACGAGAGCCTGGACCTTGGAGCTGGGCACTGGGGGCTCAACTACCCAGTGGCCTCTCTTTACTTGCGACTCTTTCCTTCTTCTGCCCACGTTTTCTCTTCCTGGAAGCAAGGGTGTACGCCACAGCTGAAGGACATGACTGAGGTCAATGACATGGGTGGGTATCGTGCTCCGAGAGCACACATCCTTTGCTACAGCGTTCCGCTGATTCCCGGTCTCATGTACAGAAGTATTTAGAGGATGGACACTTAACAACGCGAACGTGGGTCGACGTCAGGGGGAGAGGCGCGATCAGATCAGAAGCTGCCAGCGACGTCCAAGTTGCTGGAGCTGCTTCCCACCTAATATACCGGGTTCAGCGAAGGCTTCCCGGTCCACAAGGTGTCATTCGACAAGAATAGAAACACTTTGTCCCGGAGTACAGTGTATACCAGTACTACATCTGACACGGGCTATTCCGTCGAGCTTCGCCGCTGCTCCATACACAAGATGTGGTACGAAGCGGCGTAGTTGGTGCATACCCCACACCTTGGCAGCGCCGCTCCATATACGTACGACACGAGAGAAAAGCATAGGAACGGTGAACAACGAGACGTGCTTTACGAAGTACATCGGAGAGGAGAGGAGAGTAAGCAGGAATGAAGACAGCGCGGCAATTCTTATCCGGGAGATCACGTCGAGCCTGCAAGAAGCGCTTTGCTCATGGGGCAAGATTTGTTTTCTCCAGGGGCGTGCTAATCGGGCACCAGAAGTTTCTCCTCTTTGTGTTCTTGTGACTTTGACGCCGTTGGACAGCCTTGCAAGAGGGTTTGGAAACGTCTAGTGTGCCTGAGCAACACTCTGATGGGGACTTGAACTGTGCAGCGAGTGTACGCTTGGGAACGACACGTTGAGGGGAATTCGGAGCATGAGGAAGCGGCTCTGATCCATCGATAAGCTGGGCCAGCCATATCTCTCTTCCATTAAGGCATACACCAAAGCTTACTGCGCACGAATGACTGTCAGTCAGTCTATCCGTATCTATCCTATTCGAGCACGGGTTCCACGCGAAGGTCGGTTAGCCCTAGGGAGGAATTCAGACTGGTCAAAGGCCTCTCCTACAAAGACAGTCGAGAGCACCGATCTTCGTATCGGGCTCCATGCAGAACCAATGAGACTCTGCTGGTCATCGACATCGGTTGACAATGATACTTGACGGTGCCAATAGCATGCCGCGATCAGAATGAGACAGAGACACACAGGCACTGGACCGCCGGCATCCTCTCAAGTCTTGTCCGAAGAACCCCCAGGTCTCAAGGCCCCCCGAGCTTCTACCCATGCAACGCTCAAGGGTTCATCAAGACCGCTACGATCGCCTCGACGTATGATCTGCGACCTGTTGGTTTCCCAGGTCCTTGCGGCGGAAGCTAAGGCTAAGCGCCGGGCTGGCCCCAAGGTCAACTGTGCATGGTACAACATCAATTGGGGGTGCTCTCCTGCAAATGTACAAGTAGCACAGGCAGGGGAAATGAAGGCCGAGACGGGCTCACAGTCATCATATATCACATCACATCGGGGGGCGTTACGGCGGAATTCCAGGCCGCAGGCCAATCTACTTGCCGGCAAGGTACCGTTGCGCGTGAATCAACCAGACGGCCACACGAGACTAGCCCAGCAACGTCCATATTACTACGGGCGTGTGTCGGTGTTGAATAGGCCGCAGTAGCTGAGCCATGAGCAGGACTCGAGCAGCAGGGATATGGAAGTCTGGACGAGTGGATCAAGGTCTGGGCCTCGAGCACTCTGCCCGGAGGAGCTTGCATGTCTCTCTTGCATGTAAGTGTACAAACAGGTTTCCTGCAGCCGATGATGCTTAGTCCACCTATGCTCAAAGCGATGCATACTTCGTACGCCACTTGATGCCTACTCGTCGATGGCACAAGTATACTCCGCATGGTAGACGAGAGTCACCGTGTACTGCCGGGGTAGGTAAGGCAGGGAGGGAAAGGCTCTGCATTTGCGTTTGCATTTGCATGTGCTCTGACTTTGGCTGTAGCACACCGCCGCTCGGACTTGAGTCACAGTCAACGCACAGAAAGCAAAGAGGTCAGATGGGATGGGGAACAGAGTCGAGGAGCGGTGCTCGACAGATGCTCTCTGGATGATTGAACTGAACCGAGCCATTATCGGTAACTCTGACGACAAAACTACAGTGAGCTGCGTTCATATTGTATGGACACCTGATTGGCCTGAAAAGAGCATACCATACAGCCAGGATATGTATGGAAGCCAAAAGCAGAGAGCGAGAGGGGGAAAAAGAGAGAGAGAGAGAGAGATTCTAGATTGAAGTCTGTGGCTCCATCGCGGTTCGAGTCGGTACCTCCGGCCCGTACCTTATCAGCTGTACTATCTGGATCCGGTAACTTGGGGGCCAAGCCACCAATAACGAATTTGAAAGAGGCTGAACCCTTTTCCGAGTGGTTTTATGAGGCGGCAGAGGGAAAAGGCAGAAAAGGCAGCAAAGGCAGCAAAGGCAGCAAAGGCAGCAAAAAGAGGCAGAAAAAGGCAGAAAAAAAAAAAAAAAAAAAAAGAAGAAGGGGAAGACGAAGCGGCGGCTGCGGCTGCGGCTGCGGCTGCGCGCTTGATAGTGTGGAACGAAGGCTGGGGCGGATATTGAATTCATGTAGGTTCTTAGAAGGGGTGTAGAAGAATTCTGGAGTCAGTCGCACAAGAAGAAGAAGGTTGTTTGTAAGAAGGAAGTGTTTGAAGGCGTGCGCTCTACCGGGCAAAGGGGAGAGAGATTGAGCTTATTCGTTTGAAAAGTGAGGTTAGGGTTGCTTATTTTAGAAAAACCTGCTTGCTGAGACTTGCATCTCACGGCATCGGGCCTGTTCCGCATCGCGTCTAATTGTTCTTGCGCCTAGATTTTCCGCGCGCTGTGGGTTGATGCTGATACTACCTACCCAAGATGATGATAATGACTTGGCAGAGATGATGGATGGATGGTGGTTGAATCAGAGAGCGAAAACGAGGTCGAAATAGGTGATTGTTACCTGCCGTCTTTGAACGCCCCCCCCCAAAAAGATATTGTGTTGGCACAAGCAAGGTAAGGTACTGTATGCACGGGAAATTTCCATCATTTTGGGGGGCCTCCATCCGCGTGGTTTGGTTGCGGTGATCGCTTTTCGCTGCGTCTTGCGCNAAAAAAAAAAAAAAAAAAAAAAAAAATGCGGAATTTGCCTGCACAAACTCTCAATAAGAGCACCTGTATCAACACTTGGGCGCACGCTCTTCTGCGCTGCCCGTCTTGTTCTGATGGCGCCGTCTAGCCTCGCCTCGTGCCGCTTTCGGTGACGGCTTGCACCTTTTGCTGGCTCTCGCTTTGTTTTTTTCCGTTGTCTCTGAGGGACGCTTTAGTGTAGTATGTCTCGGATCTTTGTGAGGCCCGGCTGTCCAGCCCAGCGTCCAGTCCAGCTAGCCACCGGCCGTCGTCGAGATTTGCTTTTCTTGCTCTGGTTTCAGTCTGGCCTGCTCTGTCCAGACAGACACTCCAAGAGAGGCACCTCGTCACGTTGGATTCACCGCTATATAA
Source organism: Trichoderma ghanense (assembly GCF_004382785.1). NCBI lineage: Eukaryota > Fungi > Ascomycota > Sordariomycetes > Hypocreales > Hypocreaceae > Trichoderma > Trichoderma ghanense. The sequence goes on from NW_027395667.1 coordinate 1,732,879, forward strand.
AGAAAGCGTCGAGAGGTCGATTCCTGTCGCAAACTGCCCTCGTCGCGTCACGGCAGCTTCAGCATCTCTTTCCACGCCGCTTTTTGTGTGTGTGTGTGCGTCACTTGCAAACTGCTCCACCTACTGCCAACCTCGAACTAAAGTAGGTGCCTTATCGGCATTGGCCCCAACCATAAACCACTTCAACCTCACCTCGACTCAGCCTGGCTTCACCTCGCTTGCTCTGCTGCTACAAGCCGACGGTCCCTTTGTCTAGCATGTCGAAATAAGCATTCGCCTGTTCTTCGTCTGCCCGATCCACCCGCTCCGTCCCAACCCATACCTTGCCCATCTTGTCCTTCGTGCCTCGCGCGGCCGAAAGCCTTGAACCTACTGGACCACAGCAGCAATTCGGCAAGAAGACCAAGTATCGGGGGCTTCAGGGTTGCATCGGCCCTGTCTTTGTGCTTCAGTGCCTTCTTCAGCGCCTTTCATCTGCGTCTTTTATTATTATTATTTTTTTCGTCCTGCGGTACTGCTTTGTAACTTGCGCTGTTTCTGCATCCCGGCCTACATCTTCTGCGTCATATCGCGTCCCTGCTCCTCTCGGCTACTCGAACAACTCTGGTCACTGTTACATGCTCTACGCACTTACACACACGCCTGAACTGCTTTCAAGCTAAGCATCGGGATCCATATCGCGGCATACACACATTTGCCTCCCAACAGTTATACATCTCCCGCAGACACGGGCTGGAAAAAAAGACCTCACGGACGCGGATCCCTTACACACACAACCCCAGACAGGCAGGCAGGCAGGCAGACAGACAGACAGACAGACAGACAGACAGACAGACAGACAGAGGCCAGAGTTGTCTTCACCACGCTGCCCTACCATCGATCATATCGACCACGCATCACGGGCATTGAAGCTCTCGTCGGGGACGACGAAATAGGCGAGCATCAACACAACGCCGCCACCACGGCATCGCTACTGTCTGGCCCCCCTACATCTGGCAAAGCCTGGGATCCTCTCTCAACTGGCGACGCCACTCGTTCAGCCCTGTTTATCAATTAAGCTTCCGATTAAGACACCTCGTTGGCTTGCCGTTTACGACTCATACCAAGCCAACCCGGGATTGTCTAGGATTAGCCTCAAAGTATCCTCGCGGAGGGCTTCCTCCTCCTTGTTGACACTTGTTTGCCATTACTTATATACCGGCCACGCCGCATTTGTCTCGTCACCCGTCTCTCTCTCTCTCTCTCTCTCTCTCCATCTCTTTCTCACTCACTTCATCTTCGTTCTCATCTCGCTCAATCGTTACGCATCCTCAATTTCTTACCAGAACGTCAATCCCGCGCCAGTCACCTGAAAGCTCGCTCTCTGCTTCACATCGGTATCTCTACGTCAAACAGCTAGCACCAGAATCACTACACATCTCGTATCATTCATCATGTCTCGCCGATCTGGTCTCTGGGATTCGCACGCGAGGGCAGAGAGCTCCACCTCGCAGTTCAAGAGGGAAAGCCGCTCCTCTCTCTGGGAATATCCGGTCGCCTTTGCTCCCTCCGGAGCCGCTGCGTTCCGTCTATCTTCCGCTGCGTACTGTCTGTCTTCCAATGCCAATGGCAATCACCGCACCCCCGGCAAAAGTTCCATGAGTGGCACCGGCGGCAGCACCATGAATGGCCCTGCCCCCGGCCCTTCCAATGGCAACGGGGATGTCAAGGGCAAAGGCAAAGCCCCTGCCGTGAGCCACGACATGCCTCTCCTCGACGCGGGCAGCTTGCCTCCATTGGCGTCTACAATCGCACCGTTTCTTTCCGCAGGCCGGCACTCGGATTCCTTCACCATTCAGGAATACGACGGTGCATTCATTCAGCCGCTCAATCGCGGCCACACGCCCGCTCTGCCGGTCCCCGACTTGATGAGCCCCTCTGCACCTGGCCACCGCGCATCCGACCCTCGATCCTCCGCTCCGTTCGGTGGGTGGCCTAGCCGGGAGTTGCCGTCATTCTTTGGACCGCAGGGTGCCGGCCACGACGGCCCAGAATGCCGCTGCTCCATCTGCACCAGTGGTCCGCAAGCCATGTGCTTCCAGCAGCAATTGGCCCAACAGCAGGCTTCCATCAACGCAGTCTGGGACGCTGAACGCACCCGCCTCGAAGCGTATCGGAGCCGGGTGGAAGACCTGGTCAGACAGGAGGGCAGGATCATACTGGACCACTACCGCCAAGGGTGGGATGAGGAAAGGAACAGACTACAGTCCGAGATCACCGCCCTACGCAACACCATCAAGGGACTCGAGGACGGGCACCTGCAGCTCTGTGAGGATCACAGGAAGCTCTGGGTTGAGAACCTGAAGCTGGAAGAGGACAATTCCAGGCTCAGGGATGCCTTGTCCGAGCCCAGAAATGCCCCCGACCAGGCTCAGCGTGGAGTTGAGGGAACCACTGTCCACCACGGCAACGTTCAGCCCATCTTCACCAACCCCTTTGAGCTCGCCGGCAGCGGCCAAGGTGGCAGACCCAGCGGACACAACGGCGGCCGGGGCTATCGCTCGTCATGGAGCGCGTGGACTGACCCGACCTCGTCGTCCACCCCCTTCGCAAGATCGTCGTGGCCCGTCCAGGCACCAACACGCGCCACATCCCGCAGCCCGCCGCCGCCCGCGGCCACCTTGGCGTCTCTGGGTTCAGCGCGGATAGAATTGCCATCCGAGCGATGCGTGCCCATGTCTCCGCAACCTGAGTACGGGAGCCGCATCAGCAGCCCCGTCTTTCCGCTCTATTCGGCGTCACCCACCCCGGCCCGTTCGGACTCACCCATGACTTACTGTCCGGCTTCGCCCAACCTGGCCCGTTCGGACTCACCCAGCACTTACTGTCCGGCTTCGCCCGACCTGGCCCATTTGGAGTCACCCGCTCCGTTCTGTCCGGCTTCGCCCAAGCTGCTCCGCTCGGACTCACCCATTCCGTTCCGTCCGGCTTCGCCCACTCTCATGAGAAGCCCCAAGCGGCGGCTTTCCGTCATCGACGTCAACGAGGTCGATGCGGGACTTGACGGCATCTCTCTCAGGGCGGACACCATCCGAAGGACTACCTTTGCAGAGGGTACCATGGAGGGAGCCCCTCCGTCCAAGAGGCAGCGAAGCTTGTCCCAGGAGTACTGCATTGTCAACAACCTGTCCGACGACAATGATGATGATGATGATGAAGAAGAAGAAGAAGGAGAAGAAGAAGGCGGAGGCAGAGACAAAGAGGAGGTGCGGCGACTCAAGATGCACGCCGGGAACACTCCTCCTCGTTCACCTCTTGTGCGCCACAACCAGGGCAGCCCAATCCCGCTTACCCCTTCCTCCCCGCCGGAGGGCAAGCCGGCCATGGTCGGCGATGTGGCGATGGCGGAGTCTGTCAGTTCCGCCTCCGAGGGTTCAGGCGACGTGCCGCTCGAGGGACCCCTGATGATTCAGAACGACGCTGCTGAGGATGAAAGTTTCCTGGCCGCTCTGAACGAGAAACTCGAGCCCATCAGCCAGGGAGTGGATGCCCTCCCCAGGGCGGTGCAGCCTCCGATCAAAATGCCAGCACCGGTGTCAGCTATGCGAGGCGGGCGTCTTGATATTCGCCGTCTAGATCCAGATGGTGCCCCGCGTCCTGAGGGCTTGAATACCTCGAACCCCCTGTCGAACGAAGACAACGGAAGTGACCAGATACGCATCTACTTGGGAGAAATCTTTGCAAAGGAACAAGAAGCCTGCGTCAAGACTGAGCAGCCCGCATTTCCCCTCAAGATGCAAGATGTCAAATCAAACGACGATGATGACGATGAGTACAGCGACGATGCCAAAGGCGCGGAGGCTGATGTTCCCATCAAGTTCAAGTCCACGAGCAACTTTGGGGCGCCCTTTGGGAGGATGTAGAGCACTATCCGAGGGGAGCGGCAGAGCTGCGCAGCCCAGCGGTGCCTTGTGGAGCGTGGTTCGGGTCCTGATTTGACTTTCGACTTTGGGTTGTTTATTTGTTTCCTTGTGGTCAATCTGGGAGCTGCGTCTCTCTGCGTTAGATTTGAGGCTTTTGTCCATGAACTGGACTGTGTTGTTGTTTGGCTACTGGTTTTACGGTTGGACGTTGGGCTTGGACTAATACGGGAAATGGCTGGATGCGGAGGGATTATGCAGGCATTCTGTACTTGGTAGGACCTAATAAACATGATTATACCATCTTCGAGTCTCAATATGCAATGGAGGGGTTGGGGAGATCAAGTGGTTTCCTGGCCGCTGGCCAGTGACTTCTCGCCATCAGGGTCTTATCAACTCTGCTCGGATGCCCGTGAGCCGTGTCTCGTTGCTTCTGGCTAGCTGTCTGAGATGGACAGGCAGGGAGAGACTGACGCATGTCTCTGCGCGGAGGGCGAGGGTCTGGAGTGCGGAGGTGCGACGGTGATGCTCGTTTATACCTCCTGGCACATTGCGAGTGATGAAGCGGCAGACTGTATTAAACAGTACGACTTGGCGAGTTCCCCAGTGGAGGAGTCATACCTTGCATGATAAGGTGAGGTATGCTTGACATGCATGTCTTGTCGTACCTACCTTACTGACGGTCGTTTTTTCTCCCCTCCTCTCTTTTCCTCTTTTGTGAATCTTTTGAGTGTCTTCCAAAATCAATTCATGTCATCTGCCCTTTAGGTAGACATTGATGGGGCATTTCGTCCTCTTTCGCTCACACAGATTGCCACTTCTGCACGATCGACGGGGACTGCGTCAGAATTACACGTACATCATCATGCGGGTTCGGAGCAAATTGCGGGTGTTGCATCAATGTCAGGTACTGTCATTCCTGTCGATCCCGCTCCCGGATCTCAGCGAGCCTTGTTCTCATCATGTACGTTACCTACTAAGTAGGTACCTCATTGCCTACCAACCGCCTGCAGGCCAACTGTACAGTAGCGCCGGGATCAATGGAATGGGCTCTGACTGCTCAAAATCGCCTGCCCGCCCAGGGCGCAGGTATGGACTGTGCTCCGAATTACGTATCGGCTACAGTTGCAGCGATCCAAGGAGATGGAGAGTTGATCGGCTCTAGCGGATGCCCGGTCGAAGCGGCCCAGACGGCTGGTACCGGTAGATGCTTTGTTCCTGTACCTGCCCCTGTACCTGACCCTGGCGGTCTGTAGTACATCCCAGATGTACCTCTTTCCTCCATGGCAGTCCCGGCTCCAGCTCAGGTTCGTTCTTTGCTTTTTTTTTCCCCCGTCTCTTGAGACAATACGAGTAACTTGCAGGCACATCCGAATCGTTGGGTCACGTTTTTTTTGTGCTTTCCGTCTTTTCCTTTTGCAGCTTTCATCTTATCGCCTTTTGCCTCCTTGTCTCGATTCTCTCTTCACTTCTCTCTCCCTTCTTCTCATCTACCTTACCTACCACGTACAGGGCAAGGACGACGACGAATTCTACTACTCGATTATACATCTCATTCCAGAGCAGGGCAAGATCAGAATTGCCCTGTCATGGACATACAAGCAATATCTGCTCAGTCCTATACGACTGACATCACGAGAACCTCCTCCATGGCTTCTTCATCCTCTCTCTCGCCAACACCATCCCTCTCTTCATTACCTTGTTCTTCTTTTTCCGCGACCCCGGCTCCAGCATCTTCATCCTCTTCCTCACCTTCAGCTTCAGAGTCCTCGGCCCAGGCTTCTCTCTCCCTCTACGGAATTGCCCGCCGTTACTGCAGGGAAGAGATTCTCGTGACCCCCCTCCGATGGACCGGCCGCCACCTCGAGCTCCTGCAGTGCTCCTTTGACAAACCGCTTCCCGAGCCCATGACGGCTGCTACATACTCAATGACGGAAGCAGACTACTCGGAAGAGCGCAGTGGCACGCCTCACTTGGAGGACTTCTTCCGCTATTACTACAAAGCTCCGCTCAGGGAACAGGGCATCCGGCTGCTTCTCACCAGAGACGGATGCCCCCTGATTGCATAGTTCGTCCTCCTCTCCATGCTTCTTTGCCGTTCATCGACTTGCTAACAGTCTCACCTTACGGCGTTCCCATCAGTGATTCCATCAGGCTTTACTTCAACGGCTGTGTGGCCAAGAGGATGGAGTGTGTCAGTCTCTGCCTTCGGGGCGACGACCAGGAGACGCTCGAGTATCGACGACCCGTCGCTGGCTTCATTGACCGCAGCCACATTGAGCTCTTGAGAAAGGAAACCATAGGCTATCGTTCCAGGCATTACAATCCCCCCGTTCTGCGTCTCTACAACAAGAAGTGGAGGAAAATCAGTCCGTCTGAGCCATTGTACGACCCATACATTGTCGCACTCCTCATTGGCGTCGCACAGCAGAAAAGGAGACATTTTCGGGAAGTCAACTCCAAGGAGGAGGCCGTCAAGGGAATGGTCTTTGTACGTTTCTCGACCCATATTCTCTCGTACGCTTTCACGTCATTGGACTAACGCAGACAAACTCACAGTCTCAGGTTCTGTCCACATTCTACTCCAAGGGCAAAAGTGAAGTGAAAGGCGAGGAGGCCTACATGGGCTGGATGTATCTCTACCAGGCCAATATTCCCTCGTCGCTTCTCGACATGTTTGACAATGCCAATGCTCCGCCGTCAGCGCCGCCGTCAGTCTCGGTTCAGGTCATTACGATATCCTACGCTCCACTGGCCACCCTGCGTGCTCGACTGCTGGAGCTTTTGTTGGCCGAAACTCTTGCAACAACAATCTATTACGGTTCCTCATCAGGACGCAAACGAAAATACGACGACCAGGGCGCTGGACATCCGTCTTTACGAGAGGTCCCCTCAGGATGAAGTTCCGGTCCCCCTCCATTGCTTGTCTTGAGTAACCCGCTGGACGCAGTATTGCTCTGGGCAACCTCCACTCGGGGCATCACAGTGGCTTAGACAGCTATCAAGACTTGCTATTATTGTCAGCCACCAAAGGATGTGTACCACCAGGCCGGTTCCAGCACACGCGGCTCCCTCGTGTGCAAATCCTGTCTTTCTTTTCCGACTTTAGACCTCTACATTGTACTCAGAGTGGACAGCCGAGATAACGTCGCCATATTCGGAGCACTGAAGCCCCATGCAAGCTATTCTGATGGTCCACGAGGCCTGCGTTCGTACCGCATTCGAGTTCTACCCCCGTCCATGAATAGTGGTTCGGGCAATAAGTTGAGTAGCCTGACGGGGCCGTAACTCGTACGTCTCTGCCTATTGATCAATACCAAATGTTCTCTCACCTGGACTGGCCCTCAAGTTGAAGAGCTAGACCGGGGGCACTATGCAGGGAGGGCACTTGTGACCCCGGGCCAACTGCCGCCAGCTTGACAAGACGCATGCAAGGAGAGGGGGGCGAAACAAGAAAAAGAAATTTAAAAGAAAAAAAAAAAGAAAGAAAGAAAGGAAAAAAAAAAAAAAGAAAAGGAAAAAACAGAAGAGGAGAGAAAAGGAGAGAAACCCAAAAAGAGAACGTACTACTACCTGGCAACTTGGTCCGGAATTACTCACAGATGCCCCATGGTATCAATGATTGGTGTCTCGCAAGCCGCTCAATCGCATCTGACCCGCGCCATCGCTGACGTCCTCACTCCAACGGGAATGGCGTCGTTGGATATCATTATGCGGATGCTCAAGCTGTGTCTCAGGCGCTCCCTCGGACAAGCAGCCCTGCGAACCAATCACCTGGTTGAGCCGTGCGTTGGGGGGAAGAGGCACAGCTTGGAGACGGCCCCATGACGGCACCTGGGGAAGCAAGGCCAAGACAAGGCGACAGCGCGGGATGGGCATCGAAATGGCACGGACTATCAACCAGCTCTGACACACGGCTACTGCTAGCTGCATGCTTCCGGGGGAGATGCCCGCTCACATCCCCATGAACAGAGATCGCAGGTCAACCGGGAGATCTTGCATCTCTTGGATCTCTTCCAACTCACTTCACGCATTGATCGACTCGGGCAGATTTAACATCAGTCAAAATCAGGGGAGGAACGCCCTTTTGCTTATTTCTTGCGAGTATCAAATGCCATATCAAGCAATGGGGCGTACCTTGACCAACTCCCAGATGCCAGCGTCCACTTGCCTCCAGCGGTCCGTCCTGTCTCACCTGGTTGAGGCTGTCTGATATCATGTACAGAGTACGCACAAAGAGCCCAATGGCGTGGCGGGTCTCGATTGACCCCTGCTGGGCTGAAGCCAAGAGGCGGGTGGGCAGCAAGGGCATCGGGCGCTTGAGCTGATCGGGCCATTTGATACCCCGAGCATGCGGAGCGCTCGACAGGCGTTGTCGCTCCAGAAAGCCATGAATCGAATCATGCAAGACCAGCGGCTCCTCGATACAGTTCCCTCAACCTCTAGGCACGGTTGCTGCTGGGTCTTGGCTTGTTCACATTAACGCCGACATCGCCCCAGTCTTGTGTCTTGTTGCGGGTCTGAGGATGAGGGCTGTCCGCTGGTAGCCGAGTCAAGCAGCAAGACAGAAGATGGGGGTTGCAAAGTTTGGATACTGATCGGCTCGCAATCTCACTATGAAGTGTCTACGGTACATGCAAGGCAAGGGAAAGCCAGTTGATCCATCCGACGGGTGAGTGAGTTCGTCTTTGACATATCTTCAAGTTCTCCAGTGAGTAGATGAGACAGCCCTTGCACCAACCATGTATGATGGATGGATTGCACTTGACACAGCGTCGTCCAAGCTGATTATGCCTTTTCAAAAGTTGACACTGACGTGAACACGATTCCCCAGTACTTCTATTATTCTTTACTACCCTGAATCAGACAGAATGACATTCGGATATGAACGAAACGGGCCAGTAACTCCCTCGGCAGTGATGCCCTCAACGCCTACCGCAGACGCATGAAACCCAAGAATAAGAAGAAGCGGTGCTGCAGAACTGATGTGATTGGAATAGAATACATACGTGTGGCGTATCATTGAAACATGAGGCAGTCGTGGAAGCTGATTGTGACCATTGTTTCCCCCTTCTCATCTTCTTGTTCTGCTCATGTTGCAATTTAGACGCCCATGGTGAAGTCGTGCTCGATTCCCGGGGTGACACTGGCCATGAACTGTGAAAGCAATCAGTAAACCAGTCCTTCCACGACCAAGGATCCCAGAAGTTGAACTGCAATACGCACCTTGAGAAAGACGACCAGATACTGGTCTACTCGGATGGCAACCTCTTGGTCGTCGACCTCGTTCTCCTGCACCTCCTCCCACTCGTCCTTGTCGGCGGCCTCGTGAGCGCCCTTGACGTCGAGATTGTCCAGCTCGTCCGCCAGGCCCTCGACGTCCTTTGCGTCGGCGGACTGCTTCTTGCTGGCCTTGAGCTTTTCCCTGCGAAGGCGCAGCGCGGCGTCGGCGCGGTCCAGCAGCGACTTCATGACGGGCGCGTGCTTGCACGGGTGCACGCTGGCCATCCGGACGCGGCTGGAGAAGAAGGGGAACTCCTCGAGCGTGACCGTCTTGTCCTTGTAGTCGCCGACAATGTCCTCCATCATCTTCATCGGGGGAAGAGGGTGGCCGTTGGCCTGGTAGCCGGAGAGGTAGAGGCGTGGTGTCCGGTAGTAGGGGGTGTACATGATGTAGAGGTTGTAGGTGCGTCGGGCTCTGGATGCGATGGGTTGGATAGGTTAGCAACAGGTCAGTCAAGGTGTGTCTTGTCATTGCTGTTTTTGAAGCAACAAGAGCAAACGCAGTCAAATAGATGTACTAACGTGTTACCAGGCTCGATGCGAAGCACGGCATCATCCTCCTCCTCATCCTCCATGTCGGGAATGTCGTCGTCCAGCCCGTACAGATCGTCGTCGCCGACGTTGCCCGAGTCGTCGACCGTCTTGACCTCGCGCGCCTTGAGCGGCTGGGAGCTGGCCAGCCCGCCGGTGCGCAGCCAGCCGTCGTCATCATCATCGGCGGCGTCGGCCTTGCCCTTGAAGTCGTCGCCCTCGTGGATGATGGACTCCTCGTGGGCGGCGTCGCCGGCGAAGTCGTCGTTGAGGCGGCGGTGGCAGGGCACGTTGCGGGTGACGAGGAACTGCTTGCCGGGGGGCAGGTAGCTGGCGCGGAGGGCCTCGGAGTCGGCGTCGCTCCAGGACCAGGTCGGGAACTTGTAGACGAGGTAGTCGCCCGCGGCGACGAACTCCTCGGGGGTGATTTGGCCGGTGGTGCGGAAGGTGGAGGTGTGCGTGACGGGGGTGTAGCGGTCCCGGAGGGTGTTGACGGTCGAGTAGAGGTAGTTCATGGTGGTGACGATGTGTTGTGTTGTTGTCTGGAGCCTTGTTGTCTCCCGAGGTTTCGGATGGAAAGCGTGAGAGAATGACGGATGATGTGATATGGCGAGAGAAGACGATGATGTGATACGGCGAGAGAAGGAAGACGCTGTCGAGGTTGTATAGAAGTTCGCGGCTCGAAAGACGAAAGGTTGTTGTAAGATTGTAAGATTGACGAAGAGAAGAAGCACGAGCAAACGGGCGACGCAGGAGAAGGTCCGCGTCCCTTGAAAGTCAACTGCTATCGCCAGGCAGCGGCCAACAGAGCGGGCATGTGACACCAGACCGTCGAAAGTGCAAACAAGGTCGAAGAGCCGTGGAAGAAGAATGACTCGCCCCTTGGCCGTGATCTGTTTTTGATAGACAAAGTGCCGTCCTGCGTGTCCAAGTGACAACTACCCTTAATCTTTGCTAGGTACCTATAATACAGCAACGACTCAGGCAGCCAAAGGGGAAATGTAAGGCAACGGTTGAGGGGCTCTGAGTTTCCCGGGTTAAGGATGCGATCACATGGCGGGGCTGGATGGATGAATGAATTGGCACATGGACCCCGTGCTTGGTTTAGCGGGCTCTACTTGTACTGGTACTAGGTTAGTACTGGACGAATCAAGGTACCTGTAATCTTATCGGTGACAGCATCGGGGGGTTTTGGGGAGCTTGATGACGTGAAGGCCCGCGGGTTTGTCACACAGTGTCGGGAGTTGCTGCAGCTATTCATTATCGATGTCGGAGTAGATGTCATATTTCGGGTATCATTGCAAAGGAATATCAGTTTGACCTAGAGAACCGACCGTTTGCAAATTGCGAATACCACAGAAGCATCCCTTTGTGTGAATATTTGGCTGCAGTAGTTAAAACATGTAAAAGTTGTGTTTGTGCCGTGTCTATCAGCAAAATGTAGGCACCCATCTTCCCATGTCTATATCCGATCCCTGGTACATATCGTAATCTTGTCCCATCGCATCAGTCGTCTCCCCCTTCCTCCTCTTCATCACTGACTTCCTCCCCCCTCTCTATCGCTTCCTGTCTCCTCTTGGCCGCCCTCTCCCTCTTCTTCTCAAGCAGCTTCTTCAGCCTCGTCGCCGAGTTAAACACGCCATTCGTGCCCGAGCCGCACGCCGCACACGTCGGGTCTTTCCTATACCGCTGCAGAGCGCACCCCAAGCAAAAGTAGTGCCCGCACCTCGTTACGATCGGCTCCTTGTACGACTCCCTGCAGATGATGCAGGCAAACGGTATGTTCTCGAGCATCGCCTCTTCGTCGTCGTCGTCGTCGTCGGCTTCCTCTTTCGCCTTGTTCCGGTTCGCGCTGGCCACCACCGTTCCCCCCAGGTTCTTCTTGCCCTTGGTGACCTTTTCCCACTCCTGATCCAGCTGCCAGCCTGCCTTGAGGTCTTCTCGCGCGTGGAGATACTTGCAATTGTCCCCAAAGCCGCAGTATCCGGTGATGCGATAACTGAGAGTCATGACAGGTTAGTATTATGACAGATGGAACGTTGAGGGCGGGTTCAGGGCAATGAAACTCACTCTTTGCACGTGTCGGGGGCATAATCTGTTATCGTGACGGTGCGGATGTTTGTGGGTGCCTTGATGGGCCCGACCGTTTTTCGGGGAGCATCCGGGTTCGTCTGTATGAACGACGTTTGGTTCGCCAAACCCTTGTACGTGCCGTCGGGCTGTGCGTCTTTGGAAACTCTTGAAGATCCGAGGAGGTTCTTTGCCGAGAGCGCGCCCTTTGCATTCTCGTCGTACCAGTTGCTGTGCTTGGTCGCGTCGTTGCTGTCGGCGATAGGCACGCTTCTGTCGGCCGTGAAGGCACCGGCCGAGTCGTCGTCGCGGTTGCTGGGCGCGGCGCCCCTCGCCGCCGCGGTGACGACGGCCGTCTTCTTCCGCCTCTTGACTCTGTGCCCGGCTTCGTCTTCTGATGAGGAAAAGTCGCTGTCGCTGTCGCTTGCGGCGGGGGGAGGCGTCGCCGGTCGTTTGCGCAGGTTCGCCTTGCCCTTTGCGCCTCGTTTCTTGAAGAGGGCGACTGGCGCGCTGCCGGTCTCGGTGTCTGCCATTGCTATTTCTCTTGGTCTCTGTCTGTATGGGTGTAGTTCTGGTTGCGAGGCCCAATTTCAACAGGAAGTCGAGAGGAGTTGGGGTTGAAACAAGCAAGTGCCGGCAGTTGGATTATTGTAGCTGGAAGGTTTGCAATCAAGAGCAATTGACAAGCCTACTAGAAATGGACAGACGGTCATGGAAAAGTGGGTCGGGTTTGTCACCTGGAGCTGACCAATTCGGTCGTGAAGTGGCCAATTCGAGGTGTAGATTATATCAGACACTGTACAGGATTCAGAAATGACACCAGCTAACTTGTAGCCATCAAGACGGGACTGTCGATTCCAAATCAACTTCTTGAACCTCGGATGACAATCAATTTCTTAAACCTCAACGTCATCTGAGGTTGCTCTATTGTTTCCACCAGCCTTCACCTCCGTCCCTACTGGAGGCTAGGATGTCTTCAATCTCAATGAGCGAGGTATCTCACAGTTACCGGTGCCGGGCAAGCTCCAACTGTTCCGTGATGTATTGACTACAACCCTACATACGCGTATGTCCTGCTCGCAAATCTGCCATTACCCATTCCTCCACTAGGCGAACCCAGCCTCAAATCCCTTCGGATCCTCCCATTTGCGAGCCCCAATGATACATGCTGCCTGTGAGCCCAGAGTTGCCTCGGATGGGACTCAAGACTGCCGTCAGTAAAGCAAGCCGCTGCTCTACTGGGTGCCGATGGGCTTCTGGCACAAAACACCTTGGTCGGCCTTGGCGTAAGGAGTTAGCAATCTCAGTTTCTGATGTGTCTGGCCTCATCACCAATCGAACAATACTCACAACGGGAGCAACACAGCAAAGGGGCTGCTTGCCCTTGGAAGCACAGTGGGCCTGGAAGAAGACGCCGTCTGGGACGGCGGCAGTAGCTATCAAGCAGTGTCAGTCAACTGACTGTCCCGATGTCAAAAAACCAGAGATGGAGAAAACTCACGGGTCGTGCAGTCAACGCCAACGAGGTCGAGGACGTTGGTGGCGCAGCAGAGCGGGTTGGAGAAGAGGCCAGTAGGGCAGACAGCGGCCAGGGCGCTGGTGGCGAAGAGGGCGACGGCGAAGAACTGCATCTTGAAGGTTGTGGTGGTTGATGTTCAACAAAGAGTGTGTTGTGAGAGTTGTGAGGAGAGTTGAGTGAATCTGGTGATGGTTGCAGAAGAGGATGCTGATGAGGATGGAAAAGACCTCTGGATGGTGGGAACAATGGTCTTCTTTATACTTTTTTTCACCCTCCTCATCTTTCGACTCTCGCATACTGTTTCTTCCATCTCTGCCATGTCCCTTGTTTACACCTTGCTGGCCGGTCTGCGGACATTGTCAGCCGTCTGTATGTAGGGAGAGGGCACATTGCAATCTCTGTGCCGCTGTACAATGAAAGGGATAGGTAGGGAGGCTCGATGCCGGGGCCTTGATGTCTTGGACACTACGTGTAGGCAGAGACACGTATGTGGTCGTGATGAAACGCCTACTACGAGAATGTCGGTCTATGCGAATCCTATGATCAGTGATGGTTATGGGAGGCTGGGGAAAGGCTACCCGAGGGCTGTAGGAGCTGCCCTTTCTTAGGCTTTTCTCCAGAGTATAGATTTGAACACACGACTTTGAACACTTCGAAACCACCACATCGAGTTGAAAGGCTATCGCAGGCCCCCAGTCATTGAAAAGAACAAGTTTATCCGCAAAGGACTCCGTACGGCCTCACAGATGGCCAAGATCCACGATGTGACATCTCGGATGCCATGGGCGAGCACTACCAGGTTTGCGGCACCCTTGTCCCTCTTCCTCCCTTCCTCCCTCCCTTCCTCCCTTCCTCCCTCCCTTCCTCCCTCCCTTCCTCCCTTCCTCCCTCCCTTCCTCCCTCCCTTCTCTCCCATTGTTGCCAAAATCATGCTTCCTCCCCCCTGGCCGTTAATATTTCAAGCGCAGCTAGATGTCTCTTGATATGCAAGCTGATTTGGCCAAAGGGAGTGGCTTGGTGGGGATATGACTTGCCCTTCCGTCCATCTCCCTTCGGCTGAATCTTGCTCCAAGCTTGGCCAATGGGAACGGATGGGTATTGGGCCGCGACTGTCCGCAGTGGATGGACCAGAATTGATAATTCTGAGACTTGCATATATCTTGGTGTTCGTTAGATCAGCTGGCCAGGGGAGTATGTATGAGAGTGGCATATAGCTATAGAGAAAACTTTGATCGATGCAATGTGCAAGAGAAATGCAGCTGCTCATACAGGACAAATAGGCAGAATGCACGAGATCCATCGACATGCTTCATCAAAGAATTGCTCCAGCGGTACGACATCTTTGCTCGAAAAGCTCTTCAATGTGGGATGAAAGAGTTGCACATGGCTGGCAGGATTTTCCATGCAAGCAATGTCGGGCTCTCGGGTAGGGCTCAAGGACAGACATGGTGTATTAGTCCATGTCCGCCGACGATCCGATCACGATCGGCCATTGACGGCTCAGAGCATGGACGAGTGTGACCAAATGCTATCAGGGCTTTTCGCTGCTGATGGTCATGTAATCGAGGAGCAGATGGTCTACGAACTTGTACAAGTAGTGTCGATTTCGTACAAGGGAGCAGTCTTAGTATGAATGATGAGAGCATCTCGATGCCATCACAGGTAATTGTCCGTTCAGGTGGTGCTACAATCTTGGAGACTAGGCAGGGAGACGAAAGTGGCATGGAGGGAGGCGCCATGTCATCTCGTGGCCCGACTTCCGGCCTCGTCAAATGTGATGGCCCAATCTCCCAGAGTCAATCTGAGATGAAGCTCCGCCGTCATCTTTGACCTGCATAAGGATGAGCCGCTAGATGCTGTATAGTACAGTAGTACCACGTTGGTGTGCTCGAGCTTACTGCGGTGACTTGTTGCTGCTTTGAACCCCCGTGCCATCAAATCACTGCTGTGAGTGTCTCACAGGCTGCAGCAATATCACCTTGCGCACGGACGGCATCTGTACGAATTGCATGTGACGCGGTATGAGTGGTATGAGTGGCAATTGCGGACATTGCCAGCAGTGTTCAGGCTCGACGCCCTTTAATACACGAAATACACGAAATACACGAAATACCGCCGTGGCCGACCATGAAATGCCTATACTGTTGAAAAGTACTCGTATGAGTACTCGCCCGTACGTGGTGCCTCAGCATTCGGGCCATGTAACCGATCGACAAAGACAGCGCACGAGGAGCAGCTGACGATTTGGCGGTGTGCGGCGCCGGCGAGAGCGCGACATGCCAGTGGCCAGCTGCTAATGCAGGGGAGCCGGCGCATGGACGCGGCCGAAGCTGGAGAGGGCGGAGGGTGGGAACATTGAATGACCTGGAGATGGGTTAGTTAAGGCTGTAGCAAACACACGAGCGAGTAGCTGTGATGATGATGGGCAGCAAAGGTGATGGTGATGGGGATCTCGAGGTTGCCGTATGGTATGTGATTTCTTGATGGAGACGGTTCCAGATCTTCTAGAAATCGCTCGGAAGACGGGACGAGACGCTGCTAGAGGGCAAAAGAGTCTAGGGCAACGCTCCGTTAATCAACCAACATCGCCCGTAGCGCAAGAGTGTCGCCCATCCGAAGCTCTCTTTGGCGCCCGACACTCTGTCTGACACGCCGGGCCAGGATTGCTGGGCCGGGCGGGCGATGCCAACCTCGGTCGGGAATAGCAGCAGCAAAGCCGTGAGCGAATAGGACAGAGCGGCTCTCCGACGGCGAGAACAAAGAGGCTCAGGAGCCAGTAACCGGCCCCAATGAACCACCAGGGGAGGCATTCCATGCGTGATTAGCTGGCGGGGAAGAGGCCTGCTAGTGGATCGCTAGTCCGAGGCAACTCGGGACTGGAAAGGGATGATGAGAGTTCAATTGAGAATCTTGTTCGATAGTGGTGATGAACAACCATGACGAGGTGAGGAGGAGAGGAGAGAGAGAGAGAGAAAGAGCGAAGAGGAGAGATGCCGACTGGGAAAACGGGGAGATCCTCGGAGCGATGCTGAGTACAGTTGAGGTCTGGTACAAGGAGGTACCTGGTGCCCAACCTGGCTAGGAGGGCATGCAGGCATCTCGTGGCTCAGTGTCCCTGCTGCAGTCACATAATTACGGAACAGGCCCTGATATGTGAGTGATGCGGCATCTCGACCTCGTGCGATACCATGCAGGTACCAAGCACCAGCAACAACAAGGTTTGGCTCGGCTGACGTGCTCTGGAGTGCATGTACTGTACACACGCTTTGTAGCTTGTATGTAGCTTTTGGCGATAAAATCGGAGATGCACATCGTGATGATGATGATTGATGCTACCCGGCAGTGTTAACGGGGTAATTTAGGATCGGGGCACAAATGAGAGGGTGATGCAGATGCTGAAACACGCACTGGGCCGCTTTTGGGAGAGCATCTGATCAAGTTGCTGCCTCACGGAGGGTGTGATGAGAGGGTAATGAAAGGGCGAGAGAGAGTTTGCGTACGTCGTATGTGATGTGATGGTGTGAGTGCGTGAATGTGCGAGTTGTCGGGTGTTTTGCCCTGTGCTTTTCCAAAGTATCGGCTACAAGCTCCCGTTACTCTGCAGTGGGCGACGCTTTTTGGCGTTGGCTCGCGATCAAATCCCGTCCCTCTTTTCGCTCGTGGTTTGCGCCTGGCACGAGCATTTTCTCGGGATGCATGACCGGCGAGCGACCTGGAAGATGAGGCCCGGTTTTGCAGCTGGCACGCCTTTGAGCATTGATTCATGCATCACCCATGCGGCCGGCTGAGGAGCGAAACAGAAATAGAAACGGAACAAACAGGCAAACAATTACCTAGGCATTCTGTCCGTAGACGGCCACTACCAAGGTATTCGAGTTGAATTGATGCTCAACTACTCATCGAAGTATCCTGTAGGTTAGCAGTGCGGCCGTTGCCGTTATTGCGCCCGTTGTAGCAGCGACTTGCGCCAGGCACAGCAGAGCACACCAGACACCAGGCACCGGTTCCCCTCCTCCATCTCGAGATTCCTCAGGGAAGAGAGGGAATCGTCGTTAAGCGACTGCTTGTATCGAGCACTATCTGCATCTCACTCAACCTCTACTGCTAGTCCTCCCACTTCAACAGGACGCAAACAACTTTGCCAACCTGATGCCCAACTTCATTCCATCGCATACTACTTACCTACTTACTGCCTTGTTACCTTGGTTCCTGTCACCAGTCCTACAACTCCCCTGGTCGGCTTCTCCACCAAATGGCAAGGCCCCCCTCTGCATCTCGTTGTGCCTTAGCCCTCCCGTAGTGGTCCTAGCTGTATTACGCAGTCGCAGCAGCGTTCTCGTTTCTCCTCCATTTTCGCGGCATCTGATACTCTCTTGTTTCTTCCTCCTTCCCCTCTTGTCCTTCTTCCTCTCCAACCCTTCTTCTTTTCTTCTTCTCCCCCCTAACCCTCACCACGAAAATCCGAGTCCTGGCAAGTCCTTGTCCTCCGCGCGGCTGGACCTCTGATTTTTCCCATAGTTGTTTTTTTCCCTTTCCCTCTTCTTGAATTTCTTTTCTTGTCCGCCCCCGACTCGATACACTCCTTACACCACCAATACCTACCGCTAGAATAATAATAGAACGCCTCGTGTTTTTTTGAGGGGAGGATTCGCAGCAACCCTACGCGTCCGATACACCCTATCCGCTCATTCATCGCAAGATACCTCAGGATCGAAACAGAAAAAGCAACAAAAAAAATCGCCAAAGAAAAAAAAGGAAATTGTCTAGCTGGTCAACCAGAGCAAAGCTGCGAACCCAGCTTTGAATTGGATCGTTGGGTCGTTTGAATTGTTGGATTGCGCGCCTCGTTGTCCCCTTGCTCCTCTTTGGCCGCCTTCGAATCGACGTTGCGCGCATTTGCAACCCGAGCCGCGCGCTGCTGAAGAAACAAAAGGCCGTCGCAACTGGTCGTACTCTGTACATGCAGTGCGCCGACCGACCTGGCCAAACCGATCTGATCTGCTCAGCGACAACAGCGACGGTTGCGCGTAAAGCTCCATTCCATTGCGTCTGGCCTTGACTCACCATCGCCTGCGCTGACACTGACGGAGCTGTTCCATGCGCTGCGTCGATTGACTGGAGCCAGAGTTGAGACCTGTCCGCCCACACGGCTTGAGCCACGTCTGACCCGGCCTGGACAACGGGAAAACAAGGCCAAAACAACAACAACGACAACAAATAATACGGCTCCAATCGGCGACCCCTCAATTCGCTGGCCTCTTGTCTGGTCCTGCGACCTCAAGGTAGTAGGCATTTACTTGCAAGGTATCTATCTGCCTGGCCACCTCGCAACAGCACCGGACAGCGACGAGAGTCGCCCGCAGCCTCAACCAGCGCTTTCTTTCCAATTTGTTTCTTTTCTATTGCCTTTTCTGTTGTTGTCCATTCCCCCCCTTTAGCCTTTCGCCTCTCGCCTGGATCGATCCCTATATTTCCTTGCCTATTTATTTTCCTTCTCTTCGGCTTCCTTGGGGGCTTCCAAATTTCCCGCCCAATCTCGCCTACGCTCTGCGCTTTCTGTCCCGCCTGTGCGCAGCGCATCCACAGCGTCATTTCAGAAGCTCTCCTCGGCCCTCTACTCCAATCAACCACCTTTTCCGCTTACCTCGACCACCCCGGTTTGCTGCAGCAGGGCCTGCGACGACGCCTCTTATTTTTTTTTCTTCTTCTTTTTCTACTATTTCTTCGTCCCTGGACGTGTATCCATTTACCCCGTCCAGGACCACTCACCAATCCAATCAATCAGCCTGCTCTGCTCGCCCCCCCTGCACTTTTTCTTCCGCCGCTGCACCTCAGCAACGCAAGGGGCTGCGCCGTGCCAGACGCCAGCTCACTCACCCAATTCTGCGTCTCTGCTGCGTCGGGTGTCTTTCGTCACCACCAACAAGCACAGCGCACACAATCAAACGGCTCAACCCCTCTCGAATTCTCCGCATCCCTCGCTGTCACCAGTCCGGCGCAAACCCGACAGCAGCGACAGCAGAACAAGCAACCAAAAACACCGCCGGTGCAGCTGCGGCACGCCTCGAGCTGTCGCCTCCCGAACCTGCCAGGGGATTCAAGCACCGAGACGCTCCCCATTGATGGTTCGCCGCTAGCCACCGACCGACGCTGCGCTTTCTGGCGGACTCGCCTTCATCAGAATGGCGTCGTCGTCAGTCACCTCGGACCGGCTCGATCTCTCTGCGCCCGGGGGAGACGCCGCCAACGACCCCTTCTTCTCCGCCTCCTCGACCACCCCGTCCCACCTGCGATTCTCCGACTTCGACCAGGAGCTCTTCGCTGCCGGCCCCGGCTCCGACCCGCGACAGGCCAAGCGCGCCTTGGAAGCCCATCTGGCAGAGACGGACCGGCGCCTGGACGAGGCCGGCAAGATTGGAACGGCCCTCGTCTCCCAGCGCAAGGCCCTCGCCGAGCAGCTGCAGGAGATTGAAAAGCTCCAGGCCGAGGAGGAGCTGGCGCCCGAGCTGCGCAAGAAGCTGGTCAGCATCGAAAAGGAGTACAATGACTTGGCGCGAGAGTCTGCGAGGGTCTTCTTGCCCAAGCAGAGAGTAGCGAGCAGCACCGACAACCAAGGCTCGCCCTTTATGCTGGACAGCCGGTCAGGCAGGGTGAGCACAACGGCTTTCCTTTCTTCCATGTGGCTTGTTCTGTTTGTTTCATCCACCTTGGCTTCCCCATTCTCCCTGCTGTTTACCCTTCCTGAATGCCTCCCTTTCCCGTTCCGCATGAAGCCGCCATGCAACACCTCCATCGTTACACATTTTTGCGTCGCACATCAGATCTTTCCCCGTATCCTGGCCCGTCTTGAATTCCTTCTCAGAGCTGTCATTAATCATGGTGCTATAGCGATCCGCCAGTCCCTCAAAACTCGAGAACCAGTCTACGGGCTCACCCACCAAGGTCAGCGCGCCCAACCGTAAGCTGCGCAACCAGCCGACAAATAGAGTCCAAGACATCGAGTTCGCCGCCGAAATCAGCACATCCCTCATCGCCCAGGTCCGCAACCTGCAGACCCTGCTCGGCGAGCGAGATGAACAGGTCAAGGACCTCCGCAACGATGTCGCCCGGCTCGAGGGCGACTCGGAGGCCCTGCAGCAGCGTCTAAGGATTCTTGACGAGAGTGAACATCGCTTCAAGGAAGAGAACTGGAACCTTCAGACTCGGCTGCAGGAGATGAATGGCCAGCTAAAGGAGGCGTCCGACCGCGAGAAGAAGCTAGACAATGCCCTTCACGCCTCCAATGCCGCCAAGGCCGCCACCCAAAAGGAGCTGGACGAGGTCAAGCTGTCCCTCTCTAAGCTGACTGAGGAGCACGCCTCCGCCACCAGGCACTACGACATTGAGCTCGGCACCGCCAAGCGCGCCATTGCCATGGCCGACGGCGAGCGCTCCGCCATGCAGCGCAAGATTGATGAGCTGACCAGCCAGAACCTGGAGCTCGCCAAGGCCATCGCTGCCCAGAGGGCCAAGGCCCAGGAGCGCGAGTCTTCTTCCGGCACTAGCGACGAGGATCTGGAGGCTTCCGCCGTGGACATTACGCCCGAGCATTCGCCGCCGCAGTCGCCGATGAAGGGCACCACCCCCAGGCACGCCATGCTCGAGACCGAAACGCTCAAGACCTCCCTGCAGCATGCCCAGCGAACCATCCAGAGCCAGCGAAGCCAGCTGCACCGTGAAAAGACCGAGAAGCTCGAGTTCAGACGCATCATCCAGGACCTTCGCGACGATTTGGAAAAGGCGAGGAACGAGCTCGAAAAGGGCCCTGCCCTGCCCCCCGTCCGCCGCGGCCGCAGGGTCGAACCCAAGGAGGTCAAGGTCAGGCAGCCCAGGCTTCTCGGTAGCTTCCGCTCCAGCCGCCAGGAGGTCGTCATCGAAGAGCCCGTCGTCACGGAAGATCCAGAGTGGGAAGATGCTCACGACGTTTCACCTCGGTCTTCCGGTCTTCGCGTTGGCACCCGCTCTCCAGAGAGACGCCATCTGCAGCGGCAGCAGCAGCATCTCCGACAGCAACATGGGCAGGATTCAGCTGACGAAGGAGAGGAGCTTGTGCTTGAATCCATCGAGACCAGCGATCAGTTTGAAAGTGCGGCCGAGGAAGTTGGCGGCGATTCTGCCTTTGAGACTGCTCACGAGCCCTCAACCGAGACGGAAGACTTCCAGACGGGACTCGAGGACCTGTCCGACGAGAGTGACGCCCCTACTGAGGTTGCACTCTCCGTCCGCGGCTTCGGCAACATGAGGCGACCTCCTAGCCTACAGCCTGGTATCTCACGACATGCCCAGCGGGAGTCCTTTGACAGCACCGCCTCTACCTCGACCGAAGATGACGAGTTCCCCGAGTACAATGAGTACCGGACGCCCACTGCCGCCGCCTCCTTACGGAGAATGCGCATGAACAACCGCTTCTCACAGTCTCGAAGAAGCTCTCGGCAGGAGAGTGAAGAGCCTCAGTTCCAAAGCCCCGGCGCAAGCTTCAGCAGCGGTGGTGGTGACCCGGCAACGCCCGGCCAGAGTCTCTTTGCCGAGCTGCAGGACTTTGGCAGCGACGATGAATCCATTGCCTACACCCCCAGCCGCAGAAGCCTTCGCTCCATGACGCCGGCCTCTACGCGCCGCGCCGTCACACCACCCCCAGCGGTGCCCCGGCTGCCCCGGGTCATCATGGTGGACAGCGGCGTCATGACCGACCCCGTCGAGTTCGCTCCGAGCATCGACCCCCTGGGCCACCGCGCGTCTCGCGGCTCGCTGCTCAGCATGGGCGAGGCCGCCAGGCGCCCGAGATCCATGGAGTCGGTCATCCCCAACACTGACTTCCGCGCGTCCACAGCATCGTGGCGGAGCGCCGAAGACGCGCCCGCGGGCTCGCGCCCCGCGTCTACAGTGGCCTACAGCGATGCCGGTGCGCAGTACGACATTGGCGAGAAACTTGCCCAGTTCCCTGTGCCGCCCTCGTCGCGGTCGCCCAGCGAGCCGGACTTGATGCCCCTCCCTGCCGCTGCGCCCGCGCCCCCTGCAGTGCTCAATCTCTCCGCCATCCAATCCGAGCACATCGAGCCTCTCGAGGAGGAGCAACACCAAGAGCCGGCACCGGCCCCTGTGCTACCTCCCACCCTCAGCTTGACACCAATCGCCATCGAGACTGTGGAGCCGTTAGCCGAGCCTGAGATCCCCGCTCCCGACCTGAAGCTGTCTGTTATCGTGGCCGAGCAGTTGGAACCCGAAGCTGAGCCTGACGTGCCACCTCCGGATCTTTCCCTGTCCAGCATCTTTGCTCATGCATTGGAGCCCCAGGCGGAACCAGAGGTGCCTCCCGCTGAGTTGACACTGTCGACCATCATTAGCGAGGGCCTGGAGCCAGTGGCCGAGCCCGAAGTCCCCCCTCCAGTGCTCTCACTATCGACAATCGTGGGCGAAGGCCTGGAGCCAGTGGCCGAGCCCGAAGTCCCCCCTCCAGTGCTCTCACTATCGACAATCGTGGGCGAAGGCCTGGAGCCAGTGGCCGAGCCCGAAGTCCCCCTACCAGTCCTCTCCCTGTCTGCCATTGCAACCGAAGGCTCGGAGCCGGTAGCAGAGCCTGAAGTGCCTGCGCCTGTGCTGAGTTTCTCCGGCATCGTTGCAGAGGGTTTGGAGCCCAAGGCGGAACCCGAAGCTCCCGCGCCCGAGCTTACGCTGGCCTCCATCTTATCTGAGGAGATCGAGCCCGTCGTCGAGGAACTGGAGCTGCCTGAACCGACCGCTGCCGAGGCGATCGCCCTGGAAGCTCCGGCTGCCGCCTTGCAGGAGTTTAGCATCTCGCCAATCGTGGCGGAGCAAGTCGAGCCTGTCGCCGAGCCCGCCCCCGAGCCCGTGCACATCATCATGGCCCCCCCACCGGCACCTCTCAGCTTCTCATCAATTCAGACACAGCAGCTGGAGCCCAGGGAGATCTGGCTGCCGACGCTGACCCTCTCCACGATTGCAGTGGAAAAGGTCGAGCCCGTCGTTGAGACCGAGCCCGAGCCCGCTTCCGCGCCGCTGACACTCTCATCTCTCTCCTTCCAGAACACCATTCCATTCGACGAGCTGCCCATCGATGACGAGGAGCTGCTGCTGCCACCTCAGCCCGAGCCTCGACCCGAGGTGCAGTCCAAGGAGCCCCAAGTCCCCGTGCTTGGCCTCTCCTCCATAGTAACAGAGGATGTCGAGCCCGTGTTCCCTCTCGCTCCTCAGTTCGCCTTCTCTCCCATCTCGTCCGTTGACACTCAGCCTATCAGCCCGACAAAGAGAGGGGGGTTCATTCTCCCCAAGGACATCAAATCTCCCTTCGTTGATGACGGTGATGAGATATCGGACAAAAACCTCTTCGCGTCGTATGTCACCCGCAGACGACCCGAGAGCGTCCCCTCATCACCCATCATTGCCGAGGACGAGACCAGTCAGTCACGGCCCGTGTCACCGAAAGTCGACGTTCCCGAGTCCCAGCGGCCGTTCAGGGAGATCTCGGCCAATGCAGGCTCCCGTCCCGCTCAGCAGCTCACCCAGACCAGCGACCACGGCGCCCAGACCTCGTTGACATCAGGAGCCATCGACCAGCTGCTCAAGGCTGGAGCTGAAACCCCTGCAAAGGACCAGTCCGCCAGCGCCGCTGGCACTCCTGACACCGTGGGTACTGTCAAGATCAACCGTGCGTCTCAAGAGAACCACGACAGCCCCGTCTCAGCCGTCTCCAGCAAGAGCAGGACGCTCGACCCAGCGGCTGTTATCGAGCCTACGCCGACGCACCGACCTGGCAGCGCCACCAGTGGCAAGTCCTCGCTCGCTGGCGCGCCCCCTCTGCCATCGAACCATCAACAAATGATCCAGGCAGCCCGTGCTGGCTCATCCCATGGGAGCCAAGGCACTACCATGGGCCCGCCTCTGTGGCCCGCCTCGGCGACGAAGCCAGCCCCGCGAACCCCCAATTCAACCAGGCCGATGTCGCCTGCTTCTGGTCGCGGCACTCCTACTCCTCGCGCTCCTCCCCGCGCCGGCTCGTCTCACGGTACTGCCGAGTACCCGCCGCCGCCGCCGCCGCCGCCGGTCCGGGTCTCTGCCGCCATGTCTCGACAATCTTCCGTGTCCTCGTTCGCGTCGGAACTGGACAATCGGTTCGGAATGCGGGCCAGCGAGATGGGCATCGATCCCAGCGGCTTCGGTGCCAACACCGACCCCAGGATGATCCAGGCCATCACGCAGACCATGATTGGAGAATACCTCTGGAAGTACACGCGCAAGGCTGGCCGGGGCGAGCTGTCGGAGAAGCGGCATCGCCGCTACTTCTGGGTTCATCCATACACGAGGACCATCTACTGGAGTGACAGGGATCCGTCAACGGCCGGGCGTACCGAGATGAAGGCGAAGAGTCTGCCGATTGAAGGCGTCCGAGTGGTGACAGACGACAACCCCATGCCGCCGGGCCTCCACCGTAAGAGCTTGGTGATTATCTCGCCCGGAAGGACAATCAAGTTTACCTGCACTACTGGCCAGCGTCACGAGACGTGGTTCAACGCGCTGTCGTATCTTTTGCTGAGAACCAGCAACGGCCATGACGGGCATTCCGACGCGGAAGAGATGGCGGCCGACCTCGCCCGGGAGGATGTCGACGAGTTCAACCCTCAGTTCGGCCGACGGGCGGCCAACGGCACCTCCCGGCCCTCGGCGCCGTCCCTGTCATCATACAACTCCCGCACCACCCGGGATGGATCGCTGGCCGAAGCAATCTCCTTTGAGATTCCCACGTTGACGCCATCGGGGAAGCATGCCTCGCATGCTTCGACGCCAATCAAGCCTTCCATCTCAGGCAGCATCAGCAGCAGGGTAGGCTCGTACTGGAAGGTGGGCGGATCCAAGCTGTCCGGAACGATCCGCAGCAGGACGGCTAGTGCCCAGAACGTTAGCATCTACCAGGCGAGCGAGGTCCACGATAGTGCTGAAGACCTTCGCGAGATGATTGAGCGTCAAGATATGGAAGCGGACCGGCTCGAGAATGTCAGAGCATGTTGCGATGGTAAGTCTCTCAACGCGAGGCAACGATTGATGGATCTGAAGCTGACTAGTTCTCCTAGGCAAACACGACGTCGGGACGCTTCCTCACACGACCAAGAGGGCGCGCAGTCACAACCACAGTCACAACCACCATCATGTCCAATCTAGTGGGCAGTCTGCCTTGAATACCCCCCTGGCATCTACGCGCTCTCGGGCATAAAGTTTCCTGTTCATTCGACTTTGCATTATTAATCAACGTCTTTTGACTGTCTACTCAACTCTCAAGAATCGGGAAATATCCTTTCCCACCCCTGACTCACTCACTCGCATTCTCTCCCTCTCGCAAACGTGACGACCATACATTTAACGGAAGACCTCCTTATGACTCTGAACGATTCTTCTTTTTGTCTTTGCTTTTCTTTCCTTCATAGTTATCTTGTTAAGGCTCACAGACTATTCAGGTTGTCATAGATGACTCCTTTGATAAGATGGAAATTGTCACTGGCACACCCGAGCGTTCCCACTGGTCTCTGCATACCCCGATCTTGGAAGAACCGTCGCTCTTAGACTGCAGTCCCCCCTCTCCCTAAAACTGTTTCTTTGCTGTCAATTTATCTTTCCCACCAAAACGCAGCTGCTCGTTATGCAGACGACGAAAGATTGCAAACAGATACATGCATTTTTCCCTTAGTCCTTGAAGGAGGAAACTAAAACACACACACAAAAAAAAAAAAAAAAAAAGAAAGAAGAAAGAAAAAAGAAGGATTTCTTTTTTGGCACAATATTTGTATTTCACCTAGGCACCTGCCATGATGTGCTCCCAGTCATGGAACATACACATTCAGAGGGTGGGAGCGTGTCTGTAGGTATGGCATATCGGGATATTGCAATTCAAGTGGCGTATCAGTATAATTTACTGTGGTCTGCGGTTGCATCTTGTTGTGCTTGAATCTTGTCACGGTGCCTTTGTAGGATTCCGGAGTAGCTGGGCTGTACTTTTTGCTGGAAGAGGGAATGGCGTTGGGTCGATGGGTTGGACTGGAACCATGTTATGCCCTGAGTGAGCAGAGAATTGAAGTAGCAGTTAGGATGCCTGCTCGTAGAGGCAAGCAAAGGGGTTATGCTATAGGTACGATATAGAGAGAGAGTCTGCATGTGGGTGGCCTTGCACCCAACGATCTCCTCCAACTTCTTGTAAACACACGCAATTAATACCCACTCGGTAGCAAGACGAAAAGGAAAAAAAGGGGAACAGGAAGATGCAAAAAAGAATAAAAAAGAATCGCCGTCATATCTCAATCCGGTGGTGAATTGTATAGGAAGAGCCCGATGCGGGGGTCGAACCCGCAACCTTGAGATTGCATCAGAACGTGTGTCCTCATTAAGAGTCTCACGCTCTACCGATTGAGCTAACCAGGCCAGGAAGTCACGTGACTTTCCATGTGACTTGGTCGTTGACCAATCACCGACCACCGATTGAGCTCAGGCGCTTGTTGAGGAGCAGGGGATGAAAAGATGCTTAAGAGCCTTGCACAAGGTGATGGTGCGTAGCCATGATTCACGCCTCTTTTCGCTTGAGACGACAATTGCCGACACCAAGTTCCCTGACTCATCAAAACACGGTGATGGATCCATTGAGCGACTAGTCTTGAACATGAGAGAACGTCAGCCAACATGGAAGCAGGATAACGTGAAGCAAAGGCTCATATATTCTTCGTATTGGCACTTCTACCTAGGTACCTAGTGTATACAATCTGTACAAAGTACTCATCACAAAAGAGAAAGACTGTCGACAATGACAACCCTTCGAAACGACTAGAAAGAAGAAAATAACAATCAGGCTCCTCTCATATCAAGCTTCACCGGAACGAACTCGTAGGCCGAGGCCCCAGGCCACTCTTCTCATACGCCATGTCAACCATCTTCATCTGGGCAATGGAGTCTTCCCGGTCAACCCAGTGCTGCGTCTTGCGGCCCTTGACCCTGTTGACAAACTGCTCCAGCTGGTGCCTGTACGACATCCAGTGCGCCTCCCCCGGCAGATGGGCGAACTGGCCTCCGGCCTCCTTCCAGGTGTAGGCCTTGCGGGACGTCGTCTTGGTCCAGGTCTTGACGGCGCTGCCGTCGTTGGAGCGAATCTCATTCATCTCCTTGATGTCGATGCGGTGCCAGAAGACGCCGTGGACGAGCCCCTGAAGCGTAAGCTCGCGCCGCTGGAACTGCCGCTGGCCGGCGGGGAGGCTGGCGTTGGCGACGGGCACCTGCTTGGTGGTGACGGTGACCCACGAGGGCTTGATGATGGCCTCGCCCAGGAGGGTGCTGGAGGCGACGCCGGTGCGGCCGCCGGGGAAGCGGAACGTGGCCTTGAACTCGTAGTCGCACTTGTCGTGGACGCCGTCGGTGTAGGCCTTGACGTCGCAGCCGAGGCACTCCTCGGGGCTCTCGCCAAAGAGCAGGCGCAGGGCGGCGAGGTTGTAGGTGCCCATGGCCATGATGGAGCCTCCAGACAGCGCGTAGTTGAAGTGAATCTGGTCCTTGCTGCTGGCCCACCAGGGGATCATGGAGCGGGTCTCGACGTGCTCGATCTCGGAGGGCTCGACGAGGGAGCGGAAGAGGGCCCACGAGGGGTAGAAGCGGCTGTGGAAGGCCTCGAGGAGGACGGGCGCGTTGGGCGCGTCCAGCTCGGGCAGGTTGAAGAGGATCTCGGCCTCGGCGGAGTTGGACACGGAGGGCTTCTCGAGGAGGACGTGCTTGCCGGCGCGGATGGCGCGGACGGCCCATTCGAAGTGTAGGCCATTGGGGAGGGGGATGAAGACGGCGTCGATGTTGGGGTCGTCGAGGATCTCTGCCAGGGGGGTTAGCTTGCGCTTCCTTGTGATGAAGTCCAGTCATGAAAGGGGTAGCTTTGGAGCAATGGTATTATATTGAAAGCAAGTGGCTAGTGAGGAGGATGAGATGATTGTGGGTTTCTTACCCTGATAGGTATCCTTGACCTCTGGGATGCCATGGGACTTTGCGTACTCCTCTGCCTTTTTGCGATCACGAGCGCTGATGGCTTGGATGACGACCTCGGGATGGGACTTGGCGGGGTTGAACAAGGCAAGGGGTCTGTGGGCATTTGTTTGTTAGCCATATGAACTGATGGTAACGCTGAAGCGATGGTGTATGTTGGCGGACTCACGCAATGCCAGCAGCTCCCAAGACGCCAAACCTGATGGCATCGCTGGACTTGGGGGGCGTGGGCGGGTTGAAGCAGCCCCAGATGCGACTGACCAGGGCCATTTCAGTGGTTTCTGTATGAATCCGGATTTGGTATAAGTGAATTTGACCAAGTGATATGAGATGAGAGGGTTTTCTGTAGCAGGACTGCGATTCTCAAGAGATGGTCAAGTTGATGCGTGTAGTCGCTGTTGTAGCTGAAGTACGGTGGCGTCTGATGAGAGAAGACGGCATTCTGGAGGAGGGCGGCCATGACGGATTTATAGACAAAATCACACGAAATCTCCTGCTGCCTGGGAGTTGTTGCCAACGAGGTGATGGCTCCCTTTCCCGCCATTGCTTGCGTGTCCCGACACCTGAAAACGAGGCTCGACAATCGTCACAAGGAGGGCATTCGGATAGATTGGAGCTTCTCTGTGGCTTTTCCGTGGCGTTTTGGCAGGCAGGGGCCCCAAGCCGCCCATTGGCTCGTTTGCCTGGCCCCTGTAAGCCTCCTCGAGGAGATGCCCCCCGGAGTCCCTGTGACTGCCCCCCCTGTCAGACGCTGTAAATCACCCGTAGGAGCTGGTCCCCTGTAAAAGTGGCGTTTTTGTAGCGCCATCTGGGCATCTGTTTTGCTCCGAGCCGGCTTTTGGCTGTTTTTTTTTTTTTTTAGGTGGCTTAGGGGAAGTTGGGGGAGGACGTTGTCAAACTTGTCCGTGTTGCATCAGTTGCGTCTTTTCACGGCCGGTCAGTTGCATCGTCACATTTTGAATGTATGTAGTCGTCACCTGATTGCTCCTTCTTTTACTCTTCTTATTTTGTATGCGTTGTTGCTCGAGACATGCCTTAGCCGTATATGTGTACCCCCTAGAATGAACAAAGCTGCCCACATAAAGTAACGACCTAGATACTGTATGGGATTGTCAGTAAGCTTTGCGGCACGAGCTACTTCACGCCAGCCGCTGTGTTTTATGGTATCGTGGACGTGGAGGTTGCTGGTTAATAGAGAGCATTCCGCTTGAGCCCTTTGATCTAGCATGACTGGGAAAAGGAAATTGGCCACTCGTCGTCAGAGTCATCCCCTGGGCCTCGATCTCAAGGCAGAGCGAGGCTAGGGATTCGTACAGCTTATTGCCGCGACGGTTCTACACATGAGCTTCATCAATAGCCGAACTGCCGCACCTTTAACAAAAAAGATACAGCCACAGGGTCTCTGGAAACAGCAGAGTGGTTGAACGTCGTCGTCGTCTTTCTTCTTCTCTTTTCTTCTTCTTTCTCCCCTTCTCTTTTGCGTTGAAAGGAGCTTCCGTCCACGAGATGCAAGCAGCTGCTATACTCATATCAAGCGGCCTCATCTCCCGGCTCTCCAGGCATGTGCTCGAAAAGCTTCAAGTCGAAACTCCCAATCGACACAAGCACCATCCCGCTGGAATTCCAAAACTGCCACTGTGCTAAAAAAAAACTTGACATTCTCCATCAGCCCAACATCATTAGCTTCCACAAGCATCATCTCATCTCATTTCCCATCCATCACATGGTGATCACCAGAATGCAGTCCTTCACAGATACCGGCACTGGTGCTGGCTCAACCTACCACTCAGCGCCGTCAAGAAAGCCTATTTTGATCATGGCCTGCATGAAATGAGCTTACACGTCTTCTGCCGGTACGCGTTCATTTGCGTAGGTACTAGGCAACCACCAAACTATTACACACCATCCGCAATCGCAACGATGGAAGGCAATCAAGGATGGGAAACACAAATGAAGTTTTATTGCCCTTGACCACTCAATTCTCGAAAGCCTCTTGGACAAGTACCCCAATGGCGTCCTTGATAACGTTGCATTATTATGCCATGAATACAGGACGTCTCTCTCACGAATCTTCTCAACTTTGCATCAGCGACCTATATTTCCATCACGCGAGCTTTCCAAACCTTTACCACGAGATTGCCAGATACTTTGTCAAGCCGTAGAATCAAATTCAGCATCCTGGGATTTCTTCTCGACGGTGAACCAATTTGGCGGTTGTTCACTGCCCCGCAAGTCAGCAGTGGGCAATGAGTCTATGCACGTATCGTTAGGGTGAAACATCATTGCTCTTGGTGTAGTGGGATCAAATCTCGGAATCGTGGAACTCGGATCAGGACCAGAAGACGAAGTAGCATGACCTGTATCCTTGAACATCGCGGAATCTTTCGTTGGCATTTGTTGATTCGCCGTAGGACATCCGATCTGGCTGTTAGCACCGGTCAGCATGTGACCGGTAGTAGCCTCCCGACCTGGAGCTTTGTCCGCTTCCGCCTTCTTCCCTTCTGCTCTCTCTGTAACTGTAGAATAAATCAAGTCGAGTTGGCGTTCGGGTGTAGCATCTTGGTTGGTGTGCCTTTCTTGCCTGGTAGGCTCAGATAGCGAAGTAGATTGACGACCATGAACAGGGCAACTAGGGCAACTGATGACCTCAACCCTCTCGAACTTTGATTCATCTCGGTTGTTTTGGGTATGTGAACATTCAATATGAGAGTGCCCATCGTCTGATGCAAGGAATATGTCCTTATCGTAGGAGTGCCGCTTGCCAATTCGCGTATGCAGGATGTTGTTCCTGGTCGAGTCTGCAGAAGTAGCTCTCTCGGCCCCTGGATCGAGCATGGCCGCGTTGAAAGAATCATTCTTGCGGTTTGGTTGGCGGCCTCTGCTCACTGAGCGTGATGATAGCGTCGTTATGTCACGGCTGGTCGGAGCAGTTAAAGGATTCCGCTTCGTATCATCCCCAAATGCTTGGTGACCACTGACAAATTTGTTGTCAGACAAACCCCGCTGATGATCACCATCGAAGTGTTGGAGGCGTGTATTATGAGGGGTAGTCCGGGAAGTGGCATGACGGTAGTAATCGATTGCCGCGGGCGTTGATATATTTGCGCGGCTCCCAGGTCCCAAGAGGCTAGGGCTTGCAGCAATGGGTATCAGATGTTCTGTCGCAGAATCAGATGTCAACTTGTGCCAGCCGTCGTTTCGCATCTGTTGAGAGGAACAACGGTCCACGGCTGACCCGAATTGTTGAGGATCCGAATTGTGCCTATTTCTAGACTCCGCTCGTTGAGAGATCTGTTCGATGTGCTGTGATACTGCGCTCGGAATATTTTGCGGGCTCAGTGAAGAATCGGATCTGCCTCTGATCCCAGAGCGGCTCGCGTTGCGTGATTTCGGGGACGAAGGTCTCGAAGGATGCTTTTCATTCTGGGAATTGGTCTGCTGGGGCATCTTTGTCTCTGTGGACGAATTTGCCTTCCCCGTTTTATTGGAAGATGTATTCGATCTTGGAGATTGTGAGTACTTCGATCTAGTGCTTGTCGGTCCTGAAGCACCACTTGAGATCTCATTCTCGCTTGTATTTCTTGGCAAAGAGGTAACATCCTTGATAGCTGACCATGGGAAAGGCTCTGGCTTTCTTCCAACAGGCGTGCTTGTGGCCCAATTCCCTCCGCCAGAGACTGAGGATCGAAACACACTGTCGTGCGGTCGCCAAAACCACCGAGGTGAACCCGTGGATACGTCATCAAATGGGGTGGTCGGGGACAAAGCATCCGTTTCATGCTTGATAGTGACATTGCCGCCGTATATGCGTTTCTCAAACCCATGCTGGAACGAATTTGATGGATACCCACTGAGAGGAAGACCACTTTGAGGATATGGTGTGCTATCTTCAGGTGGTCTTGGATTTGAACGGATCGTTTGGGTTGAAACCTCCGACTCATCCGACTTGATTGACTGTGAGGACTCTGCGGATCTTATGGACGATGCACTTGGAATGTTGTTTTCCGAATGCTGATCAAATACCAAAGATGGTAACTGCGGTATGACAAGTCGCGGCCGAACAGCCAGTGGCGTTGGACTAGGCGCAGAAGGGGTCGGGACGTCGTTTCCTTCTCCGTTACTAGCTGCCTGACCATGATCGGCGGATTTGAATGGCGATGGAATGGATATAGATGGTGTTCGTCGCTTAGAATGTTGCTTACTCGAGGCTTTTGGCTGCGAGTGTCCCGTCAATTGAGAGTGAGATAATGGTTCGCTTCGCATGGAAAATGAAGGTGCCGGTGGACTTGTGGGTTCAGTCGATGAAGGGTGATGAGCCATAGAAGCGGGTGGCGAGGATGTGGGGAAATCATGGGCTGAGCCACGTCCAGTAGCAACTGATTGCTCATGCTGTTCATAGTCCGTAGCCTTCAGATCAAGGGAGTCAATGTTAGAGTCTGTCTTGCGGGAGAGCGAACCATTGTCCGGCTTGGTGTATGTTCTTTCGGAGAGAGGAGGAATTCGGGCATTGGACGCGTTGTGGTGTTCAAGTTCGCCAACCTGCTTGCCCAGGGCAGCAGCATCTGGCCGATATACCATCTTAGCATAGGGTGGGTTGGTGGTATCGACGACCAACAACTCTTTTTCGCCCCTCCCCAACAGACCATAGACTTTGACTTCTCCTTCTTGGATACCGATAACAGCACTGGTGCCTGCGTAGGTCGCCTCGTCTTCGATGCCAGTACGATTGCAGAAGACCACGATGATCTCGTCCTCGTTGTTGGAGCGAATGAGGGGCTCTAATCGTGTTACCCAGTATGTCAACGTGTTCATATCCGGCTCATTGGGCATGCGACTGAAATGACGGCGATCCTCTCTCGTCATCCAGGCCATAGAAACGATTACCAAATTTGATTCGACTTCGAGAACATGGAAAGCGAATTCAAACGCGTGCCATGGCGCTTCGAATTTATATGGACTAGCAGATTCAATTAGGACGTTTGCATTGAAATGGAAAGGGTCCGCGAAATCCGAGGTTCGCTCACTTACTTGATATCCATGCCTAATAGCAATTTGTTAGGACGATCTCAGTTAACCGGGAACAGTATGTCTTTCTGCCGACTCACATATGCCAATGGAAGTATTGCCAAGCCCGGGGATATACCCATCATAGAATCCACGATTGCCTTCCAGTGCCCATGACTCGTCCGTATAATAAAGAAAAGACTTCCGATAATTGGCGATTGTTTCGCCATCTCCGTTCACCACAATGGCGGAGTTGTAGTATTCGGGACCCGTCGGCCAGTTGGGAGAAACATCAACTTTCTCTGGGTACCCAACAAGAACCGTGCAATTATATTTCAAAGCCATCGTCCGGGCCCATAATGAGCTGATACCTGAACCTGAAGGCTCAAGAAATGGCGAAATATCCTGCAATGATTTGAAATTATAACCTAGGACAACAGTTAGTCGAATGGACGGCCTGGTCAACAGTTTGGGGTGGGGGAAGTGGGAGGAGCGCCGTGGAAAGTATCAGAACATCCAGTAACAACTGTAGATATTATCATCCATACCAGAAAATGCCAGCTCAGGCAGAACAAGAACATCCAGATCATCAGGGTTTGCTCTTGAGAGAACTGCATCGGCGCGATTCAAGTTGTTGTCAACATCACCCACTTGGGGTGCAAATTGTAAACACCCGATCCTCATTCTTGCCGTACCACCGCAGAGCCCGGACTCGAGAGTTTTGTTGCGCCTTCTTTTCCCCTAGTCTCCCGCCAGTTGCAGATGCTTAGCGTAGCCTGCGAAGTTAGTTGAACTCTTCAACCGTCAACGGAAGATTTTGATAAGAGAAGAGTCAGATCGGAGACTCAGCCAGAGGGATGTGAGGGGTGGAAGTAGGGTTAGGTGTTGTCGCTGGGAGGCTCCCGATTATTTATTTACTCTCTACACTAATCAAGGGGGATTCGGACGGACGCGGCTTCTTGGGGCATAGTAAATGTACCCTTCCTCCGTGATACCAAAGCTAGGTATCTTTGGTGCATGGATTGCGTTTTCGAATGAACTGGGATGGCCAGGAATAGAGAATCCTCGAGCATGGCTGTACACGGGTTCAACTCTTCGATATGTATGTTGGTTGAGCATCTGTAGCACTGCGCGGGTGGGTACGTTTACAGCCAACGGCAGGCCTATATTAACCGCTGGAAACCCCCCTGCAGCGTCCTTGGTCATCTAATTTTAGGCGTGGATTGGTTGAAGACAAATGTCTGTTGGTTGCAGACAGAGAGGATGGGTGGATTCTAGCCTATTAGCGCAAAGAAACGGAGTAGTATACATACACAGAGGGGAGAAATTGAGCGTGGGGTGGATGCCCACATTCTGTCAATACCTCTCCTTCAAGATGCGGTTCATTTGGAAAATCTCTCAGGCTACGGGGCGGTTGCACTCCTTGGTGATGCATGTATAATCATGATGGTGCGGAAGCGCAGTAGTACCCTCCGGAGCAAAAAGCCATGTCAGCTTTCGAGCACAAGCGATACCATTTCAATTTGTAGTCTGTTCGGCGCCTACCGACCGAGATAAAAGGTCAGTACTGTACCTAAGGTACCTACCACCTACTAAATAAGATACTACTAGGTAGTGCATAGTAGTACTTGGTAGACACTGCCTCGGTAGGAGGAGTATCAAGTCAGAGCAGTTCGTACCTCCTTACCCTGCAGGCACCTAGGTACTTTAGGTGCTAGTACTCGTATAGTATAGTATCCGGGGGAGGCAGCCGTAGCCGGCTTTGAAGCGACTGCCACAGCGACGTTATGGGCCGGGCGCTGATTTAGCTGATCGGCAGTCCTGCGCTTGCGGCTGCATGAAGTCTGACTACTCTCGACCTCGTAGTGTTTCTTTGACGAATGCCTCAAGTAGGTGTGAGAGAACAAACCTTCTTACTTAGATATGAACATCGCACAAAACCTACGAGAGATAATAGTAGGAGGGAGGTTAGCAAGTTAGGTGGATAGATAGGTACTATACCTCCGAAGGGTGAGGACGTGTTTACAACCAGTACGTTTCTTACCTAGTACCTCGACACTCCAGACTTCATAATACTGCTGCTGACCATCAGATTGGGAACTGTGTTCTTTTTCGGCGTCTCGGTTCCTAAGTTACCATCTGCCTCCCTGTCCTCAGTTTGTAACCGCCGGTGGCTTTGGCGGCTAACTACCTACCTACCTAGGTAAGGTACTACTGTAGGTACCTTAGGTATCGTACCTACCTAGGTACCTACTAGAGTATCTGCCTGACCGCCTTAGTAGGTACTTTTAGGTACTTGTAGGTACTAGGTTGATTGAGCATGACGCTTCAGCTTCATGTTCCAACTTCCGAAAGACAGCCGCTGAAAGTTTCGCATCAAAACGCACTGAGGTGAGAGCGTACTACTAGATAGGTATCCCCCCTGCTGACACTACTTGTTCCAGGCATGGCTTCGCGCCGAGGAGCTAAGTAGAGGAGTTAGAGGGGTACATGATGCAAAGGCGCATTACAGATATAGTAACCTGCGCTCTGTTCCGGCATCACATGACGTAGCCCAGCTTCAAGTCAATCATCGTCTGGCCAGCTCACCTCCAAGCAAACTGCTCCAGCAGCAGCTCCAAATCAGACAGTTTTTCTTCAGCACAGCATAATGATCGATTGCTGCTGCATCGCGTTGTTTTCGCCCTGATCGTCTGTAGCTGGCCCGCCATTCTTGTGGCCGGAAAACCCCTACAGCTGAGGCGCCTGTTCATTCTCTCAGTCTCTTCCTCTTCTCTCGCTCTCTCGCTCTGCCTCTCTCGCCATGGCCTCCTGGACCACGATCCTGGTAGCCTACCTCATAGGCGGCGTGACCTTCATACCTCTGATGGTTGCGTCTGTCTTCCTCTACGGATACTACAACCTGCCGTACCGACGGGCCCTCGGCTTCGAAGACGACCACGACGATGGCGGCATTGTCCGTCCCGGCGACGACACGACTGCGCTCGACGAGGCCAGGAGGGCCAGGAATAACAGCGACTCCAAAAGGACAAATGCCGATGTAGATGTCGCCGCCGGGTATTTCGCCGTCTGCCGCGAGTACACGCCTATGGGCATCAACGCAAAGCCCGTGGAGCGCTCAACCCCCGTCGGCTCTGCCACAGTGACCCCTACAAGTCCGAGCGTCTACCAGACAATGTATAGGAGTATATTCGATCGCAAGGCCGCTGCCAGCTCGATGGACAGTAGCAGCAGCGTCAGCCAACGCCCCAAGAAGGCAGGCAACGTCTTCTACGTGGTGCTCAGGTACGCGTCTGCGCTTCCCCTTTCACCACCTGCACGGTGGCGCCCTGACGTGTGCTGACCAGCTCTGCAGACATGGACACTTGATGCTGTTTGACGACGAGGAGCAGCTCGAGGTGCGACATGTGATATCCCTGGCGCATCACAGAATAGGGCTGTATTCCGGAGGCGACGTGACCCCCGAAGGCGAGCTGTTCATTAAACGAAACGCAATATCCCTAACGCGAAAACTCAACGAATCCGATCACACTCCCGACAGCCAGGCGTCGAGGCCGTTCTACTTGTTTTCGGAGAATTGCTCAGCCAAGGAAGACTTCTACTTCGCCATGCTGAAGAACCAACAGCATACGTTTGGGCTCGAGCATATCGCGCCAAACCCCAAGCAGTTCGAGCTCAAGTCCATCATTTCACTTGTGCAGAAGCTGCATTCGTCGGAGGATCAGGTGCACGCACGCTGGATTAACGCAATGATTGGAAGGATCTTTCTGGGCGTCTACAAGACCAGGGATCTGGAAACGTTTATCCGCGAAAAGATCACCAAGAAAATCTCGCGCGTCAAGCGTCCTTCGTTCCTCACCAACATCAAGATCCAGCAGATCGACACAGGAGACGCTGCGCCCTACTTTGCCAATCTGAAACTCAAGGACCTCAACGTTGAGGGAGAGTGTGTCGTGGAGGCCGACCTGAGGTACACCGGCAGCTTTCGAATCGAGGTTGCTGCCACGGCGAGGATCGATCTGGGCGCGAGGTTCAAGGTTCGGGAGGTCAACCTGATTCTTGCCGTCGTCCTGCGCAGGCTGGAAGGCCACGTTTCGTTCAAAATCAAGCCACCTCCCAGCAACAGGATCTGGTTCTCCTTCCAGACTATGCCAAAGCTGGAGATGACGATTGAGCCCATCGTCAGCTCGAGACAGATCACCTATACCGTCATCACGCGTCAGATAGAGAATCGCATCAAGGAAGTCTTTGCTGAGACATTAGTTCAGCCATTTTGGGACGATGTTCCCTTCTTTAACACGGAACACAAGCAGCTGAGAGGCGGCATTTTTGAAGGCGACGATGCCGTCAGGCCCTCCTCGCAGCCTGCCGAACCTCTGGCTCAGGTCGGCGACGGTGAAATCCCTGACCTCCTTGAAGCCGGCGTTGCCCAGACACTGGACGACGCTCAGCCCATAGACAAGAGCCAACCAATGCCAGTAATTGACGCTCTCGAGCCGGCGCCCAGTCCGCTTAGAAGGGCGTCGGACAAAGTAGCAAGTGCCCTACCGGCTGTGGCGTCGTCGACCAGCGTGGATCTCGCTCCTCCGGCTCCGGTTCATTCACCTAGGATTGTGAAGCCCGCCACCGAGCCCATTGTTGGAACTGAAACAGCGCATGCTGATCTGTTCAAACCATCGACGTCTCCGCCAGACTATGCCATGAATCACATGGCGGCGCTGCGCTCCAGGTCACAGGACGCCTCACCCGTACCCATCACTAGGAAGTTGTCACAGTCGACCCTCATCTCGAGACGGTCGTCTTCCTCATCCAAGGAACTGCACGGAAACGCGGCCGGAGAAGACGAACCCCATACAGACCCCAAGGCTGTGCCGCAACCACCGCAGCAATACGCTGGCCCTCCCCCCGGCGTAGCGGCGGCTTCTGATTCTGATCTCTCTCGCACCCCTACTGCCGGCTCGATCAAATCCCAGGCAGGCTCCCTCAGCCGCAGCCTGTTCCAAAGACGTGATCCCCCCAGTTCTGGCACCGCGGCCGCTCTCGATGGCGAGGCTACAGTGCAAAAGAGGAATACCTTGGCAGCGGTCACCAACGCAGCTGCTCAGGCAAGACAATGGGGTTGGAACGCTATCCAACGGCAAAGAGAAGCCATGAGGAACAATGAGAAGACCATCGCCGTCGATTTGAGCCAGCCCATGGGCCGGGGGCAACCCCTTCCGCCACCAGGGACACCACTTCCGATGCCAACAAATGGAGGCACCAAAATAGGGCCTGTTCCCACGTACAAGCGGAGATCCCCCAACCTCGTCCTAGAAGAACAGGCTGCCCTTGCAGCTGAGGACAGCCAGGGCGCTGCGCCTTCGCCTGGGAGACACCATTCCCCGCCGCGGAGGAGGCGACAAGACAGCCAGCAACAAGAAGACCACAGCCCGAATATCCTCGTAGTCGCTGCGCCGGACGATTCGCAGCCAACTACTCCCGCCATCGAGGACGAAGAACGCCAGGCTGAGCTGTGGAATGGAGAGCTACCGACAACAGCGCAGCAGGGGAGCAACAATCATGATGCCGCAGATGACAAAACCCAGGGCCTGGAGGCAGGCAATTCCGTCACCGCCAGCAAGCCTATTCCAATAAGCCCATCGACTTTTGCAGAGCCGAATGACGACGACGACTATTCCGCATGGATGGTGGACGACTAGACTGGCAAAGATGTGTTTGATTCGCGCTCACGCCTTGCAAGTATGCGTCTCCCATCACTAACGCGGGATATCAGGGGTCTTATTGCCTGTTTGTTTGTCTGCTTCCTCTTTCGTACTGCGTTCTTCTCCCCTTTCTCCTGTCATAGATTCACTTGTATAAAATAAATAGAACGAAAAGGTTACCCTCTAAGCCGAAAGGGCGCTCCTAGGCTTTGTAGGGATGACGCATCTTTGTAATTTAGCGTTGGCGTTCACGAGACGGGCACGGCGAGAAGCATCATGTAGCAAGGATCAGTTGCGTATTAAGTGGAATGACATGCTCTTCTTCTTCTTCTATTCCTTCTTCTTCTTCTTGTCCTCTCCTCCTCCTCCTCCTCCTCCTTCTTCTTCTCCTGCTTCACATCCCCGAGTTGCGAATCTTTCAATGCCTGGCAGTGAGCCACATGCCCCGACTACCACTCCAAGGAAAGGTCTTCCATCCTGGCATACAACTCATGGATCAGGGGCTCCGTCACTACTTGTTCGTGATGCATCTTACTTCTGAGCCTTGTGCGAGTCCAGAACACGGGGCAGTCATGGCTGTCGCACGCAACGTCTTCCAGAGGACCAAGTCCTTCGCAGCCTTGGCAGATGCGCCGTAGTTCGTCGTATTTGCGCTCTACCGTTACAAGCTTCGATTGCAGCGTCAGCAACGAGTCTGGCACCCTGGCATAGCATAGGCGGCACACCGACATCTCCGTAGAGCTGGCGACCGTTCTCCCACAGACCAAGCAGTTGGTCGACTGCATATACGCCTCTAGTGTTCGCTTCTTGTGACCGTGCCCTTTGGTCCGCTGGATGCGCCGGATTTTCGGCATTGCATCATACCACTGTCTCACGTTGGCGCCGACGAGGTTGAATATCCGCTCCAGAGGAGGTATCAGATTCTTGGTGATGTAATAGTCCGAATCCAGCTGCCAGTGAGGGTTGCGAAGAAGCTCCTCCGGCGAGACACACCGGTCGATGAGCCGAGCGCCCGGCGCTCCCGTAACAACAACATACGGGACTCGTTCGCCGTACTGCGGCTCCGCTCTCGAGTCTTGAAGCATCTTTCTCGCGCTAATCAGGGCCCCGGCAGGTGGTAGGCCGTGCTCAGAATAAGATCCTAGGCGGACTTCTTTGGCAAAGCAAAAGTCCTGGATCGACACTCTGCCACCCATCACCTTCCTGCACTGTTCCTGGAAGTAATCCTTGACCTGGCTCAAATCCGCCGTTTCGAACAGTATTCTTAGAGCCTTCTCCTCGATCTTCTGCTCCGCGGGAGTACCGTCACGGCGGACAGTTTCTATGCCTTTGGCATCAAACTCGGGCTTGACCTGATCCTTGCTCTCGTACTTGTACCCGACGTAGCGTTTCTTGGCGAGCAAGACGCAAGGATGGTAGACCTTTTCGAACTTGAGCTTGACTGGCTTGGGGTTCCTTTCTGTAATGGCCTGGGCAATCTCGTGCCCTATTGCGAAGGCCTCGTCCCTGGATCGTCCTTTGAGGTAGATGAAAAGGCTGTCGGTATCGCCGTAGACCACTTCAGCGCCCCATCGCTCCACCGAATGGATGTAGGCAGTGGCTCTCTCCAGCGTCTCGCGACCAGTCTGCACAATGCTGTCCGCAATCTCCGAGCACGGCATTCGACCCGAGAATGAGGCCGATGTGTAGCCATAGGTCACGTTGGCGAGCAACTTGAGCGCAAGCTGTCGATTGTTCAGCAGCTGCTGCAGAGTCTTGTCATCCCGGTCCTGCTTCATTCCGCTCTTGACCATGATCCTCGTCTCCAGGATTTCAGTCAACATCTTAGCGAGCAGGGATTTCCGGACCTCGGCTTTCACATACATCATGCCATTGGGCGCGATGTTGATGTGCTTCGCCAACAAACTCAACAGTCCATCTTGTCGTCTGTACTCGGCGAAGCCCATCTTGCTCTTACCGCGCCAGTCCGTGATGCGCCCCAAAAAAGTTGAGTAGCAATAGTTGTATGCAATCATGACGCTTGGGTAGAGACTCTGGAAGTCAAGCACAACCAGAGGGCTGCTGTAAAAGGCACTCTGGGGCTCCATCACCAACGGTAAGCACTCGAGAGCATTTTGCTGGCCGACTTGCTTGCGACTCGGGGAGACAAGCATGAAGTTTTCTGGCTTTGCGATCCTAAACATGATGGACTCGACTTTGAACTGTGAGCCGCGGGAGAAGACGGAAAAGAAGTCGACGCCTAGAAGCCTGGCCTGCTCGCTAGTCCTCGATATGAGCTCGTTGGACTCTAAAATCTCCAGGTCGAGCCTGGTCCGTGTCCGGTAGTATTTCAGAAGTCTGACCAAGTCCTGCGGCTTGCCGCTGCGATGCCAGGATGTGAGAGACCTCCATGGATAATGAGGTATCCGACGGTGCAAAAGATGCCACACCACATTTTCCATGGTATACTGGAGGAGATTGACCTCGCCACGCATTGCCCTCCAGATATTAATCATGTGCCTTCCTGTGACGCGAATACTCGAGGTTGTGTTGAAGCCCCATTGATCATTTTCCTTGCCGAAACGCCCGTTGGACTGCGTCTTCATCCTGGAGAATTCGCTGCAGAGATCGTAGTCATACTTCAGCCTCGCCCGTTCAATCAAATAGCCCCATGAGCTTCCATGGACTTCATAGCCAGTCAGTATGTCTGGGTCATAGAATCTGACAATCTCAACCATCCTATTGAGCAAATCCAGCTCTGACGACTCCTCGGCAACTTCGTCGGGCACCGCACTTCTGATTCGCCCGGCTAGAGCACTGTCAGCCGACAGAACCAAGATTCCAGACCCAGATGATCCCGGCAATTCAGGAGCCGCGCTGCTCCTTGCTTCGTCGTCTTTCCAATGCCAAAAGATGCATTGTATCTCGTCTTCCTCGGGATTGGGCACGAAATTCCCCCTTGTATTTACGTGGATTTCGAGGCTCATTGTGCTCATGTATTGGGCCTCATGTGGAACAGCCGAAGAGGGTTGTTTTTGGCTGTACCTAAAGTTGTGTTTGTTCCTTGGCGTCGGACCGTCTATCTGAGAGAGCCACGGACGAATTGTTCTTGGTTTGGCCCTTTTGAAGCCACTCGCCTCATTCTGAACCAATGACCTAGCGACCTCATCGTAGGAAGGTGGAAGTTGAGCAATCTCCCAGCCTCTCCACGAGCAACGCCCCCTCAATCGCTGGTCATTTTGCCACATGTCGGCTTCCCGGGAGAGGCTCGTATCGCTATCGTGGCTGATCCAAGGGATGGAATTGCCCGTTGGATCGAAATCAGGTAGAAATGGCAAAGTATTGCTGATTAAGTGGAACTCCTTGCCGGCATACTCCCGTCGTCGCAATGGAACATCTGCCTCATTGCTGTAGAAAGCGTCCTGATATATTATGTCCGGACAGCTGTGCTCACTTTGACAGGCGACATCGGCAACAGAAGGCGGAGGAATAGCATACGTCATGAAGCGACTAGAAGCTTGAGGCTTAGCCTTCATCGAATTGATTTGTGAGGCCTTGAGAAGTTCGACATGCTGAAGCGAATCAGATTGTGGTTGGAGAAGGGAACGTGGTCCATTCACAGCTGTTGAAGAAGACGAAGATTTTCCCTGGTACGTTACATCATGCTTCGCCCTCTTGGCATTGTTATCATCCGCTAATGATGCTGTTCGTTTGCCTGCGGGCCTAATCTCGAGACCAGTTACAACACATTGGTCATGTGTATAAGTGAGTCGATTGCGCTGCGCAGCTTCAGCTAACCTGGATGATAACGATAGTCGGGGTATCCGGCCAGTCAAGAGACCACTTTCGCCAATTCCTAGGAAGCGGGCGTCGAATCTTGCAGCCTCGGGCTTCTTGGTGGACTCGGCCATAGTAGGCTTGGGTGGCACGGCGTCGATAGTCTCCAATGATGGCACACTATGCTCCTTCCTGGACTCCTCCTCGAGATCCGAAGCACCTGCATCTGCTGCAAGCCAGGCATCTTCATCTAATTGAGACATCTGCAGCTTCTGTTCATCCACTTCGATGTTGCCGCTAGGATCCTCGTTTAGCCGTGCCGAAGTCAGAGAAAGCCCAAGTGCAGCCGATAGGTTAGACGGATGGAGGTCTTCGACAGATTGTAGACTGGTTTTGATAGAGCTTTCATTAGGCAACGGTTTCAGAAAGGTACCTAGGCTCAACTCAGACTCGTGGAACTGCTCTTGGTCTTTGGAGATTAAAACTTCCACCTTCCGCCGATAGTCTTCCTCATGCATCCATGCCTGTGGCTGGGACGATCGAGAGTCTGCTGACATCGACACAAGAGCCTCTCTCGGAAAAGAAGAGACAAGATGCTGCGCAGGTGTTTGGCCGGGTGGCAGTTGACGCTGACGCCTCCGAGCTTCGGCCTTCCAGAGTCCGGCCATACTTGAGACCAACTTGGCATCTTCTGCCGGAGGCTTGATGAACTCAGAAAAGTCCTGGTGGAGTAGTCGTTCCTTGATTTTCCCCCTGTTGATAATGTTTTGGGCAGAAATGTCGACTTCGATCGAGCAAAAGCTTTCCCGAGGCAGCGTGAGATCATCCGTGACGAAGTCCGATGGAACAGTGCCCTCATTCCAGAGCTTGGAAGACGCAGCGTCACCTTCGTGTCGTGGAGGAAGCGGAGATCTGAAATAAGTCTGCGACGATTCGAGGTAATCGCACCCATACAAGTTGTAATCAATCATAAATTGGAGGAGATACTGGAGGTGTGCCTCGTACGGCTGGAATTTCCGCTTCATTATAACTCCCTGCTGGAGCAGATCCGCCAGCCGCGTCATCGCCATGGGATTGAACATGTAGATTTTGAGGAAGGGCTTATAGCCAACGGCGTATCCATAGAAGGGAACCCCTTTCACCAACGTGATCCGCGCAACGAACTTGGCCTTGCCTCCATCCTGATCGCGCCGGTAACTTATGGCCAGCGCATGATCGATAGAGAGGTGCAGGCGGTATATAAAAGCTCCAACTATGGACAGCTCCTCTTAGCAACATTCAAGTACTATAAGGTTGGTGAATCACCACGTCGGAGGGCTCACCTGCATCTTGATTCATGTCGCCGTCATACTCAACGTATAGATAGGGAAATACGCCATGGACATGGGCGCAAACCTTTTGACCAAACTCCGTCGAGCCAAAGATCCGAATCACTGGGACTTTGGTTGCATTCAAGAGGGGGGCCTGGAGGTCATTGCGCAGCTGGGGGTCATGGCGACTGGGCAAGGCTTGATAGTGATCAATACAGTTCAAGCGGACGCGGAACAAGACCATTCTTCTCAGCGAGCTGATCCATCAGTGTGCGCTTGACTCGGTGACAGCCAAAGAAAGTGAACAGTTTGGGTGCCTCGCAAGCAATGGAAGTTGCC
The DNA here is from genome assembly GCF_004382785.1 of Trichoderma ghanense. Lineage (NCBI taxonomy): Eukaryota > Fungi > Ascomycota > Sordariomycetes > Hypocreales > Hypocreaceae > Trichoderma > Trichoderma ghanense. The sequence continues at coordinate 1,777,349 of NW_027395667.1, forward strand.
TATCGCAGGTTTCATGAGGGACGTGTCAAGGTCGCGTCATTGGTGGGGCGGCAGAGTCGCGAGATCACGTGAAGATAAACGGTGCTTTATCTTATCAAGGCGCCGTGCTCCGAAGTACTTCGTACCTGGCTGATTTGACGTGAGGCTCAGCCGAAGCAGGTTGGAACTTTCGCGACCGCCTGCTTCGTTCAAGTCGGTCCTAAACACCTGGATTCTTCCCTGCACTTGGGATCTCACTTCTCTCATCTTGCGACCTCTTCTCACGAGGGCCGTCTATTGACTGATAATTACTTATCTTCAAGGATTTTCTGCCACATCACTCCTTCTACGCATACGTGCCTCTTCGAGAATCATGCCGCCACCACGAAAACCTGCGACAGGAGCGGCCTCGAAGGAGGAAAACATCTACATCCCCTCTTTCATCAGCAAGCGGCCGTTTTATGCAGGCGAAGAAGGAGACGACAATGACTACCTGAAGCATCAACGTCGAGAGGAGAAGAACGAGAAGTCGCAGTGGTACGACCGCGGGAAGAAGGCCGGGCCGGCCGCGACAAAGTACCGGAAGGGCGCATGCGAGAACTGCGGATCAATGACACACAAGGTCAAAGACTGTCTGAGCCGACCAAGAGCAAAGGGGGCTAAATGGACGGGCAAGGATATCCAGGCAGACGAAGTCGTTCAGGATGTCAAGCTGGGGTGGGATGCGAAACGAGACCGCTGGAACGGATACGACGCTAGGGAGTATCGCAGAGTGATTGATGACTATAACCAGATGGAGGAGCTTCGGAAACAGGCGAAGATTACTTCCAATGGCGACGATGATGAGGAAGAGAAGGATGATGGTGACAAGTACGCTGAAGAAAACGACATGAGCAAGCATCAGAGTACGGCAACGAGGCAGCTCAGGATACGAGAAGACACGGCCAAGTATCTCCTGAATCTCGACCTTGAGTCCGCAAAATATGACCCCAAAACCAGAGCCCTGGTCAACTCTGGCGCAACAGCGGACAAGGCGGCCGATGTGTTTGCCGAAGAAGGGTTCATGAGGTCCTCTGGCGACGCTGGCGAATTCGAGAAGGCGCAGCGGTATGCGTGGGAAGTACAGGAGAAAAGCGGCGATACCTCGCAGCACCTGCAGGCTAACCCGACAGCCGGCGCCTTTTACCGAAAGAAGCAAGCAGAAGAGGCCGAGAAAAGGCGCCTGGAACGCGAACAGCAGCTACTGGACAAATACGGCGGCGATGGACAGAAAGTGATGCCTGCTGCACTGCGCAACCTGGCCATGTCAGAGTCTGAGACGTTTGTCGAATACGATGAGGCTGGCCTAATCAAAGGTGCACCACTCAGAGGTGCAAAGTCCAAATATACAGAGGATACTCTCATCAACAACCATACCTCGGTTTGGGGCAGCTGGTGGTCAAATTTCAAATGGGGCTACGCCTGCTGTCACTCGTTCATCAAGAATAGCTACTGTACCGGCGAGGAAGGCAAGGTAGCCTGGGAGGCTGCCGAGCGTCAACGATACGCTGCCCCTTCTTTGGAACAGGAGACTGAACCAATGTCTGCGGAAACCGAAGAGCCCGAGTCAACAGCGGACCTTCAGGCTGCAAGGTCTAAGAAGCGTACGCAAGCGGAGATGAATGGGATGGGGGTTTCGGAGGCTGAGATGGATGAATATCGCCGAAAGAAAACCGTCGCTCAAGATCCTATGGCAAAGCTGCTCGGCAGAGACGAACTCCTTGGTTGAGCAGTTGAATTCAAAATCCGTACACACCTGCAGTGCATGCCCACCGCGTTTCAGGTCATGCATGCGCCTCGACCAGGGTCATGAACGCTGTTTTAGAAACCGCTATTGGATTCATCATGCGGACACCGATACCGATGTCCCTGGAGTATACATTCTTGGAGATTATGGGTACACATTCAGCTTTTTAACAGGCAATATTTTCGTCACGTAGGCGTTGGTGAGCTTTAGGTGCAAGTACGTTTTCGTGTTTTTTTTTTTGAGGCTTTTGAAATCATTCCATTTTGTCCTTTGGCCAACGCCGAAAGCTAGGAGGATAAACCCTTTTTATTCCCTGCCAGTGATATCCCTCAGTGGTGCACCAGCTCCGTATGCAGGAGACTCATTAGCACATATATACGGTGCGCATCTACTCGTCATCCTCCTCCTCCTCACCATCCTCGCCCTTCTCGGCGGCCTTGGCCTTCTTTCTGCGGACACGACCAGGACGGCCGTTGCCGAATGGTGAGGTCAGGGCGAAGTCAATGTGCTTCTGGGAGTCGAGTCGGACAATGAAGGAGGGGACATTGACAATCTGCTTGCCGACACGGATGTGGCGCTGGCGGATCAGGACACGGGCGTGGTGGATGGACTTGGCCAGGCCGAGCTTGTAGACGCAGGTCTGCAGGCGGCGCTCCAGGAAGTCCTCAATCTTCAACGCCAGCACGTAATCGAGCTTCATGCGAGACTCGTCGAGCACACCGACGCGGACGAGACGGCGAATCAGGGCATTGCCTTCGAACAGTCGCTTGGGGTCCTTCTCGTCGAGGGTAAGAAGCTGACTGCAGTCAATCCGCCGTTAGCAGGTGATATCTTCTTCGAGGCGGCTTGCGGCATCGACTTACCGGGCAGCACGACGGATCTTGGACAGAGTCAAACCGACTCGCCAGACCTCACGCTTGTTGCGCAGGCCATATTCACCAACGAGCTTCAGCTCCGAGTCCCTGATCAATCAAAGCATGTCAGTTTCCTAGTCACAATCGACTTGAACAGAGCCATGCTCTAGTTCAGTGGCCGGTGATACTGACAGACGAGCAGACTCGAAGGGTCGACGAGGGACACGCGAGGTCTTGGAATGCGCACGAGGGGCCATTCTATAGAATTGTCAGAGGTTATGGCTCAGACGTGTCGATATTGAGCATATGATACTCACTTGACTTGCTTCCTGGGGTGGTGGCTGCTGGTGAACTTTTGCGCGGGTGATCTCGAGGAATCGTCAAGGTTGTGTGGATAGGAAATTTGGCGTCCGAAAATCCGGCACGTGACCCCATAGCCACGAGCCCTAAGCCACGCAACATGTGCCGTTTCCACCAAAACCCACAATCCTGCCCTATCGTCACGACGGAGGGGAAAAAAAATCGGCGGATTATCTAAGCATATTCGCTTCCACACGCCGTGCGTAATTTCACCCACGCCAAATTAGCAAAGCTTCACCTCCATCCTCGTCAATCCTCGAACGAATATCGACGGCAATTAATCGGTCGCGATGGGTCACTCTTACGGAAAGCGAGCGGGCACTCGAGTTGGTCTCATCACGTCTGTGAGGATGCGCAAGGATTGCTGCTAACGAGTCGGCAGTATGCCTTCAGCAGGGACTTCCGCCGCAAGGGCATGATCCCTCTGAACACCTACCTCAAGGTGTATCAGTGAGTGCAGCCCGGGAGAGACGAAGATCAACAACGTCCGAAGTTGACTGACAATCTTCCAGCGTCGGTGACATTGTCGACATCAAGGCCAACGGTGCCGTGCAGAAGGGGTAAGGAAGCCTTTTCCTTTGGAGCTGGGAGATGGGCCGGAAAGCATGGAGGAAGCTGACCTGTTGCGCAGCATGCCCTACAAGGTCTACCACGGCAAGACGGGCGTTATCTACAACGTCACCAAGAGCGCCGTCGGCATCATCATCTACAAGAAGGTCAAGCACCGCTACATGGAGAAGCGCATCAACGTCCGAATCGAGCACATCCAGCCCTCTCGATCCCGTGAGGACTTCATCAAGCGAGTCAAGGCGAACGCGGCGGCAAAGAAGCAGGCCAGAGCCGATGGCGTGACTGTCCAGGTTAAGCGACAGCCCGCCCTCCCCCGAGACGCCTCCACGGTTTCCCTGACCGACAACCCTCCGGAGACCGTCACTCCTCTTCCATACGAAACTACAATCTAAGGGAATGGTCGGTGTGGTGCTTGCTTCGGTTTTTCTTACGGTGTTGTGTTCGGACAGGAAAGAACTCAGCATGTGACCAAGGTTGCAATTTTTTTTATTTTGATGTTCATAGCAAAAGAGACAATATGACATCAAGAAGTGTGCATATATCATCCGTGGGCACTTTCCTCGAGAATTTTGCGGCATCCGTACAATTCGTGATGGTGTACAGTCTTTATCTATCGGATGGACTGATAACCCTCTGCCCCCAATGCTAAAGGAATTAAACTGAAGACGACACTCGAAATCTACCTCTCTCATTCGTTAGCACTCAATCCGGGATGAACTTTGTTTTCCCTTCAAGCCCACTGCTCTGATTCTTCCCCAGAGGCTGAGGTGTACGTTAAGCTCGAAGAGGATGCTCGATCAGTCGAATGGATCCTCCTCTTCGTAGCAGATGACATGTTGCAGTGGAGTCTAGAACTCATCTTAGCCGATTGACGTGTTGTTGTCGGATCGATTGCAAATAGACCACCAACCATCTTGTTCTTATACGTCTGGTCGTCTCGTCTAATGAGAGGGCAACGTCTCGTTTACACGCAGGGAAGAATTACTGTCTCAAGGATCATGGCCAACTCAGCGGCACCGTCGGCATACACGCAAAGCCCACACCCACATGATACTATAGACTCACAATCAATTGGTAGTAAGAAACCCTCTTTGTATCACCCAACATGAAAGCTGCCTTCTGTCTGTATAACCTTGTAGATACCTTGATATCTTACCCTGGAAGAGCCGAGTTCACGGATAGATTACATAAGCTAACAGTACAAGTGCTGTAGTTGTCAGCGGATTAATTCAACACCGCCTCGGTCCAGGTAATTAATGGCCCGCTGCGCCCCACATGGTGACGATGCTCGCCTTGTCCGCAGCTTCAATGCATCCTCCGAGTCTCTTCCTACCAATCCGAACTGCGACAGCTCTGCCACTCTCTGTGCTGCAGCCTGGGCGGATCGATATTCTGGGCCAAGGGCAGCTCTGGTATAAAGAAGCTCTCGAGAATTCTCATTTTACCGGCACCGATCGCTGGTCTCCTTTTGTCTCGAGTGTTCGCTCTGAAAGTCCAGCGACCGAGTGCCTCCTATCCAAGCTCCGCCGCCGAGCTCGTTGAGCTCCGTTCCGCCCGCCATGGCCTCCATACGCACGACCGAACATACAAAGTTTGTCACGCCCGTCCCCCCGAAGATTTGACTTTGCCAGTATGTGCAAGACGCCTGCTTATCCGTGTCCCCCAAACCAACCAGGACCGACCAGGAGCTGGCGGTTAGCATCAAGAAGGCTACCAGTCCCGAAGAGATCTCCCCCAAGCGCAAGCATGTGCGAGCGTGCATCGTGTATACATGGGATCACCGATCCTCGCAAGCCTTCTGGGCAGGCATGAAGGTGTAAGTTGACCTGGGACGCACCCCCTACCCTCCCCCATCTGCGCCCATCCTGCCGTGCTTTGTGCTGACTTCAAAATGTCCGCACCAAGCCAACCCATCCTTGCCGACGAAGTCCAGACATTCAAGGCCCTGATAACCGTTCACAAGGTGCTGCAGGAAGGCCACCCTTCAGCCCTGAAAGAAGCAATGGCCAACCGGGGATGGATTGATTCCTTGAACCGCGGAATGAGCGGGGAAGGAGTCCGCGGATATGGGCCCTTGATTCGTGAATACGTCTACTATCTTCTCGCGAAACTGTCGTTCCACCACCAGCACCCCGAGTTCAATGGAACGTTTGAGTATGAAGAGTACCTCAGCCTCAAGGCAATCAACGACCCAAACGAGGGCTACGAGACCATTTCCGATTTGATGGTGCTGCAAGACAAGATAGAGCAGTTTCAAAAATTGATCTTCTCGCACTTCAGAAACGTTGGAAACAATGAGTGCCGGATTGCAGCTCTCGTGCCATTGGTACAGGAGAGCTACGGCATCTACAAGTTCATTACCAGCATGCTGCGTGCCATGCACTCGAGTGAGAAAGAAACCCCTTTTGTTTAAACTGCAGAATATGAGCGCTGATCTAGGATGCACGGAACAGTCACTGGCGACGATGATGCACTGCAGCCCCTTCGTCAGCGCTACGATGCTCAACACTACCGACTCGTCAAATTCTACTACGAATGCTCCAATCTCCGGTACCTGACGAGCCTCATTACAATTCCTAAACTGCCGCAAGATCCGCCAAATCTCCTTGCTACCGATGACGACGCTCCAGCCTTGCCCGCCAGGCCGAAGCAGGAAATCGAGCGCCAGCCATCCCCTGCGCCCGCCCCCAAATCGGACGAGCCAGACGAGATTTCAGAATTCTGGAAGGGCGAGCTCGATCGTCAAAACCGCGAGTATGAGGAACAGCAGCGAGTCCTTGAAGAGCGCCAGCGCGCTGCTATCCTAGCCCAGCAGCAGGCGCAGCAACAGGCTCAGCGCGAGTTCGAAGAACAACAGCGTCGGTTGATGGAACAGCAACAGCGGGAACAGGAGGCGCTGATCGCACAACAAGCGCAATGGCAAACTCAAGGTCGCCTGGCCGAACTCGAGCGAGAAAACCTCAACGCGCGAGCGCAATACGAGCGTGACCAGCTGATGCTGCAGCAGTACGACCAGCGCGTCAAGGCACTTGAAGGCGAGCTGTTGCAGATCCAGAACAGCTACGGTCACCAGATGAGTAGCAAGGATGACCAGATCAAAGCGTTGCAGGAGCAAGTCAACACCTGGAGGTCGAAGTATGAGTCCCTCGCGAAGCTGTACTCTCAACTTCGGCACGAACACCTGGATCTTCTGCAAAAGTTCAAGGCGGTGCAACTCAAAGCAGCAAGCGCCCAGGAAGCCATCGAGAAGCGCGAAAAGCTGGAGCGGGAGATTAAGACGAAAAACCTTGAGCTGGCCGACATGATCCGGGAGCGCGACAGAGCTCTGCACGACAAGGATCGAGCCACCGGGAGCAGCAAAGACGAGGTGGAGAAGCTCAAGCGAGAGCTGCGCCTGGCACAAGAGAGAGCGGACAACCTCGAGCGCAGCAAGGGCAACGAGCTGTCCACGATGCTCTCCAAATATAACCGCGAGATGAGCGACTTGGAAGAGGCACTGCGAATCAAGTCGCGGGCGTTGGAGGAGGCACAGAGCAAGATTCGCAACGGTGATTCCGACCTGGAGCAACTCCTGCGCGAAAAGGAAGAAGAGCTTGAGGTGTACAAAGCTGGGATGGACCAGACCCTCATAGAGTTGAACGAGCTCAAACAGAATCAGGGAGAGACGGATCACGCGCTCGATGGTCAAATCGACGCGCTGATCTTGTCGAACTTGGACAAGATCAACGACATGATTGACTCGGTGCTGCAGGCCGGTGTCTCGCGGGTGGATGACGCTCTGTACGAGCTGGACTCGTCTATGCAGGCGGGCAATCAGAATGCATCGCCTTCGTATGTTCTCTCCCAGATTGAGAAGGCGTCCGGGAGCGCAATGGAGTTTGCCACCGCTTTCAACAACTTCATCGCCGACGGTCCGAATAGCACACACTCGGAGCTGATCAAGGCCATCAACGTCTTTGCCGGAGCTGTTGCGGATGTATGCAGCAATACAAAGGGCGTGGTCCGCTTGGCGACGGACGACAAGAAGGCGGACTCCTTGATGCAGGGCGCGAGGCAATCGGCCCAATCCACGGTGCAGTTCTTCAGGGGCTTGCAGAGCTTCCGCCTCGAGGGCTTGGAGCCGCTGCAGAAGACGGATGTCGTCATCAACAGCAACAACGATGTGCAGATGAAGCTGCAGAAGCTCAACAAGCTGGTTGAGGGCCTCGCGCCGGGCTATGGAAAGCTGATGAACAACAAGGGAGACCTGGGAGACCTGGTTGACTCGGAGCTGAGCAAAGCGGCTGACGCAATTGCGGCAGCAGCAGCTCGACTCGCCAAACTGAAGAACAAGCCTCGCGACGGCTACACCACGTACGAGGTCAGGGTGCACGACTCCATCTTGGATGCCGCGACAGCCATCACGACGGCCATTGCGGAGCTGATTCGCGCCGCAACGGCCACGCAGCAGGAGATTGTGCAGGCTGGACGAGGCTCGTCATCGCGGACGGCCTTTTACAAGAAGAACAACAGGTGGACCGAGGGCCTCATCTCGGCGGCGAAAGCGGTAGCCTCGTCAACCAACACGCTCATCGAGACGGCGGACGGAGTGCTGTCGAACCGCAACAGCCCGGAACAGCTGATTGTCGCATCCAACGACGTGGCCGCGTCGACGGCGCAGCTGGTAGCGGCGAGCCGAGTCAAGGCGGGCTTCATGTCCAAGAGCCAGGATCATCTGGAGCAGGCAAGCAAGGCCGTCGGGGCAGCATGCCGATCGCTGGTGCGCCAGGTTCAGAACATGATTCGCGAGCGAGGCCAGGAAGAGGACCAGGTCGATTACTCCAAGCTTGGGGCACACGAGTTCAAGGTTCGCGAGATGGAGCAACAGGTAAGCCGTCCTTCGTTCCTACTGCATGACGTTGATGAGGATGGGCTAACCAGATTGTTTCTTTTCTGCCTTCTTCCCCACAGGTCGAGATTTTGCAACTGGAAAATGCGCTTGCTTCCGCAAGACACCGGCTTGGCGAAATGCGGAAGATCTCCTATCAGGAGGAATAGAGAGTGGCCAGGTCGAACGCCAGTACACGTTGGCCGATGTATGCTTGATATCCTGACCTGACAGATGAATTCGATGGTTGTCTATTTCAGTGGTGGCATGCTTGTGTATTTCGGGCTGTTTGTTTTCCATAGAGGCTGCGACGTGTCGTGCTAAATCCTTTCTTCTTCACTATCGTTTGTCTTGGCGTGCCCGACTCTACAAGGCCAGGGTGCTATCTCGTCTCTCCTCTATCCAGACCCCAAGACTCGGCCTTCCTCTTGAGCTCAACATATGCCGCGGCGTAATCCGCTGCCAGGGCCATGTCCCCCATCACCTTCATGATGACAGCCTTCTTCGCCATCATTTCACACTGTTTCTTGACATCTTCAATACTGGAATACTCGTCAAACGCCCTCTGGACCGCCGTGGCCGCCCTCTTCAGATATTCATCGCGCCGTTTGATAGCCACCTTGGCTGTCTCGACCCCTCTGGTCTCGTGCTCCCGTCCGAGGGCTGCGTCGCTGTCGCCAGCCTTGGTATGAGTCTCAGCCTGGCCGGCGAGCCCCATGTTGGCATCAGCAAGGTATGCATATAGTGTAGCCGTGAGAGCTGGTGATTCGCACTCGAGACTCCGTGGCAATATGGCCGTGAGGAGCTGTGCCGCGGCTTCAAATTCAGCCATGGATACCAAGATGTTGGATATTGCGCCGATTGCGGCCCAGAGCAGGGACATCAGCCGCGCACGTAGAGCTAGGTTTGCCGCTCGTAGGGCCACGGAAAACGCACGCTGTGGCCGCCCGCATCGATCCAATAGGGAAACCTTGACAAGGAGTGCTCTGACGCGTAGACAAATGTCCCTATTCTCCTCCTGGAGATCCGACATCATCTTGTCTACCTTGCCGAAAGCCGACGACAGGTCTCCACGCCGTGTCAAGTAGTCTATGTGAGCAGTATCAACCACAAGGGCCAGGTCTGGCTCGAAATCATCAGCTTTGGACTGGAGGAACTGGTCTAAGAGCTGCTCTGCGCCGTCTAAGTTGTTGTGATGCAAGTCTCTCTTGAGTCGGATGAACCCCCTGTACTTGTACCAGTACTGGTTAGGCTTCCATGAGCGTAAAGAGTTTTCGTCAGCCTTGTCGAGGGTTTCCATTGCCTCGCGATATTTTCCTTGGTCCAGGAGTGCGAGAGAAGACCGGCTTAACATTTTGAGCTCGTCGTCGAACATGGAATGGTGCGTGTGGCACCGCAGAAAAATTTCACACGACACGGCGGCGAGATAACCCAGTCCCAGCCTGCTCCAGAGCGACGAGTATAGCCCGAGCTGTGCCCCAAACATGCCCTTCATATTCTTCTCTACGATGATCTGCGAGCTCCGTACCATGTGCTCGAGAGCGGTGGCGATGCTGTCGCCGTTGACCAGGCAGAGTTTTGCCTCGCTCAGCAGCACAGAGCTCCAGAGGGTCCACATCCCGGCTTCCCTTGCCTTGACTCGGAGAAAGGCCATGGTTTCCTTGCCCGTGCCCAGCAAGTTGTCCGACCGGAGGTCACGGATGAGATCTGGGTGTGCCTGTCCAAAGTGAAACAGCCAGTTCAGAGAGAAGTTGAGGCAGGTCATGTCTCGGTTCTCCCTCGCCGTGGCTACTGTCTCAAGCATCGCCGTCATGGCTTCCCTATGGCATCCGAAGTCGGCCTGCAGTACAGCCAGGTTCATCAAGGCGTACTGGTAAAAGAGGCGATCTCGATGCTGCATCGTATAGTCGAAATACCTGTGCAGGAAGTCGAATGCAGTCGGATAGTCCCCGGCTCTCCAAGCGTCAAGGAACCTAGGGTTAAATTCAGCACGGGTTCGGGGACACAGGATGCCAAGGCTGAGCGCGGACTTACGTGATGTAGTGCGTGAGACTGGGGACCAAGAAGCTGTCGTTCAGGAGGTCGTGAAATTGGTGCCGAATTTCCAGAGGTATCCTGTTGCCATATTCTCCAAGTTTGAATGTTAGCTTTGCACGCATGGCAGCGGGCGCAACAGGAAGGGCTACTCATGGGCCGACTTACTCTGCATCTGCTCGATCTGGAAGTCCAATAGGTTTTCTACGTCGTCTATGCTGACGGGGAGAGTTCCAGTGTGATCTCCGGCCAACATGTCGCCATATGCTACCGAGGCCAGGCTCGCAACTTTGTCGACGTCCCAATCCTCCAGTTCCCCGCGCAGCAGCACATTGTCGAAGCTGTACCTGCTAAAGTCGGGGTTCCTCCGCTTCTGGTAGTGAGATGTCGGCTGTCGGTAGCGGACAAAATCCTTCCAGAGCTCGGTGCAGTCATGGAAGTGCAGACGTTGGTATTCAAGGCGGGCCCTGCGGACAAAAGCACCCAAAGGGGAGTTGGGGGAGAGCTTGACACTCGGCTCAGGCTGGTCGGGGTCCAGTCCTTCTTTCCGAAGGTCGTCCTTTGTTCGGGGCAGTACCGACGAGAGCTGATCGAAGAGTCCTTCGAGGGCATAGAGCGAGTCGATGCCCCAGAGCTTGTTGAGAAACTGGTCCCATAGCCTCTTCCCGGGTAGGCCCTTTAGGAACGGATAGCCGCTTAGCAGCTTCTCGAAGTCCTTGATCGATATGACCAGGCTCACGGCACGTTCAGCCTTTGTCCACCTTGTCGCCTGGCTTGTAGAAGGCCCATTTGGATCGTAGCCAATGATATGAGATGCAATGAACGACAGCACAGGCAGGACGGCATCGCTGGGAATCGCCTCCTCGACATAGAGCTCGACCAGCACGAGAAGGCCAACCTTGGCAGGCGTGAGATACCGCGCCATGCTTGGCTAACGTCGGAATGCTGCTCGGTCTGGAGTCAAGCGACGGGCATCCAACGGCGGCCAACAAATCGAGATAGGTAGAACAAGTGAAAAGCCTGGGGACGTAAAGCTCAAGGCTTCTTCATATTGCAGGCAACCCAGCCGTTCAGCGTGTGGGATTTCGCGTTGACGCTATACAAGGAAGCAAAGCAAAGATGGAGGGATCAAGCGGCGTCTCCGGTCAGTTACCTTTTGACGCTGACAGCTGGGGAAGCCAAGCATCGGTGCGTGCTTCTGTCTGGACGCGTCTGAACACTCGATTCGGGCAGCTATCGTGTAGGTCCCAAATGGCTTATGTAACCCGGCATTCTTTATGTCTTGCAGCAGGAGCACCTGTGAACACCATTACAGTTTAGCCTTGCAGGAACGGCGAGTTTCCTGCATCGCCGATTGGCGCCGGAAATTCTTCGGAGAATCCTCCGCCGGCCATCTCCATGCTTCTTTAACAGTCGATACTTGGCAAGTAGTCCTGGGTACGGTATGATCTAGCGGAATTATCTGTCAGGTGCTCCTAGGTACGTAAGCCTTGCTCGAAGGCCATTTTGATTTCATCTGCTGAGACGTCACGGCCAGCGGCGTATAGATGAAGTACGTGCACTATTTCGTGTGGTAGAAGTGGGCTCTGTTCTTGAGAGCTTAACTAGATGAGGTACTCTAGGCACGAAGGGGTTTCCCACAATGCTACCTTAGGCTGATAGGGGAGGTTTGGAGAGAATGAAGAGGAAGATTGGTAGTTTGTAAAATGGTTCAGTTTCAGAGACATTGGAACAGCTCTCACGTCTCAGCCACGGGATCGCCGATTCAAGCTCCAACTAGGTAGAAAATACACATCGGTCCCAAGAAGGGTAGTCTACAGTTATCGGCAGTTTTCCTCCAAAAAGCCCCCTATTGCAGCTTATTTGGTCTTGTCCTTGTTGTGGTAGTTGACCTTGTCATTCCAGCTTTCGTGTTGCAGTGTGGTTAGCGCACGATTCCCGTCTCATGGTGAATACTTAAAGGGAAGTGGATCGTAGGAGGGATACACTCGTGTGTAACGAACGCATGCTAAACTTACAAAATAGTCTGTAATATTTTGTTAGCATGCGGTTCAATAGCATAATGGGGGGAGCGACTCGCCTTATCACCATCACCCCATTGGAAGTTCTTGGTGCGGATGTTCTGGTAGGGATACTCGGTGCGCTCTGGCAGAGGGGGAAGATGGCTCCAGTGCTCCCAGTGTTCATTCCACAGCCAGTAGGCGTTGGCGCCAGCAACGACCAGTGCAGGGATGACGCCGCTTCAACCTTGTCAGCTCTCTCCGTAATGATCCAAACGAGCCCGGCGCATTCGAGGACTTTTGCCCTCATTGACCACCGGGCGAGGCAGGGAGAAATTCGCTCAGTCGAGGACGGGTAGCAGACGTACTAGATGGAGATCTTCTTCCAAAGCTCTAGACACACAAAGTTAGACAGCTGCTCTCCCAAGCGCAATTGGGGCGTCCGGGGCCTTGGACACTCACCAGCGGTGACCTTGGCGTGTTCCTTGATATGCTGGCGCTCAGTGATGAACTCGTTCTCGGCAGTGCTGGCAAAGCGGCGCTGCATGGGAGTGCGCAGCTGCGCAGCAAAGCGCGAGGCGTTGCGGGTGGCCTGTCGGGCAGCAAACATCGTGGGCGGTTTCGATTCGACGGCGACGTCTTGAGTCTCGGGTATAAAGTGCAGAATGTGAGATCAGGTCATATTCGATGGAGCTCGGCTAGAGCTGGCCATGGATGGATGCCTCAATCTCCAGGCGCCACGCAGCTTGATAAGTCACGTGATCTCGTGACGTATTCGCGAGCACATCATGCGAGGTCTCGCGGTGTTGCGATGGGGCAGCTCCACCATCTTCCCCGGCCGATACTTACCTCATCTCCTGCACCTTTAGTTGCGACGCATTGGCAGGGCGTACGAGCGTGACCAACACACACCGATCCATCTAATGTAACAATTCCTGAACGCTCTTCAGCGTCGGCTACACACGATCCTCTCCCTCAGCAACGCTCGCTCTTACCGTCAGCAATTCGTGCTTACATGCGGTGAACCTACCGGACCGGGATGCTCTCGTTGCGACGCCTCGTGGAAGAGTTGCTAGACTGTTATAGACCTCGAAACCTGAGCATTTCTCCGGGATAAAATGGGATTCCGCATCACGACGTGGAATGGTAAGCTCTCCTGTCTGACTAGGTAGCCCTTGGCCATAGCAAGTCGCTGATAGAATGACTCAAGTCAACGGCATTAGGTCTGTATCGCTCTCTCCGAAGATGAAGATCCCGCAGCAGAGCGTCTCACCGGTCGTGTATGCTCATACCATGACAGGAACCCATTTGGGTATCAGCCATGGAGAGAAAAGCGTACTTTTCAGGTCCGTATAGCCCTGCAATTGGGCGTGGTCAAGCAGAGATGGGACATGCTGCTGACAACACTTCACCTAGGCTATGTTCGATCTCCTCGAAGCCGACATTGTCATAATGCAGGAGACCAAGATCCAGCGCAAGGACTTGACGGATGATATGGTTTTGGTTCCTGGATGGGATGCATACTTTAGTCTGCCTAGGCACAAGAAAGGTATGTTGGTGCAGCTTTGGCACCCGACCTACAGCACGAGCAGCAGTTGACATGGTGTGCCAAGGATACTCTGGCGTTGCCATATACACACGAAATGCCACTTGTGCACCCATCAGGGCCGAAGAAGGAATACTGGGTGTGCTCTGTCCTCCCAAATCATCAACGCAGTTTCGAAACCTACCCGACGACCAACGGATCGGGGGTTACCCCAGGCCAGAGCAACTCTCAGGAAACATTGACGAATTGCTGCTGGATTCCGAGGGTAGATGCGTTATTCTCGAATTCCCCGCCTTCGTGCTCCTGGGTGTTTACAGTCCAGCTAACCGCGATGAGTCAAGAGTGGAATTTCGCATGGAGTTTCTCCAGGCCCTGGACGCTAGGGTGCGAAACTTGGTCGCTGAGGGTAAGCAGGTCATTTTGGCGGGGGACCTGAATGTCAGTCGCGCCGCGGCCGACTCCACCAACATTGTCGAGAACCTTCGAAAAGAAGGCCTGAGCATGGAAGAGTGGATGAACCTGCCCTCGCGCCGACTCTTCAATCATCTGGTCTTTGGAGGCACGGTGCAAGGAGATCGCGACGAAGGGCGGGAGCAGCCTGTGCTGTGGGATCTGTGCAGAGAATTCCACCCCGCACGAGAAGGCATGAACACATGTTGGGACACGAAGCGAAACACACGACCGGCCAACAACGGCAGCCGGATCGACTACGTGCTCTGCAGCCATGGGCTGAGGGACTGGTTCACGGAGGCCGACATCCAAGAAGGCCTGATGGGATCTGATCACTGCCCAGTCTTTGCCACGCTAGCCGACGTCGTGACGACTGGAAAAGAAAAGGTGTCGCTGTTGCACCTTGTCAACCCAGCGGGCATGGTTGACAGAGATGGGCGACGCCTCCGGGAATGGCACCCGAAGGACGTTCTTCCCATGTCAGCCAAGCTAATTCCTGAGTTTGACCGGCGACAGAGCATCCGGGACATGTTCACGAAGAGGTCTGGCGCTAAACCGTCGAGCTGTTCATCGTCACTGGATGCAAGTGAATCTACCCCGGAAGGAGAGCCAGCGGGCGACTGGGCGCGCCCAGAGCGGCTTGGGGGCAAGACGAAGACGAGCCATGCTGCTGATCATGGACTCGGATTGAGCGACGCTAGGCACTCCGCAAGATCAGAATCGCTATCTCAGTCGGGGGCAGAGGCGCCATCGACCCCATCGTCCGCAAAACGTGCTGCGGGGTGTGTCGATCGTGCTTGTCCACCCTCTCCGAAGCGAAACAAGGTGATCGACGACGGTGCTGCTACGAGCACTGCTCCTACTGTTCGTACCACTACTCTCAGCAGGAGTAGCAGCAGCAGCGCTTGCCTGGGCGCCACGGAAAGGAGGAATGCCAGAAGCTCTCGCGCTGGTACAAAAGGGCAGACGACTCTGCAGGGCTTTTTTCAGCCCTCATCCACCAAGCGGGTGACGGGGAGAAGAGATGGTGACGCCACCACGAGTGCCAGCGCCAACACCAGCGCCCTGTTTTCTTGCAAGCAAACAACAGCGGCGGCAGCAGCACTGCCCTCTGAGCCCCTGTCGTCACACCAGGCCGAGCTAACCTCTGCGACTGACAAATTGCCGCTAGAGAGCAGCGGCGATAATTGGCCAGAGGATACCCCGGATGCAATGAGCCCAGCCCTGGAAGCCTCCACCCTTCCGATGGAAGTTGACAGGGTATTTGATCCGATTCTAGCAAAGGAATCCTGGTCGAAAATCCTCGGAAGGCGGAAGCTGCCCCGCTGCGAGCATAATGAACCCTGCATCAGCCTCGTCACGAAGAGGCCCGGAGTCAATTGTGGTAAGTTGAGGCCTCTACTCCCCTTCTTGTGCCCTTGTCCTGTTTCTCTTTCGTTTCCACTCGTCCAATTTGCTGCTCCAAAGCTGGCTGCAGCGATTCGCGAGCTATTTTTATGCTTTTTGCCTTTGCTCCCTTTGCTCGTACTCGTTAGTCCTGCTTGCTGCCCACACCCCTCTACTTTTAGTAGATGGTGTTGGCTGCTAGACTGTGTGATGGAGGCACGCCCTTGACTACCTTTGTTGTTTGCCTGAACCCCCCGAGTATTGCGCTCAAGAATCTGCGTGTGACCACGTGCGCAGACAAACTGGTGGCTGACGCTTGCTACAGGAAGGTCGTTCTATATCTGCGCCCGGCCGCTAGGTCCTTCCGGCGAGAAAGAACGAGGCTCTGAGTGGCGGTGCGGTACTTTCATCTGGAGTAGCGATTGGAACGGATCACCTTCGTAACATAGCGCCAGTTGCATTTGAACCAGCTTTGATTTTTGGAACATGGGAAGGACGAGTGGACGCGGCATTTTTCTCTCAATGTGACCACAACCTGTCGTGTTCGCTGCCTTAAACACTTTCGCGAGCCCTGACCTCTCTTATGGATTCCTCCCAACATGCTGGTTCGCAGTCCCAAAGGTATTGGTATCTCTATAACTAGAGATAGTGGATTGCGCGGACTATTAGGACCTACGACATACTTCTATTAACCGTTGACAGACCGATAGGAGGTGGGAGGCTACGTACGGGAAGAGAAGCAGAAGCTGCAAATCGAGAAGTTGCAGAAGGTAGCATAATGCGAGATCAAATCCATTTCAGTTAACTACCGAGGAGAATGTGAAACATGTCTATTACGCAGTCGGTATAGCAGGTGGCCAGGCTCGGAACCCTATGAAAGCCAAGACTAGTGGATATCTTAGGTACGCTGCTTGGTCTTCATGCTTGACCCAGTGGTAGGAAAGCCACAGCTTGCTCTCCGATATTTTTCTTCGCCTGAGGCTCCCTGATATATTACCGTGTGTAATTGCGCTTTTCTTGCTCCGCGCATGGTTCCGAAAAGGTCTGACGTGGGGTGTTTTTTCTTCCCTCCACAGAGATGAGGATTGCTGTGCAAACATCAATGAATTAGCCATCGTGCTTTCTAGGTCGAAGAGATAGCGAGTCGCACTCACAGAGTTTTGATTTAGTTATGCTAAAACAGAATTGCTGAAAGATGTCGAAGAATATGAGCGGTGCAAGTTCCGCCTGTTGCGAGAACTTGGGATCTACTTTGCACCGCGCCCGATACTGCCCGTGGCATCCAGCCTAGATCTGAACTTATCTGTAGTCTGTTAGCTGAGTTGATTTTTTGATTTTGTTATTCTGGCCTTACCATGGAGACAATAAGGCAGAGTATCAATCAGCCACAGAAGTTCACGGCGAAGGCACTTGTACTATCTGGCCATGACAACTATGCCGCAGCCACGGAGTGGTCATCCTCAACTGCGCCATTGTCGGGAGAGGGGTCTGCAAGGTTGGCCTCGACCAGAATAGCATTTCCTTGCTGGCGGCGAGCGCGGCGGCGTTTCTCGGACGATTTGCGCGGCTTGTATTGATAGTCCGGGTGCTTCTCAAGCAAGGCAAGTTTGATTTCCTCCGACATCTCCTTGTATCTTTGTCGGACTTCCCTCGATTCTTGGTTCCAAGCTCGCCCTAGAATTTGAGCTGCGTAAAGGCATAGGTTAGCAGATGAAGCTCAAAAACTTCGGGAAAGCTTACAGATCTCATTATTGGTAATACCAGGATTGGCAGCTTTGACCATGTTGTGACGATCCTTGCGGTACAAGATGTATGCATTAGGAGGTCGTGGGATCTTGGTTGGCTTTGCCGGAATTGAAGGCGAGCAGACTGCGGCGGTTTCGAGACGAATCGAGCCGTCGTCCATGGTCCAAAATGGCTCCAGGCCATCAGGGGAATGCACAACACCACCATTGGCGATGAAATACCGGGGTGCGCCAAGATAGTGGCGGTCTTCTCCATTGCCATCGCGGCAAAACATAACAGCTTCCTTTGCATGCTCCCTGTGATGATATTAGAACCAAGCCGAAAGCAAGATCGTTGACACTGAACTTACATGAATTTCTTGGCCACATAGCGTCTGCCATGGCTATCCAACATACGGTAGGTGTTACCATTGATGCACAGAATTTGGAGAAAAGGGTTGATCTGCTCCTTCAGGCCATCCCAAATCCCGGCGAGATAGACTGCAGTCTGCGTGTTCTGGGAAGCTATCGGCTGTGCGAGGTCCATAGTTGCGGGTTGGTAGCTGTATGCGATCTTTCTCTGGGGCTATATCGTATCGTGAAGGTATGAGGGCCGTCAAGATGGGAGATGAAGAAAGTAATGCAGGAGTTGGGAAATCCTAAAGTCAGAAATGTTTCCGGAACCTTAGCACTTGAAGAATTTAAAAGGCTGTGGGTGGATGGTGAGCTGCAAGTGAACTGGAATCTGCCATGGTGAATTCACCTTACTGGGCACTACCTCATTGAGAGCTGCCAAGTGATGTGAATCTGAATACCCCCAACCACCCTTATTTAGGTCGTGACAGGTCAGTGCGCACTCCCCACCTCTTTTTATTTTTCTCACACTCCCTCCAAGCGCCACCCTTTAGCCTTCTGGCCTTGGACTTTTCTCCATGCCAACGACATGCTGAGAAACGGAGATGTTGGGGCTGAATTTTAGCAGACCCACTCAAGCCATCGTCTGCAGGGTGTGCATCTTGCCGTAACGATACGCCCACCGTGAACATATCTTCATTTCGCACGCCAGCAGTACGTTCTCCGGATCTGCACATTGACTTTCGAGGCAATATCTCACCCAAATGAGCATGAAGTTTTGCTCCAGGTCAAGACAGTTTTGCAAGGGGATGAAAGTGCCAGTTGCTTCAAGTAAATGTTACCAGTAGCTGTTCAGTCCCCAAGCAAATAATAAGCCAGACCACCTCTTGTCTGTCTCGGTTTCGCCAAACGACGAAATTACTCATGTCAGCGGGTTCAGGGAAGCGAATGCAGTTCATATAATCCCGGGCGCGCAATGTTCATGGAGCAACAGCTGGCGTTGGACCGTGTGCTTTCCTCCGTTTCTTAAGTCTGAGATCCCCAAAAAGGCTATGTACAGATTATTTGCAGAGAACCTGAGCATGGTAGTCGGTTTCTCATGCGTCAGTTCCATGATAACGATCGACTTTGTGGCAGAAGCTGATAATGAATTCAGCATGAGCCAACACAAACAGCAGGCGTACTTAGCGGATATCCACATACGTAAACATATAAATGGTGCCGTGGGTCCTTTCCCCCAGAAAACTTTCACCTTATTTCTGCACAGCATCTGAAATGCAACTGAGTGACTAAAGAGTGAGGTGGGATTATTGGCGCAAGCGTCTACTCACCTCAATCTTTCACTTTTATCTCACCTGTAGACGGTGAATTCTAAGCAGCCTGAAGGAGTATCCACCAACTTTAGGTGGTCTCTCCGCAGACCTGTTACCCTCATCTCCAACAACCCACTGATTCTCAATCATAGCACTCTGGAAATCTTTCTTCATCACCACACAGACAAGACTATTTCCGCATACCATCTTCATCAACTACTGTAGTAACTTGAATCCTACAGTCATGTCGACTTCGAAACTTCCGCCAATTACAGCTCTCAAAGCTCTGGAGCCACGCCCGGGTGGTCACTGGACAGTCCAGGATCAGGAAGGGGATGCCATCTCTCTCACATACGTGTTGGATGGCGCAGAGGTCATGGCATTCGATCTCCGTCAATGTAAAACCGAGGAGGATGTTCGAAAATATTGCTCCACCTTTGTGTACGAGTACACTGACAACGGTATAGTTTCTTCCTTAAAGCTTAGCATTCTTTTCTAACATTCTCCATCTCTAGCTCCTGAAAGCGAATGGCGCCAGCAACCTGTTGGCCACTTTTCTACAGAGATTGCACATCCTCATGAAGCTGCATCACTGCTCTATCAATCGCAATCACATAACGCAATGGGGCAATACTCAACAGGCCAAATTCAGCAACCGCTTCAAGAACAACTCCTCTTTGGCGCCCAGACAGCTATGGTGTCACCATCTGAATCGCAAGCTCAGATAAATTTCACATTTGGAGAAACGGCTGTACCTTCGAACTCTCAACTTTACCATCACGACCAAACTTATTCCTTGCCTAATGGCCAAGAACTTTCACAAGACAGTTTCGCTTCTGGAACTGGCGAGTGGCCACTAAGCAATGAGTTTTTCCCCATGAGCGTAGGAAATGCCCCCATTTCTATGCCGGACCCTGAAATTGGCATAACTCAAGACGCTACTGTGTTCTTGGGTGCATGGCAGCAGAGCTGGGTTCAAAACAATTCAAATGGCACTCAAAGTTCTGACGGAGACTGGGACGCCTTTTTCTCGCATCCATAAGTTCAGTTAGGTACTGCTACTCAATGCTCGCTACTGCTACTGAAGAGCAAAGGAGAACCACAAGGAACAGAAAAGAAAGAAAAAAAATAGAAGAAAGAAATGGCAAACACAAGAAGAGGAAGAAGCAGAAGTAAAAGAAGACGAGGAGAGTGTGTGAGAAATATCAGGCAGAGGTCATGGAAGTGGTTGGAACATATCCCGTTCCAAGCAGGGGAGGAGCTTCTAGGCGACCATTACGAAGAAGAACGGGTCGCATTTCTTGGGGTCAAGTCTCATTTGGTCGACGATCTCAACACAGTGAGCCACCTGCCTCTGCAGTTCACATACCCAGACCCACGACAGAGTTACAATTACGCCTCCTCTTCAACGGTTGCACAGCCATACCAAGCCGAGATGCCTCATCTGGACTACTTCGCCATGACTGAGAGCGATACGTTCGACCTCGACAATCCTTGGGACTTTGATAAGATGCTGGGCTACAAGGAGAATGAGGGCGACAGAGGTGCGTTTTCCCCCCACACGTTCTTGACAGCTAAATCACCAGAGTTGCTAACGCTCCAGAAGTAGTAGCACCTGCTGCCGGTTTGCCACAACCCAACAACCATTACAATCCTCACAATGAGTTCTTCTACACGTTCTGAACCGAGCGGCCTGATGATACGATCCCCGATATGCCCGCACGTCGGTTCCCTGCGCAAGGGAGCGGGCGGGGGGAACACGGCTCTTTTTTCATTTTTTTTTCCCATTTGGCATTGCATTTGCGCCCAGGCTTGTACTATAGTGGTAGGGGGAAACGGGAATCTGGAATCGTTTGGCAGTGGTTTATAGGTAGCATGAGTCACGGTAGCAGGCCCAGGCCTGGTTTCGACACGAGGTTAATGATACCCCATCAGAATTCAAATAATCAGAGACGTCATACAAAGAGTGCCCCTGCATTGACTGCATTGAATCATAGTGCGCACTGCGATACCTTCCATTTCCTTTATCTCGGAGCGATTACTTGCAACTTGGCAGTCACCACCTAGGCTTACCTTACCCGACTCCTAACAAGACAGCGAAAGGATGGTGGTACCAAGTAGGTAGTAGTAGTATGCATGAGGGATTTGGTAAGGTAACATCAGGTAAGATATTGATACATGTATACCTTGATACATAAGTAATACAAGGCAGAGTCGCCTCGCCTGAACGGCATTACCTACTGAATTGCAGCGTCGTAAAGCAAATTGCTCAGAACCAGGGTTGGTAGATTACATCAGGGCGAAAGGCTGGCCAAGCCTGTGCTAGATGACCAGCAAGCCAAACGTAGGCAAGAATCCCGGGGTATCGGACACGGCCAATGGCCCATGATGGGGAGTTGTGACTGGAACCGGGAGAGCGCCAGTCCATCCCAGATTTCCTTGGTTGCAAATCGAGCGTCATCGATGTGCTCTCCTGATCGAGAGCACCATGGTCTCTCCCTCGAGAGCACACCCCACGTGCTGCTGTTATTCACCACTGAATATTCTCGCCTTTCCTATTCTTCAGTTCTCCTTGCTTGGTTTCCTGTGCCGCAGCCTTCTCTTCTGCTCCGTTTGTCGCCCACACCCGCTCAATGCAAAGCTCAAAGGGCCCTTCCACGCGATCCGTCAGCCCAATGCCTACACTGTGGACTCTTTGTCTTAGGAGCTCCGTCTGCGGCTCAACAACGAAGCCGTGATTTGTGCGTACAAAGTCATTCCATCGAATTAGGACCGTCTCCCACTGCCCAGGACGCTTTGCAAACAGCCGATGCTGATGCAGATCCGTCGGCTCGACGCTCTCCGTCTGAACATTGACGTAGTACGCCCTACCATCTGACTTGATTCGCAATGCGAGATAGGTGTATGGATCAATATCCCAAACAGAGCGACCAAAAGCCGTGGGCGGCTGGTCCGGGGTTCGAAACGCCGCATAGCCCGTTCGCTGGATTGCCAGGCGATCTGGGGGCAGTGAGGTCGAGATGTGGCCGTAAAAGCGCGCGTGAGAGGAGGAGGCCGAGGAGGAGGCCGGGAGTTGCGTTGGAGACGAAGACGTGGCAGGGATAAAGTCGAGATGGCTGGTGGAAGAGCCGCCGATT
The DNA here is from genome assembly GCF_004382785.1 of Trichoderma ghanense. NCBI lineage: Eukaryota > Fungi > Ascomycota > Sordariomycetes > Hypocreales > Hypocreaceae > Trichoderma > Trichoderma ghanense. The sequence goes on from NW_027395667.1 coordinate 1,799,709, forward strand.
AGAGTGTCGGACATGACGATACAGTTACTGACGGATTCGGCGCTGTGAAAGTCGTAGAGTTGGCGGGGGCCTGAAGGGCCTTTGACAGCGTCGAGGTTCCAGGCTGGTGACGCAAACGTTAGCTGAGCCGATTCAAGTTAATGTACATCCGTCTCTCCGGTCACGATGCGGCGAGATTGTGCGCAACGGCTGGGTAATAAGGCACTATACCTATGCTGGATCGCCTCTTGAGCTCGTCAAAGCTCCGCGCCAGGAAGCCCTTGGCGAGCATCGGCTGCGTGGCCCTCATCATGACAAGCAGAGCGAGAGCAGGAGAGAATTCGCCTTGGCAGGATATCTCGAGGCTGGCAGATTAACAGCGGACGAGCCAATCGGCTCACCTAAAGTGTAGTGACATGAGAGACTGCAAAGTATACGGATCGTGCAGCAGGGACGGCTTCAAGGACTATCTCGGCTCTGTCCAATGCGCAAAAAGCAGCGATGCTCGGCCCTCTTCGGGAGTTGCAGGCTCAAACGTCTGTCTTGGGTCAAGGGAATGAGAGAGAGAAGAAGTGCGCCGGCTTTCGGGTTATCGTTAACCCGCCCACTTTGCAGCCGTCACTGACAAAAGTTCAACGCCATGCCGGCATTTTCGAGACGTCGAAATCCGTAGGAGGATGCCGATGATGGCGATGTGAAAAGCTGTCGACACTCTATTCCGGGGCTCGAAAACAACAACAAGAAAAGAACAAGACAGTCGACGATTTGCCAGTATTGCCTCGGATTGCCCGCTGTTCCGCTCGCCGCCATGTCTCACGCTCCCACGATTCGGTCCCTCACGGCGCCGGCTCTCCGTTATGGCAGATCAAACACTCTTCCAAGATGCGCCGCAAGGCCATTGGCCGCGCAGATTGCCCGGCAATATGCGACACAGCCCTCGCGGAGCAGGACAATGAGGGAAATGGATCGCGCGGCCCGCGCAGGCTCCAGCAAGATGACGAAAGAGCAGAGCATCTCGCAGCTGCAGAAGATGGCGAACGCAGAGTACTTCAAGGATGGAGGGGGGCCGTTGTTTCCAGGTTCGCACGCACTTTGCGCTCAATTCCGCCAGGAGACAGGCTAGGATGTCTCTGCTGTGGCTTGCTGTGACTTGCTGACTTCCCCCTGACTCTCACTGACACACCTACTCCTTGGCCTCTAGGCACGTTCGTATCTCTTCCGCTGTCTCGCCTGCCGCTGAACCCCGCGGACTTTGCGCAATACCAATGGCACCGATTAAGGCACTGGGTGATTGAGACCGTTTCTTTGCTCAACTTCAAGCTGAAATCCATGCCCAACTGGACGACTCGACCCCAGTGGAAAGCTCGGCGCGGCAAGATTGCGCCCACGGCCAAGGCTCTGTACCAGGAAGTTCTGGAAGCGTTTGCCGCGGGAGATAAGGCGACGCTGGAGAGGATTTGCGTCAACGATTTCGCAAAGAAGCTCATGGCGGCCATCGATCGCCGGAATCCCAGAGAGAGGGTCCGCTTCGAGGTGACCAAGTACAACAGCCCGCTCTTCTACCCCAAGCGAACGGCACACCAGATCCACCAGATCAACATGTACGACAAGAACCTCATGACTGAGCAGGCAGTCGTTGCCATCTCATCCACCCAGCAGGTGTCCCGATATGACGCGTCCACCGGAGAAACCATTCCCGGAAGCGTCAAGATTCAGGACAAGGTGGAGTATGTGGTGCTCTCAAGGCAGGTCAACGCGGTCACCTTTGAGGCGGGCCCGTGGAGAGTTTGGGGAACAACGGCGCCCACGACATTGGAGACGTATCTGGAAGAGAAGGAGGCCATTGACAAGGAGCAGGCTAGGCGAGCCGGATGGAAGCCAGCGTCCAAGTAGGTGCTCCAATGCTTGGTGTGCGAACTGAAATAAGCACAGCAAAGCACAGAAAAGCAAAGCAAATCACGTTAGATTTGAAGACGAAAATCAAAAGCGTGAATGGATAGAGATGGGAACCCGGAGGAGACTCTAACGTCGTCAACGCGGGGCAAAGCCGGGGAAGAAAATGTAAATGTAATCTTGGAATATGAGAGGCAGCGGGGACAAGGCAACATATGTATATGTATCACTAGGCAGTGGCAGTAAATGCGTTTATAGAAAGTTGGCGTATAGACTCGGAGCATGTTGGAGCGTTGATTGCATTCGACAAGGCTGCATCAACATGTCTCGGAGCTGTGCAAGCAGTAGTACATAGCGACGTCTTGATACTCGTAGGTGCACCTCGGCACCTTGATATCGAAGTGCTCACTCAACGCCGTCGAAACTCTTTGCCCTTTTCGTGCTGTTTGTATTCACTCTGTGAGGCGAATGCCTCGAGTGAAGCTGGCGAAACGACGGCTTCTGCCACAAGCCCTTGCAGGCTGCCTCCCACAAGATGCCAGATTTACTTCCTCCTACCTGCTGTCATCTGTTCTGTCGGCAATCCACAGCTGTGCTCGGGGCCTTGTCTCGTCTTGCCCATAGAGGTGCTTGGCTCAGCCCACCAGACCGGGTTGCCAGCTGCGAGCCTCTCGGGAGTTGACTTTCTGCCATCTGCCAGCACTGCCATCAGTTCGAGGTTCAAGGGCCAACACCACGATAAAAGGTGAGAATCTCCTTCTACCTTCTTTGTTTACCTGCTCTTCTTCCCGCTTCCCCAACTTTCGAATCCGCCACCATCACAATCGCATCCTCAACAGCCAAAGATCCATCAGAAGCCGCAGCTCTTTGCGCCTTTGCCATCGCTAACCTCCTTGTCCAAGGCAATTTAGAACCTGATTGAGCCCTTTGAGTCATCTTTTGCCCAGGCTTTCCGAGTCATACACCATCTCTCCTGCTGAGCGAGTACCTTCAGCCCCAATCCTGTCGGCTGCAAACAATCAACACTTCGATTCCTCCTTAAAGGCGAGTGTTTTTGTGAGATCGCATGCACGACTCTCCCTTCTTCCTGCCTCTATCTACTCTTCTTCTTTCCATTGCCTTACCACTCTCTTCCCGTCTACCCATACGCTGGGTTTATTTTCTCGCTGTTGATAGGCTCCCACCTCCTCTTCAGCCCTCTTCCCGCTTCTCTCACCTTCCTCCAGCTCTCTTCGCTCGTGTGCACAGACTGTTAACATATCTTCGCAGAGCCTGCAATGCCAGCCCACTCTTCTCTTCGTCATCCGAAGAAGACGCTTCTGAAGGCATCGTCTTTCGATGTCCTGCGTCAACTTGCGTTCGACACCGAGAATGCATCCAGCCCTGGTATGAAGCAGCCAGTATCTTCTATGCCTTCTTCTCTGTTGCTGATTTGTACAGGCCCAAGCAACTTGCTGAACCAGCATACTGCGTAAGTATTTGCACACCTTGTGTTTTCCCTCCTCAAGCTTCCTTCCTCCTATTCTTACCCATCTACAGTCCTAGGCGGCCGGCTTCGTCTGGCAACCTGATCGACCAAATCGGTAAATGTGGTGAGGAAGAAAGGTATGCGGTGATCTTTAGACCACTCCTTACTGCCCTTATTTGCCGTATTCTTTACTTACCATCTTCCTCCTAGCTCACTCGCCTTTCAAGTTGGAAATGCCAGCAAGTACGATGTTTTTACCGATCCATCAGCATCTGGAACGGACTATAAGGATTCCACCTCGAAAGGGACCGAGGATAGTCTTGAAGAGGCTTCACCTGACGGGGAAGCGCAAGCCTCGCAGAGGAATGCCAACTGGGCTCTGGTTCCTCGCGAGCCTCCTCAAATCGATGCCCAAGATATTTATCCATCATCAGCCTGCGTGTTTGTTGCCAAGTGAGTTACTGCTACAGTGGCTCGATTCGGCCCTATGCATCTGCTAACGACCATGTTCAAGCCTGACCCAAGCATTTGACGACCGAAGACTAGAAATCGAAGTCACCAAGTATTTCTCGCAGTACGGCACTGTTTTCGTCAAGATTCGTCGGGATAGCCGTCAGATGCCGTTTGCTTTCTGCCAATTTACCGTGAGCCTGAGGGATAATCAGAAGAGACAAAGAGTGTACGATCTGGCTAACTCGAATGGCAGTGCGATGCCGACGCAGAGAATGCTGCCCATCACGGAAACGGAGCAGTGATACTCGGGCGCCCATGCCGTGTCGAAAAAGCTACTGCTCACTGTAGGCACCTCCCCCGCTCCCGGTTTCATGGACATGCTTGACTGACTGCCTCGTTTCGTAGCTTGTTATGTTGTGTACAAGCTCTCGGGCGCCGAAACTACTAGACAAGAAGCCATCGATCTGCTTGGGCCGTTGGGCCCAATAGCCAAGGTCCATCCCTTGGACCTCAACAGCCAGAAGACGTTCCCGCCTGCCATGGTCGTTCATTATAAGCGCTATGACTCCTCGCGAGCTGTAGTCAAGGTAACGTTGGGAATCTGACCGCCCGCTGCGTTTCCCTTCCTCAGTTTGGGCTGACCGTGATTGTAGACCTTCGAAGAACACCCCGTTTTCCGCGTGGAGGCATACGATCCCAAGGCCGAACTGCGCCAGCAGCACAAGAGAAGCGACCAGCAGAGCTACGCACAATACGAGAAGGACCGTCGATCGGCATATTTTGGCAACTTGCCCTTGAATATGGCTGCGGATGTGTTGAAGACGCTGGCAAGCCAGTGCGGCAACGTGCTCTGCGCCGAGGTTGCGACCAAGAAAGTGCCTCAAGCGGGCGGCAGGAGTAGGTTCCATGATGTCCTTTGCATGCTCCCAAGTCACGCACGCATGGCTAATCTTTGCTTTCAGCTGCTACGACTTGTTTTGGTTTCGTAGAGTTTGTGCGTCCCGATGCAGTTGACAATGCTATCATGAATTATGTGAGTTGGTTCTGCAGTCTGACGCTTGTCATGTCATATCGAGTGTTCACTGACGTTTCCGCATAGCATCGCAAGCCGATCGACGGTCACATCATCAAGGTCGAGAGGAAGCGTACACGAACCTTCAATGGATCCTCATACGGCACCAATGGCCCTCAGCGAGGATCATTCGCCCGCATGCCGTCTACTTGGCACGGGGGAAAAGGTGGCAATGGACACGGCAGTCGAATCATGGACGCCAACACATTTGTTCCTCCCGCTGCAGGGCTCTCAGCGTCATTCCTTCCACAGGGAGCCAAGGATCAGGGCCAGGACGGAAGTATAGCTCTCTCTACACAGGCAGACGGATCTCCTCGCCTTGCTCGGATTGACGCCAGACGGTGTGACCACTCCATGACTAGCGGATCCGCTATAAGTGAGGCAAACTCTGGTGCCTCAGTCGCTTTCGCGATCGCTTCCAACTACAGTCACGATGCCCAACTATCAGATCTTGATTACGAAGAGGCGTCTCGGCCCCGAGCCGCAGTAGACGACAAGAGTATCAACAAACGCAAGGAGCCAGTGCGAGATGGGAAGCCGAAGCCTGACATCGAAGCCCAAAACGGAGTCGACAGACTGAAGCCTCTTTCCACCACTACCGAAGCCGCAGCAAAGGCTGTATTCCACGATCATGCGTTTTTCAAAAGCGAGCCCAACGAGCATTCTAGCGAGTTAGACGGCGGCGAAACAACTCAGCACGAGGCTAGAGATGGAAGCAAGCCTGCGGAGACTCCCACCAAGTGCCCGATGAAGCCCGGTACCAGGACTCCTCAAGCCTACGGTGCCGAATCAGCCGCATCTTGCTTCTATCCACTCATTCATCCTTATCCCTGCTCTCCTTATGGGTTTCACCCGATTCAGCCACTCATGGCTAATCCCATAACACCGCAGGGCGGGCCTATCATGTATAATACGTTCGGTCAGGCATATTATAGCCCCACGCCATACTCCGACATGTTTACCATGTACCCGATGATGCAACAGTATCCAAGTGGTATTGTAGAAACCCCAACTCGCCCTTCTATGCCTTCGAATGGCATCGAAGGCCGACAAGAGACCATGAAAGAAGCAAATTGCATGTTGCCAGAAGTTGATAAGGAAGAAGATGGAAACGGCAAGGAAAATGCTTTCTAAAAGAGAAGCGTATCAACCAAAGCCTCGGCCATCAATGTTCATTAACTTGATCTATCTCCTCCTCCTCCTCCTCCTCCTTCTTCTTCTTCTTCTTTATCTCTCGAACCTTGGCGGTTCTGTCCGTCTTCCTAAGCCATATGGACCCAGTTGTTTCAGTACGTCCGGTTCTCGCGCCACCCTCCAAGTTTCGCCGCTGGCAATAACAATGTGGTCTCCGGTGATACCATTACATTGAAGTTTGAGACACACCGGAACGGCCGAGCAGTAATGGCCGTCTTTATGAAAGATCCATGATTGTTATTGTTTTATTGTCTACTGTCTCAAGTGTAAGGAAAATACATGACAATGAGAGATGAGACTTATTCTAGGTAGGAATCAATATGGTCATCAGAGTACGTCATGCAGAGTCTCAAGGCATGAGAACATTCGATAATCACTTGTTCTTACCCACCTACCTTAACTAGGTAGGTACGCACTGCCTTCTCGCATCTCCCTCACTTAGAAAGGTTCCGAGCTGTAATGGAAGTGTCTGAATACGTTGACGTGACCGACGATGAACTCCAGATTTCCTTTAGTACCTAGTACGGAGGGATGAAAAGGACTTCTAATGGTATCTACCTAAGGTTACTTTAAGATCAGAGAGCTGTAATAGAAGTGTAACGATAGCCTAATATTCGCTTTCCCTATAAGCCTTACAATTTCCCGTTTTGGGGACTGAATTATTTGCAATGGTGATACTCCTTAACCTACCTATAAAATTGCCATAGGTACCATATTACAAGAGTAGGTGTTCCCGTGCATGAAAATAAGGTTCAGGTACTTTGCCCAGTAAGGTGCTTAGGTACCTACGAGGCAGCCTTATTTTTTCAGCAGAGATCTGGTAAGAGGTAGACGCTGGCAAGAGCTTTCACGATAGTCCTTTTGAGCGACATGACTGACCAGGAGCCTGCCTCTATTATTAAACCTCTTATCGATGTCGCCCTCTTGCCAGTTCTCTTGCCAAAAACACCCATGAGGCCCCTAGGTACCTGGCAGCGACTAGAAGACTGCCTTAGGTAATAGTACTAGATACTTGGTAGGTAGGTACCTACGTAGTAGCGACGACTTAGTACCAGTACTTGTACCTACCTAAAGTAGTACCTCCTAGGAACCAGGTACTATCGATTGTCACGAGGACGATGGTGAAAGAACGAAGCTTGATTCTGGCTTAACCAGAACTACCTTACAGACGCAGAGGATGTAGGCCCAATGTCCGATGACTAAACAAAAACACCCTGTCGATGATAGATAGGTACCTTGTTAAGCACCACTAAGATACGGATAGTACGACTGGTAGCAACTTGGAAGTCAAGGTGGTGGTAGTATCTTTACCTTGTGGACGTTTCTAAGTAGTAAGTATACAGTACCTACTTGATAGCAGACAGGTTGGCGCTACTAGGTAGGTACCCAAGCGGATTGCAAAAAACACCGCCGGTATGCCACTATAAATCGTATGTGGTGGGCGGCGGTGTTTTCTGCAGGCCCCCTTGGTACCTACCGACTGAACTACTAACCTACTAGGTACTATAGGTACCTACCTAAGTAGGTACTTAGGTAGATAGGTGAGAACGTACCTTGCCATAATTAGTACCACTATACTACCAAGGTACGCACCTAACTTTAAACAACACGCAGAAATTTTCCCTCCTTGATATTCCTCCCTTCCTCTCTACCAAAGGTAATTCACGTTACCTACCGTTTTGACATCCAAGTGGAAGCACACTCGCCGACTCTGTGAGGAGCTTGAATCGACGATTGCGCTGTATCTGTCGACATTGTTTGCTCAACATGGGGCAGCCGTCTTTCGCCGCGTCCAACGCCATCATCTATGTCACCTATGGCTTCTTCCTGTGCGTATGAACCGTTCCACCTGTTTGATGCTTCTCTGTCCCCCTCAAGAGGAGGCAAAGTCAGGGAAGGGCAGAGTGAGACAGTTGCAGGATGATGAAACAAGCAAGAACGGGAGTGAGGGGCCGTAGCGAGCGTCTCCTGAGGCTAACATGGACGGGCATTCTAGCATCTTGGGCACGGGCATTGCTTGGAGGATGAGAAAGCAGCCAAACACGGACTTCCTCTCCGGCAACAGGACACAGACTGGTCAGACACTGCGCAGACGCCGCTCTCTTTCCTTGGGGGGCGCCCCTTTTTCTATCCAGCACTCTTGTGTGTGATTTGGCTAATCTGTTTGCATGACCTACAGCTTTGCCTCTGGCCTTCAACTTCATCGCCTCTGGTGAGTCGTGAACGAGAGCATTTCACATGCTTCATGAGCTCTGTCTCGGACAGAGAGATGTTCCACGGAGCGGTAGCAGCAACGTCGACTCCAGCGCCTTGATCCCATATGGCTGGCCGAAGCAATCGCCCAAGCACGCCATATCACGCGCAATGGCACTTAAGAGTTCGCAGAATTTCGTCTCGCTTGCCTGGAGTAAGCCAGACGAATGAACAGCAATTCACGGAAGAGATGGCTACCTGACTTGGGTATCATCCGATAGGCTGAACAGGTTCGTAACCCACAAACGCAATCTTCGTCTTCTCCCCCCTCTGTCCCGCCCCCCTGCGATACGGTTCGTCTCTCTCATCTATCTACTGATCGGAGGGGTTCTCCGGCGTGGGTTCGATGCTCTGGTGGCTACGGGCCTGAGGAAGAAACGATGATCGAGAAGAGAAGGATGAACCGAGACTGGAAATGAGACTGGAAATGAGACTGGAAATGAGACTCAAGATGTCCGTCGCCGGGGACAAGGAGGGGGGAGAGGATGCGGCTCACTACGGGCGCCGAGTTGAAGCAGCGTTGCGAGATCCAACCCCCGGGCAGATGTGGCACCAACCGCTTCTGACTGGGGGAGATGTCGCGGCCGCAGCAACGAAGCTGAGACTGTACCGTGAATACTCGATCAAGTTAATGCTTGCGTGGGAAACGTGCTGCCGCTCCAGATCCCCTTCCCTGCCGCCCTTTGACCCCTTTGGATTTGTGTCGTGCTGACTGCCGCAGCCCTGGGATCCGGCATCCTGTTTTCGTACCCGGAACTCGCAACCATAGCTGGTGTTCAGGGGGTCGTGGTCTACGCATTGGCTTCGGCGCTTCCGTTGCTTGTGTTCGCCGCCCTTGGCCCCATGATTCGCCGCAAGTGTCCCGATGGATTTGTCTTGACGGAGTGGACGCGCAACCGCTACGGTACGGTTGCTATGCTGTACCTGAGCTTCATGACGCTCGTCACCTTGTTCCTCTACATGGTGGCAGAGCTGTCGGCCGTCGGACAAGTCGTCAACGCCCTCACAGGTCTTGACGGGCTTCCCGTGATTATTGTGGAGTGTGCGGTTACCACCATCTACACCTGTAAGTCTACAACGTGGGTGTGTGATCGTCCGGCAGCCATGACGGCGATACGGGCGATGAGACCTAGTCGGTGGCATCTGGCTAACCAACATGCGCGTCTCTGCGTGTGCGTTTCCTTTTAGCTCTGGGCGGATTCAGGATCTCGTTTCTGACAGACGTGATTCAAGGAGCCATGGTGGTTGGGCTCATCATCATTGCCACCATCACGATTGGCGTCAAGGCGGAGATCGACCGCGACCTCATAGACTCGTCGGGACTCACCAAGGCCAGCCTTGTGGGATGGCAGCTGGTGTACATTCTCCCTGTTGCCGTGCTGACCAACGACTTCTTCCTGTCCAACTTTTGGCTGCGCACCTTTTCGTCCAAGACGGACAAGGACCTGTGGGTGGGCGTCTCCATTGCGACGGTGGCCGTCCTGTGCATCCTCACCTTGGTCGGTGCCACGGGTCTCATCGCTGCCTGGACCGGTGCTTGGCCGGGAGAGTCCGACATTGATGGGTCGCTCGCCTTCTTTGCCCTGCTCGAGCAGCTACCGAGTTGGGTCGTGGGCATCGTGCTGGTCATGGTCGTCAGCTTGAGCGTCTCTGCCTTTGACAGCTTGCAGTCGGCCATGATCTCATCCGCGTCCAACGACCTGTTCCGCAACCGCCTCAACATCTGGATCATCCGAGTGATTGTTGTCCTGGTCATCATCCCCACGGTGGTGATTGCTCTCAAGGCACCGTCCATCTTGCAGATCTTCCTCATCAGCGACCTCGCGTCGGCGGCCACGATCCCGGCGCTGTGTCTCGGGCTATTTGACACGTTCTACTGGTGGCGCGGATTCGAGGTGGTCGTGGGAGGCTTGGGCGGCATCCTGACCGTCTTCATCTACGGCGCCATCTACTACGGCGACGCAAAGAGCGGCGGCGAGCTGATATTGCTCGAGCAGGGCCTGTACGCGGGTGACTGGGGCGCCTTCGGAGCCTTTGTGGCCGCGCCTGTCGGCGGCATCATCTGGGGCTTCATTGCCCTGGCGCTCCGGCTCTCTGTGCAGTTCGCTCTGGCCAAGATGCGAGGCGAGCGATTCGACGCTCTGGACCGCCCATTGGCGGAGACTGGGGAGGACGACGACGCTCAACTTGTGACTGAGATTTCCACCTCGGTTGCCGGCAAGTTCTTTTGAGCTGGCAGACGGCAGATGCCCAGTTGGAGTCGTTGTTGGTACCCTCTTGATCTTGGAGGTATCTGCAACTCAAGAATGAAGATGGCTGGACTGGCCCAGTCCTCAAAGAATGCGGTCAGTCTAGCAGCAGCAGTGGTGGGAAACAAACGATATGTTGTGTTGGTAATGGAGGCAGCACCTCGGCTCATGCAGAGCAATCTACGTGTGCTCCACGATGGTTGCAGGAACCGCTACATTGTGGTGCCAGGTAGTAAGTAGGGTAGTGATAATGATACCGGTACTCTGGTGGCGATGGCTATTTATGATCAGTATCATATGGTGCATTGAAATTTGTCATTCCTACGTTAGATTCCCATTGACTCTTGTGGCTTGACGGGGTCAACCAAGGCGCTGCAATAAGGTATAGGAGGATGATGTCGAAAGTCGATGCGAGGCGCACCAAGTTGTACAACTCCAGCTTGCAAGCTACAGGACGGCACCAGCCGCTTTTGCCTACCTGATCCAGCCGCTACAGAGCCCAGCTGCTGTACCTTACCTACCCTACCATGTACATGTATGTAACGCGATTGAGCTGGAAGGGAAGCCAGCGCGCGGGCGTGTTACAGGCAATTGAACCCCCAACGAGAATGCGCTGACAGCCTTCCGGGCGGTGCTCCAGCTGCCCTGTTGCATACTTGGTACCTAACTTTGCTCGGCGCAACTCTCTTAGCGAGCATCGTGTACCGCTTGATACCAGACCACAGCCAGAAGCGCCACCGCTCCATAACGCCAGCTACCCGAACGCGATAAGGCAAAGCCAGTCCAGCGCAAGGCACCTCACGACTTCCAATGTGGTAGCACCCGATCCTTTATTATTTGCAGCCGCATTTGCATCATCGAGCCTCGTCCCAGCAGAACCCACCAACTCTTCCAATTCACGTCTTTTTTTTTTTTTTTTTTTTTTTTTATTTTTCTCTTTTCCATAACCCCCCCTTATACCCAAGCTCCAATTCAGGCTCCGACATTCGAATCCCCAGTTTTGTCCTGTTCCACCGAAGCCTTACCGAGTCCACGCCTTCAGCCTCGCCCCTCGAACCATCACAGAAGTCTCTCAGCTCGACATTGATATACCTCGCCGCCCCGTCCCGCCTCATGGCATAAGGCACGGCTCTTTGCGATTGGCGATGGCAAAGGAGACAACTCCTCCTCCAAGCTACGAGGCCGTGTCCGCAGCCGCCGCTCCTCCTGCCCCCCTATCCATCACGCCGCCGAGGGTCACCAAGCGCCCCGTCTCGTCTCCGTCATCGCCATCCTCGTCCAAGTCTTGGCCGTCCTCCAGGTCGTGGTCGTCGCCGTCGCACCCGTGGCCGTCATGGGACTCTCCGGCTCCCCACACGCCTCTCCCGCGGCAGAGGGCCGCGTCCTCCAGCCTCTCCGCCCCGAGACCCCCCGACCTGACCGCATTGACGGCCTTGACGCCGGCAGCGCCTGCTGATCGCTCCGGCCCCGGCTCCAGCCCCGGCGCGCAGAACCCTCCCGTGCCGTCCATGCTGCAGCCCCGCGTCGCCGTCGTGCTCAACGTGCCTCAGCCGTGGCATCCTTGGCTCTTCGCCCTGCGCCTCTGCTCCATCCTGCCGGCCCTGTGGTGGGGGCTGCCCTCGCTGCTTCGCTTGCTCCTGTACTTTTTGCCCGGGCCGCCCGATCAGTTTATGCTCGTCAAGCAAATCGCCGTCCCGGGCAGCAATGCCGACGTACTGCAGTCGACTTCCTCGTCCTCGTGCTCGCGGAGTGACGGTGAAGCAGCGTCAGCAGCAGCAGCCGCCGCCGCCGTTTTGGCGGCACCGTACGCCATTACCGAGACGGCCCTGGCTACTATATGGGTGCGTACGAACGATGCTGTTGAAAGAAGAGGGGGACAAGTTTCAAGGATTTCACTCTGCAGTATGGAATCGGGTTGGAGCTAACTGAAGTCTTGGGTTTTCCAACTCTAGTGCTTTGCTTGCGGCTACCTCGCCTTCTTCTTCACCGACTGCCTCATGTCGCGATGGTACGTTTCCTTCTCTCGTGCGCTATACAAGGTCTCTCCTCAAAGGAAGTTCGTCAGACAAGCGAAACTAACAACCAGCTTTCTTGGTCTAGGCTTATCAACTACACCCCTCAAGCCACCGTTGTGCGCCTCCTCTCCATCAACGCCGTCAATGCCTACCTTACTCTTAACGTGCTGTCCATCACCGGCGGCTTCCAAGACCCTCGACTGCTTCTCCCCGGCTGGGTCAGCATAGCAACCGTACGAACAAAGCCCCGAGCTCCTCTCCCCATACCCCACGAAACGAACAAGAGGTCCATGAACCACACGACTAACAATTGCTGTCCACACAGTCCCTCACCATCTGCTACCACGTCACTCACCAAAAGATCAACATTCGAAAAGAGACAATCACATCGGTCAACGTCTTCTCGATAGCGAGTTACCTGACGATGATTGTGCTGCTGGCTCACATGCAGCTGTACCAGCCCGACTACCCCACCATGCCCGTTGTGACGACGATCAACCGCCTGTGGCAGAGTGGAAAGCGACTCGTGGCCAGTATACAAGGCGCCGCCTATTAACGAACACGCCGAGTCGGTTACGAGGCACCGAACGGCCGGTAACAAACCCGAAAGGGGCGAGACGATGCCGATAGGGTTTTCAGAAGCCCACGACGGCCGAAACCCCGCATGAAAGAAATAGGAGAGAAAGAGGAAAAGGTGTGAATAGCAAAGGCAGGCAGAAGAGGAAAGAAGAATAAAAGACAAGGCGAAATGGAAGGCCACGAAAGTCTTTGGATGGTACAGGGTCGGAGATACCAGCAGCGTCTTTCAAAGGCCTCTCGCTTCTTTTCCAACGGCGAGTGTTTGAAACGTCTTCTGGGGTGGTTTTATCTTGTTCATCTTGTTTGGCTGTTCAGTTTCTCTCCAGGTCTGGTTCGGCCTGGGTTTGGATTCACGACTATTCGGCAGTAAAGGCGTTGGGTTTGTCGGACAAGGTTGTACATTGGGTTCTCCATGTCTTTCGTCCGTTGCGCTTGATAGAGGTGATTTTTTTTTGTTTGTATTTCTCTTAGCTTTGCGTTCATGTCTACTGGCGTTGGTCTAGAATGGCGGGCAAGGCTGCGAACTTCTTTTTTTTCCAATTTTTTTTTTTTTTTTTTTTTTTTTTTTTTNTTCCAATTTTTAACCCTCTTTTCCCCGTTGAATATACAACTGGCTGTGTATCTCTTTGTCTCATCCGTTTAACCCCTGAACATATCACCTTGGCATACCTCTGGTGCGCGCAGTATTCTGTTCATCGTCCGAAAAGGATCATACTGTAGTCTCGCCTTTGGGTCTTCTTTTCATCGATATTCTGATGCGCACGTCGGGAACATCCCTCATTCTTAATTTTCTGTCTACTGGTATTGCAGATCCAGGCATTGATACAAAACGTTCACGCAAGATACCCATCATCTTCACACCACTTGCTTTGGCATTATAATCTCTATTTGCCCTAGACTACGGCTAGGCCCACCCGAAACAAAGTCCCGAATGTTAAAAGGAATATTTAAACGGCCAGCTTGAACAATCATCATCGATCGACTGACAGGGCCAGTTACCTTGGCCCGTAGCCTGGACCTTTGAGTCGCAAAGTAAAGAACATAGAGAAGCATTGCTAATTCACACTACTGCGCAGCAGCGCAGCAGAAGTAGTGGCGCAAAAAAGGGCCAATAATACTGTTTCTCTCCCTATCCCTTCCTCTTTATGGCGTCCGGCCGGCCAGACCCTTCAGTAACGTTGCTACACGCACACCGGTGGATTGTAACGGGAGAGGGCCGACATTGAGTGAAAGCGCTCGAAGTGCCTCCTGAAAAAATCAGGCGCACAGCGACTTCGGTTGGATGATGTGTGCGGTAGGCGTCAGTGTGAAGTTCACAGGCTGTTCGAACAGCCCCGTTCCGATACGCTCATCACCAGCATGCTGTGAAGCCAAGTCGCTGGAGGGGCAGCGGGGGCGGCGGCGCGAAGAGGACGATTTAGGCACCGTGGACGGTGATGTTATCGGGGTTGAGACCGAGACCGGCCTTCTTGTCAACGAGGAAATCCAGGACCTTCTTGCGTTGGTCGCCCTGGAGCTGAATCACCTCGCCGGCCTTTTCATCATTGACCTTGTTGCCATTGCAAGCTACGGGGGATCATTGTCAGTCTTCATGTCGCCAAGAAGGATGACGCGAAATACAGGAGGCGGAAGTCGACATACCAAATTCCTTCCTGAAGAAGGTGAGAATCTTGCCGGGGTCGAATTTAGCAGGAAGACCAGTGACCGTGGTCAAAGACTTGCGACCATTTCGCTCTGTAGCATAATATTAGCAAACGTTGAACGGTGAGAAGGAGCTGGTCACCAGTCGACAGTCGGCATCGCATCATCGCGGGAGAAACGATGCAAACCGAGTTGGATAGTCCAGGAGAGGATAAAGAGGAACCTACGTTGGATGCGAATATGGATATGGTTCTCGACCTTTTTGATATCACCGGTGTCGTCGTCGGCTTCGGCGAAGGGGTCTATAGGAGAGAAGCAACGGTCAGCAGGTTGAATAGACATTTGAGTGCGCATCAAAGTCGCCCGACGGGCTCGCGTTCGGCTGCGGCGATGTACGGGATGCGCATTGCGCTCCATCATCGTCATCTCACACCACAAGCCAGCCCAACCCAAAAAAAAAAAAAAAAAAAAAAAAAAAAAAAAAAAAAAAAAAAAAAAACAGGCGGAGAAAAGCGAGTGGGCGAAGAGTCGACAGGAAGCGAAAGCAAGCGAACTCGGGGCATCGACATACCGAAGGACTTGAGATTTTCGATGGACATAAACTCGGATGTTCCGGGGTTTCTCGTGGGAAAAAGAAGAAGGGTTGACGAGAGGTTGGATGACCGGCGGTTGCGAAAGGCGACTGACGGTCTCTTTGAGGTGTTTTGCTTGTGGTGCGGGACACGAAAAGTATTGGCGGGGTTTGTTGAGAAGGAGAGTGAAAGAAGAGCAGGAGAGGGGCTGTGGTGCCTTTTTGCTTTGTCTTTGTTTCTTCCTGGGGCTCGACGGCTTTAAAGAGGCGCGCTTGGGTCTGTTGACGATGACAGAGGCTTTGTGTCAGGTGAGCAGAAGGCGAAGGAAGTCTGGCGGAAGGTTGAAGAGGCAAAAGGGGGGAGAAATCAACGGGAAAAGATTGGTTCGGGTTTGACGCACAGAGAAGGTGGGCGCCAAGGTGGGGGAAGAGCGAAGGAAGGAGAAGCCCAAGGGAGAAGCCAAAAGAACACTTGTGTGCGAGTGAGGGGAGCGGTACCTGGTCGGCTGCGGGTGGCCACGGCACAGGAGCAGGTACAGTGCAAGTACCTACTAGTACGGGCCAGACGCTCCAAGGGCAGGCGGCCAAGAGCAAGAGCGCAGGAGACACCGCGAGGCAAGAGAGGCTGACCCCGTGGCCCCACTCACCGCCTTGCAAACGAGGCGCGGATCCAGTCCAGTCTAGGTAGCCAGTGCGGAGAGTTGAGGGGACAAGCAGGGTACGGATTACGTCTGGCCGGCCCTGAGCCCTACAGCGTTGACGCGGGGAATAATTTGTTAGAGGATCGGCTTCGTTGACTGTACAAAGTGCCGCAGGAGATATGAAAAGTCGATTACATACTGGCTGTTGTGAATCAGCTCCAGGAGCTGCTCGATAATAGTCTGATTCATGTGCATTATCCGTACGGTGCACATCCGCATGTTCGGGCCCGATTTGGTGAGCTGAGTGTGCTGTCATCAGGGACAAGAGCCTCGTCTTTCACTGTGATTGCACACTGTACAAAATTCGCACTATACAGATGTTAGTGTGCGCCACGCACCAGCCCGTCACAGCAGGTTGACTCACTGGCACACCGATTTGCAAGATCCATGAACTGGACGGGAAAGATGCACACCACCATTCTCGCACTGTCTGTCTGTCTATCTGGTTGTCTGTTTGTTCTGCCTTGTCTGCCTTCTTGTCTGTCTCAGCCATGCATGTGCGCAAAAGAGGAGGCGCACTGCGAGCGACCTCCTGGTCAACTGGTATGCAAGGTGTCGCCACCATTGGACCAAATGCGAGTTGGGCTGAGCTGGGCTTTGTCGGGCCTCCCGTGAGGTTGTCACCCGTCCGCTTGTGTTGCCCCTGGTACAGCAGTACAGTAGACGTCGAGACGGGAGCAGTGGTGCAGTTGCTCTGAAGAAGGCTTGCAAGCACTTCAACAATACAACGATCCAATAATTACGTGGGCTTAGGTAATTCCACGTCGCAGCATGATTCCGGCCGCGAGTTGTATCGCAATCCGAGTCAGCAAAGGCATTTCATCATCTGCTCGTAACCGCGCAGCACCGCTTACAGGCTGTACCAATATCACACATGTATGGACGCATTTCGATCGCATTCGCCGTTGTCGCTGCCAGGGCGGCTTTGACAAGTCATCTGCATGACCGACACCGCCCACAAGCTGCATCGTCATTGGATGGCTGCCCGACGAAAGGATGGAGAGGAAAAGGGGTAGGGGATGCTTTTCTGTGCTTGGTATAGGGTAGCCCATTTGTCCATTTTGCGCAAACGGGAGCGACACGGCTGCTTTGCACTGAGGCAAAACCGCACGTGCATGACATCCATCCGGGACAATGGTCCCAGCTCTGCTGCCCCTCCCGTGAACGACTTGCATGTGGGTTCAGCACATGTTGGATGCATCCTTTGTCTGGTTTCGAAAGGACCGGCTTCGGGAGCTCAATCATCGTAGAAATAAGAAAAAGGCCATGCAATGAGAGGACCTGCACTGAAGAACGACGTGATTAGAGCCATGCGAGAGGTATCCGAGTACTTCGTGATCGGAATTGTCAAACAGTGTGCCGAATTGTCACGCGCCAGCCCACCACCCATTTCCATACAATAAAAGGCGAAAGAAAGACAGAGCCATGGCTTGTTGGCGAGCCAGATATAACAGAGTTCGGCACTCACAGAACCCTTCCAGCACGCCGGCTCTTGACAGCGACGGTCCCGGCTTATATCTCGAGGAACACAATCCTGGTCAGACGCAGACGCTCAACTTACTCCAACGTCCACCTTCATTTGCGTCATTCCCGTTGCATCTGCCTCAGCTACGGTAGCCTCTTCTGCCCATATCCATATATCTTGCATTTTCCTCCTGGCGGAAGCTCTTCCGACTGGCAAGAATCACGACTTGCTCCGTTCAGATTCCGTGAAAGCGCATGGGCAAGCGAAGACAACTCCCACCGGAAGCCAATCCGACTGGCAGCAAAACTGTTGGCTGCATGATTTGTTCCCCATCTTGGCCCTCTCGCAACGAAACATGCGTCAACTGGGCATTCCTCTGGCCAGAAAGCCCATAATTCGCATCACGGAACCAGATCCGGTTGGCAGCTTTGTTCGACAAAGACCACACCGGGGATGCTGTGACAGGCACGAGATGCTTCAATCCTTGAATTTCTCATGCACCGGAACCAAACCCGATAGGTAGCTGTTGGGGAGGTCTCGTGCCCGAGTGATGTCGGTTGCAGATATTTCTGCGCTGGAATGCACGATCACTTCGTTCCGCGTATTTCGTGGTTTTTCTCATGCACCGGAAGGACTTCCGATTGGCAACAATAGTTGAGTATGGAGCTTTGGATTCAAGGGGTTTGATGCGGATGATGCTCCGGGGCGATGCCATCCTTGTCTCCGGAGGCGAGGGCTGTCGCCTTTGGTGTTGGACGAAGAGACACGCAAGGCAACGTGCTGTATTAACTGCAGTCAAGGCGAGGGAACTGGCGGGAGTGCCAACAACAGCTCTGGCAATCGCCATCAATCCCACTTGGACACTTTCAACGGTCGAATCAACAGCAGGCGAGGTTGAAGTTGCAAGGTCTAGAATAGCTGAAGATACGATAACCTGCAGTCTGTGTCGGATCTACCTGAGAAGAGAGTCTAGAACGGCAGCTGTGTGTGTGCTACGTCATTTGTTGAACGGCGTCGCGACTGCCGTTTCAAGACACGCCACAAGCTGCCAAACTTGGATAGCATTTTGCAGGTGGTTATCGATAGGAGAAAATTAGTCACTCGGGGATGGACGCACTCTATACAAGCCCTTCAAATAGCATAGCAACTCTGAATCCGTGAAGCATTCCAGGTTGATTACGGAGAAAAAGAAAAATCTGGTCCGACTTGACTTTGTCCAAACGGGGTGCGGTGCAGACTGAGGGGCTCCTTAAACCCTTGGAGGGGTCGTTGGAGGGCGAAAAAAATCGGTTCATTGCATGCGGACAAGCAACCCCTAACCGTAATCACATCCAATCTGGCGACTACACGAGGATTCAGTCATCTCGATCGGATAACATATCCAGCTAGACCGGACCAGCATTGCCATTGATCTACATTATCCACATCGAAGAGTCTCTGCTCTGTCTAGGGACATGAAGTTCCAACCATTGGAGATCCCGCCTGGGACGCCGCCCTTCTTTCAAGATGCTGACAACCGCACTTGGGTGCCCCTATACAGCCACGCCTGTTCCTTTGGGCCAGGCATCTTCGTGGACAAGATGATGAACCTCATCAGGAACCCAAATCTCAACTCGAGCTGGCTGTTTCGCGCCGACATTCTGTACGACGAGGCCAAGGCGACTGGTCGTAACAGCAGCAGTGCTACGTCTCCGGGTGATACCACCACCACCACCACGCCGAGCAGCAGTATCACAGCTGTTGATGCTGATCCGGATACTTCCTCTCGTCCCGATGCCGACGCTCATGCTGAAGCTGATGCCCAATCTTCAGCTAGGACCGACTCCGAGATTCGCCCAGTGGCCGTTGAGATATGCGGCATGACCCTTGAGCGCACCCTCGTCCGCAGGCTCATTCCCAGAAACGAGCGGAGAGACAAGCCCCTGGAGCAGACGTGCCTCTTCTATACGAGCACATCTCCCCTAGTCTCTGCCGTAGACTCGGCCGGAGCTGGACCTGGATCTGCATCTTCGGCGTCTCTCTCCACACTCGTCATATATACGCCCCATTCGCCCTCGGCAGACGCTCTCCCCTTTTACCACCCCAAAGTCCAAGGCATCGCGCACCTTCACCAGTGGGACCAGTCAGGCAAGGGCACCATATCCGTCCACTTCCTCCCGTACCCAGAGCACCCCGTGACCGACGCGAGGCTCCAGCGAACGGCGTATCACCTCCTCGAAATCATCGACAAGCACGGCCACGGCGCGGCAGAGGGCTATGTCAAGAGAGTCAATCACGACGTGGTCATCCCGCAGGACAGGTTCCAGAACCGGTACGCGCTCCTCAAGAGCAAATACGCCCGACGGCTGGTCGACTCGTGGGCCGAGAAGACGGACCCGACCAAGCACGTCTTTGAGGACCTGGGCATCGCCGCCTTTCTCATCGAGCTCTGGAGCGACATGTATCCCGAGGGGGCCGCTGCGTTCCCCGGCTTCGTCGACATCGGGTGCGGCAACGGACTGCTGGTCTACCTGCTGACGCAGGAGGGCTACGCCGGCTGGGGCTTCGACGCGAGAGAGCGCAAGTCGTGGGCCCAGTACAGGACGGGGGGCCAGCCCTCACCGTCCGGCTCGTCGCTGGAGGAGCGGCTGCTGCTGCCCGCCATGGTCTCGCGAGGGAGAGGCGGTCAAGGCCAGGCCGACGCCAACCTCGTCGATGACGACCTCGAGCCCGGAAGAGCTGAGAGGGATCCATCCGACGGCAGCAGCGTGGGCGTCGTACACGATGGGGCATTTGCCCCGGGCACCTTCATCGTCTCAAACCACGCCGACGAGCTGACCCCCTGGACGCCGATCCTGGCCGCCCTCTCGCGGTGTCCCTTTATCATGATCCCCTGCTGCAGCCACAGCCTCGCCGGCGACAAGTTCCGCGCACCCCCTCCTCGGGACAAGACAAAGGCCAGGTCCACCTACGCGTCGCTGGTCGACTGGGTGTCCGGCATCGCGGAGGACTGCGGCTGGAAGGTCGAGACCGAGATGCTGCGGATCCCCAGCACGAGGAACACCTGTCTGCTGGGGAGGACCCGCACAAAAGAGGTGCGGGAGGCGGATGTCGAGGCCATGGTTGCAAAGTACGGCGGCACGGGGGGCTACTACGAGAATGTCGCGAAGCTCATCAAGTCAGGCCCGCGGGGTCACTGAGGGCTGGTGGTTGACGCCGATCTTGGCTGCCTTGTCTCATGCCATGAATCACTACTCCGTACAGTCACCGAGATGCTTGCTGTTCCACACATTTCGCCAAGCCGACTTTTGGAATACTGAGCGAAACCCTATCCTACTTTGCACAAGGTGAAATACACAACCAGACAACCAAGGCTGACAACCACAGCAGCTGGCCATGTCCATCAATCTAGATCAGGCACCGGCAAGTGGTCCACGAGCTTCGTCTTCAGGCCCAGCCTCTCCATCGCCTCCATGGCGTTCTTGTCTCGCAGCTCCTCCGTCTCCCGTGCGCTCGCCAGGACGAACTTGTGCCTGAGCAGCAATGTCCCCTCGGGCACTCCATACTCGACGGCCGTCTTCTTGTCAATTCTGTCCAGGTCGACGACAAGGCTCGACTTGACGCCAAAGACGACGTCAGATGTCTCATATTTGTCGCCGCGGATGAAGAGCGTCCTATCACAAGACGACAGGATATCAGTTCAGCTCCCGGCTCCATCTTCAGCCACAGCCGCAGGCACTCAGCTCTGGCAAACATCCCTGGCTTGTGGTGTGCTTACCGGGGAAGAAAGAGGGAAACCGGGCATGTGAGAGAGGGAAACCGGGCGTTGAGCAGAGACATGGGCAGAGACGTGGGTTGAGACACGGGCAGAGACTGGAACAGGCACGATCCGAGTGACAATACAAAGCACGAACGTACAAGGTAACGAAAGAGAGGGAATACCTACGTGACCAGGCGATCCAGGCCTTGCTTCTCAAACATGAAGTGCATGTGGGCCGGCCGAGAGCTGTGCCGCTTGAGCAGCCCCAGCAGCCTGCCAACCGGACCGTCATCCGGGACCGGGTAGCTGACGGGCCTGATGGCCCTGAACCAGAAGCCGCCGTCCACGTCGCTCGTCATGACGCACCGCCCGCTCGGCGCCTGTCGGTTTGCGTACTGCACGTCGTAGTGGCCTGCGGAGTCGGCTTCCCAGACGTCGACCTTGACGCCCGAGAGTGGCCGGCCGGACGAATCGCAGACAGTGCACAATGCAAGTATGGGCTCACCCGCATCGTCGGTGGTTATGGACGAGCCTATGGGGAGATGGGGCGCATCGTTGGTGTGGAAAGGCCCGAGGACGGAGCCTTGTGTGCAGTTTGGTGGCTTCGGATGATCGATGGAGTCGACCAGCATCGAGAGGCCAAAGACATCGGAGAGGAGGATGAACTCCTGCGCGGAGAACTGTCAGCCCGGCAAAGCCACAACGGGGAAAAAGCAAAGTACAAAAAAGATGGTTTATGAGAACAAATTAACGGAGGATGATAACGCTACCTAATGCCTTGGTCTACCTGGTACATGGTCTTTGGGAGGGGCTAGGAGGCAATACTTTTAGAGAGGGAGGGTGAGAAAGAGCGCGTGAGAGAAAACGCCCCGGAGGTAGGGGGAGAGAGAGAGAGAGAGGGAGGGGGGGAAAAGCAAACAAAACGAATCGAATGGAGACAAATCCTCCCCATTGCAGGAGAAACTGCGCAAGCAGATGAGAACAAGGATGATATGTCACTCATATTTTATGACAAACAAGGGAAAGGGAAACCCCCCCCCCTCCCAAAAAAAAAAAAAAAAAAAAAAAAAAAAAAAAAAAAAAAACAACCCCCCCGACNCTGGCAGTCCGACATCGACGATGCTCTCGCCAAGGGATACAGCCTGTACAAGTCCGGTGACGATGAAGGTCCGTTGTGCTTTCTACTTTGCTCCCTTGCGGCACAAGCCATGGTGTGGTGACGGTGTTGCGGTGCACAAGACCCCGACGCAAGATGCGTATGTGCTGACGAGGACATCCTCAGACTCCTACCCTCACCAGTACAACGACTACGAGGGCTTCAGCTTCCCCACCGCCTCTCCTTGGTTCGAGTTCCCCATTCTGTCCTCCTTCAAGGTCTACACCGGCGGCAGCCCCGGACCCGACCGAGTCATTTTCGACTCCAAGGGCAACTTCGACTCCCTCATCACTCACACCGGTGCCAGCGGCGACGACTTTGTTGCCTGCAAGAAGGATTAAGGAGAGGGCTGCTTAGATCTGGGTTTGGTCTAAAGAAGGAGGAGAAAGGAAGCCAAAAGGATGAATCCATGACACTGCGCCTCTATGTGTACTGGCAGTATTGTACATTTGCATTGCACAGACACAATATGTATGTACTGCATCTTAGCAAGCCTGTCTTGTTGCTCATCAATCGATACCATTCTGCTTTCATCATGAAAACATTTTTGAAACAATCTTGAGCATGTTGTGAGGTTTTCCCTCGTCTCCCAAAGAATTGTTCGACTCGGTCAAAAACGGTACGCATGCCTCCTCACCCGGGTCAAAATTCAATGACAACCTTCCCGACAGCATCCCCCTGTCGCGTATAGTCGAAAGCGTCCAATGACTCGTCAAAGCTAAAGACACGATCGATGCATGGCTCGGGCTTAAAGTGCGGCTGTTTGAGAAAGTCCAACAAGTCTTCCAGATCGCCCTTTGACCCGACCTGGATGCCACTGTCAAGGGGGGGGGGGGGGGGGGGGGGGGGTGTGTGAAGGAGGAGGAGGAGGATTGCGCTATGACTGATGGAGATGTAAAGCATACGACTTGCATATGCCATGGCTTGTTGCATTGCTCTCCTGCACACTGCAACTTGCTTCCACTCATTGATATTTTCCTTCTTCTCTCCCCACTCCTTCTATCTCGGTGTGCCTGCTCTGGTTTGCTTTTGCCGGATGCATCCCTCCCTGCATCGCACACTCAGGATATTTTGGGGCCAAAGCAGCTGGAAAAAATGATGTCGAGAGGAGAGGACCTGGGCCCAATCGTTCAGTTGAACCAGGAAAAGAGCCTCGGCAACGGGCTCACTTCGCTAGGGCTGAGCTGACGTGGACCATACCATTGACCAGCATCAATATCGATCTGGATAGCCTCTGTTCCACCATGGTCGCCCTTTTACCGGGTGGGTTCTGAGCGGTAGTTCCCGGCCGATCACTTGGTTGGTACCTGTACATCCCGAGTTGCCGCCTTGCCCTGAGGCCATGGTTCACCCCCCTGGTCGTTGTGGCTGCAGCACACGCAGGCGCCTGAGAAAAAGGCTCCCCGGTTTCAATCCATGTTCGGATGGAGCCCTTTGAAAATTGAGGCGGGAGGGCTCGCGAATCGGCGAATTAGACTCCTGCTCTGGCTGCTTGGGCAGGCCGGCCGAGACCTGTTCCGTGTCTTGGTGGGGAACCAGTGTTGACTCCCATGCACCTTTGCATGTCCCCGAGACGGGACGGGGATGAAGCTCTTGTGCCAACTGTGAGCGAGAGAGCCTGTCCTTGGAAAAAGAGGCGTCTTTGAGGCTTGCAATGTCTATCGTGGATGAGTGATGAATGGATTCGAGACCAACGGAGAGTGATGGCCAGAAAATAGCAAACCAAGTGGGAAACAGATGGTCTAGCTGGCGGCTATCGGCAAGCAAAACACCAGCCAAGGCAGGTGGACGGAGTAGATGGGCGGAGATGGCCAGAGGAGCAAACAGACAGACGGATACTTCCCAGCTGTGTCACTCTGACCTTCTTGTCTGTGGTCTCTCATTGCGTGCCTCTTTGTGGCCACCCTCTCCTTCGGGTATAAAGGTCTGGCTTCCTCCCCGGACTTTTTCGGTCGAGAACCCTCGTCTATCAATAATCAAACGTCTCCGCCGTCTTTGAAAGCTTGGTTCGATTCCAGCTGCATCAGCTCGAGCTCTCCGTCCTTGGAGGATCTGTTGCTCTCCACAGCTGCCCTCTTGTCCGATCTGCCGATTCGACACTTTTTCTCAGGCTTGATCCCTGCCCAGCAGCCTGGCATCTGTTCTGAGCTGCTTCGCCTTGTTCACGTTGTTGCATCTTCGTCTTTCTCTTCTCCCACTTATTGTGTTGTTTCTTCTCCTGCTCGTCTTCCTCTTCTTCTTCTCGAACTAATTCGCGTCTTCCTCTCCTCCCTCCATCTGCTCTTTCTTTTCGCCGCACCATCTTACTGTCTTTGTATCTGATCTTCTCACCATGTATGCCTCGCCCCCTCGAGATTACCAAACGGGCCGGGTGATCAGAAAGAAAAAGCCAGCACTGCCTCGGGACGTGTGCCGTGTCTGCAACCACTTCCAATACCACGAAGACTATGAAGAGGTGCACGCCAGAGACGGCTGCCGCACCTCGCGAACTGAGATTGTGGGCGATCCTGAAATGTATGTGATCAGGATCCACACGAGGGATCTTCTCCGTGATGGCGACGATGTCGAGGATGCCAGCCGGCTCCGCAACTGTCCCTACTGCCGCTTGTTATACGACGCCCTCAACCTCTTCTTCAACGATGCGTCCTCGAACTGGATGAGCGATGCTAAGAGGGATTCGACAAGACGAGTCCGAGTCAGGTTCCAACAGGGCTCGCCCCTGGTCTTGGCTTGCGACGACGCCATCACGCACCATTTCGAGTTCACGTATATCCGGGGCGATGTGGAAATCTTCTCCGCGGACTGGGGCAAAATGACCACGTCCGATTTCCCAACCGCCCTGCTGGCACCGCCGACGGCGACGGAATTGCGGGCTGCAGATATGAAGAAGGTCGATGGCTTCCTTCAGTACTGGTTTCGAGGGTGTGCGGGCCGCGCTGATGCCATGGACCAGTGCTACAACACCCCTAACAGACTGCTTTATGTCAACTGGCACGACGATAGAATCATGCTGTGGGAGTGTGAGTCGGAAGTGCCGGGGATGCCGGAGCTATACAGCCCTGCGGATTACGCGACTCTGAGCCACTGCTGGCTCGATGACGACCCAATGCTTCCCAAGCTCCTGACGTCCAACATTGACGAGTGGAAGGAGGGCCGAGCAATTTCCGACCTGCCAGCGGCCGTGAGGGACGCCGCCAGAGTGGCCAGCCTCAACGAGGTCAGCTTCCTCTTCATCGAATCCCTCTGCATTGTGCAGGACAGCCAAGAAGATCTCGATGCGCAGCGCCCTATGGTGGGCTACTACTTTCGAGATTCGATCTTGACCATTGTTGCGGCATCTTCCGCCTCGCCGGATGACGGGTTCTTGTACCCCCCCGAAAGGGATTGGGTCACCAAGACGGCCGACTTCAAGGCTCCTTCCGGTGCCAGCACGACCCTGACGATGCGCAAGAAGTTCTCGCGCCCCGTGTCTCCCTCGGACGCAGTCGACGAGGCGTCCACTCTCAGTCACGTCTCGCCCGGGTCGTTTCGACGAACCGGGCCCCTCTACTCACGGCACTGGTGCCTGCAGGAAGCTCTCCTGGGCACGCGAGTGATCCATTTCACCTCGGCCGGCATCATGTGTGACTGCAAGCGCCACGACTGCACTCGTGAAGGCGTGAAGTGGTACAAGCGGCCTGAAGTGTTCAGGGGGTTGCCGGCTCGATATAGGGCTCGCGACAGCCTAGAGATGTGGCTCGACGCGGTTCAGTTCCACACGTCATGCGACCGACTGCCCGGCAAAGATAGGCTCTCGACAATCTCTGCTCTGGCCGCCATGTCGGAAATGGGCATCACAGACCGGTATGTTGCAGGCCTCTGGTGGGGAAACGTGACCATGGGTCTGCTGTGGGAAGTCAAGTTGCGGCCGGGACAAACTAACACGACCAAGATAACGATGCCGTACAGCATGCAAAAGGCGCCGTCCTTCTCCTGGGCTTCTGTCGATGCGCCGGTGATATTCAAGGACAACTACCCCTGGTACTCTTCGCCCGAAGCGAGGATGATCGGAGGTGGTTCTCTTCCCCAAAGAGCAGACGACCCCTGCGGCAACGTTGACGGGGCCTGGATCCGGCTGGAGGCTTACTTGAAGAAGTGCGAAGTCAGCCAAACACTCGGGGGTGCGGCGGGAGGCCACTGGCAGTTTGTCTACTTTCGCAACACTGACGGAAGCACAACCAAGATGCATCCGTTTATCGGAGACGGCTCACTGGTCGTGGTCAAGGGCAAGAAGGCGGCCTTGGAGCGGCTGCATAGAAAGCGTACCTCCAGGGCGGAGCGTCGTTTGCTCAAGAAGCGGCGGTCAGGGTCAAGATCAGGGTCAAGATCAGGGGCCGAGGATGACAATCCAAACCGTGCGCATGCGTACTTGACCCGAAACCATTATGAGTTCCGGCGGAACATGGTAGGGCCCGGGAAGATCACGGGAGTGGCGTGGGTGATGTGCGTCAGGCGGAGAGGACAATTCGATGAGGAGGATCAAGGCATCACGTTCGACAGATTCGACGGGCTGGTGCTGACGCGGTCGATGAGGTATCCGGGAGCCTTTGAGCGGATTGGCTGCATCCGAAATGTGCCCGATGCATTGCTCGACCCGGCCCACAAGCGTCAAGAGATTACGCTTGTGTAAGGGAAGACGACGACTTTGGGATATGTGCTTCTGTTTCGGGTTTCCATGCGTTTTGTTAGTGGGTGAGTTTCTACACAGATTGTGGCGGGGGGAGACTTGGTCCGTACTGCCATTGAATTGTTTGGCCGACCTTGTCGCTCCTCATCGTTGCCTTTGTACTTTGTCTCGTTTCTTTCGAAATACAGTGAATGATTGATTGACCGCACATTGCAACTCTGTTGATGAAAATGAACCAGTGAGGAGAAGCAACGGTAAGAGGCCAGTGCGATGCTTTCGGAGGCACCGCTGGCCCAACGCTGGCATGGATGCAATACCGAAGGAAGAGATGATCACTGAAGGAAGAGGCTGAGCATCGATCCATCTAGGATGAGTGGAAGAAGTGCAATATTGAAGAGATTTAGAGGGAACAGAGAGAGAGGAGAAAGAGGAGAAAGAAGAAAAGACTCTGTAAGGTGAGGTGAATTACCTTACCTTAGGTAAGATACAGGTACCTACTAAGGTCAAGGTGCGATCCCGAACGCTCCTTCCCAACCAGATGTTGCACGGCATCGACGTGACGTGAGTTTCAAGTTTCTGCCTTACCAAAGAGACCCTACAGGTTACCTTGGGATAAGGTACTGATTAGGTAGTCCTACCTAGTAGTGGTAATACTCTGGGAGGGGGAATTGAACTTTGTTTATGGACAAGATGGGCTCTGATAGGGAGAGATTCTAGATAATGACAGATGATGAATGCGCAATCGCGTTTGTACATGAGATGAACCGTCTCTCCAAGCTCTGAGCACCGAGATGGAGGGTTGAATTCGCTAAATAATCGCGTCATAGAACTGATCCTCCCATATACAGGCACCTATATACACTATAAACGCAACTTCAGTCCTATCAATTCGTCCGTGAACATGTATTTACACACTCCCTCTCCCTACAGCATCATCATCATCATCAACAGCAGCAGCATCTATCCAGACGTAGGAATCACTCCCGTCAGTCCAAAGCCGAGATACAGCGACCCAATGTCGGTCAAACGGCCCGCGTTGTTCAGGAAAGTCGCATTCGGACCCACGTTGGAGACGTTGGACCGGAACGCCCCGAAATAGCTGTACCGCTCCAGGTTGGCGAGGCCGTCCATGTAGTCGGCGCTGGCGTTGAAGAACTGCTGCGTCGTCGTGAGGTCCTGGTTGGCGTACGCGTACTCGGTCACCCACAGCTTCTTGCCGGGGAATCTGTTCGTTCATTTGTTAGTATCAAGAGTTTTTGGCAGGCCATATATATCAGATGTTCATAGTCCAACGTGGGACTGATACCAAGAGAGGCAGAAAGAAAAGGGGGGAGAGAAAGGAAACTCACGCTGCCGAGTAATCACTGATATGGCTCTTCAGCCCGTCAAAGTTGTCATACCAATGCAACGACACGAAGTCATACGGGCAATCCCTTCCAAGCTGCTGCGTGCAGTTCCCCACAAACTGGTGCAGCCAGTCCAGCCCCGACGGAGCCCCCGTACACGCAGGCAACCCAATCCTGACCCCCCTCTGCTGCAGGGGCACAAAGTTGGCAATGTACGCCGTCGCCGCATTGGCCGGCGTCACGTCGCTGCCTCCCCACGCGGCCGGGGCGTCGGGCTCGTTGAAGCTCATGGCGTGGCTGATGGGCGTGCCGCCGTTGATGAGGCTCAGGACGCTGTCGCGAAAGGCAAAGTCCTGCGAAGGGTTCGGCCCAACGCCCCACATCATGGGAACGAACTCGAACTTGCCCTGCGGGATCGAGACATAGTCGGCGCTGGGCAGGTTGCCGTAGTTGTAGTACCAGGTCAGGTCCGAGTTCGTCTGCACCCAGATGGAGTTGTCCTGCAGCGTGGTCGAGTTGGGGATGAAGATGAGGCCGCGCTTTGCGGACCGGGAGGCCTCGGCGAGGAGAGGCGAGAGCAGGAGCACGCCGGCGCTGACGAGGAAGCGCATGGCCATTGTCACAAGAGGGACGGACGAAGGAATAGGAGAAGAAGGGTATAAGTCAAAGACAGGTGGAAAGCTCTGCTTACTTCCAGACCACGATGCCCTCTGCCCCTGGCATTCTGATGGCGTCCAAGAGCCGTCTATATATACTTATTTCTGAGGACCACCGAGTTTCAACTTTCCAGACTGACCAGCAACCAAGCCAAGAATAGCTCCCGGCGTTCCCATCGGATCTTGCTCCCCTGTCCCCGTCATCTTACCTGCGCAAGATGACTGCCATGCCAGGGCCTTGGATTGTGATTATGGGAAGGATCTCGAAGCAGCGTAGGCAACTCCCGTGCCAACCAAGCTCACCAACGGCTTACACGGGACCCCCGTCCTTGAACGCGGCAGGTAATGGCACTTATCGGACCGAGCAATTCGGCGACGGCCTCCTCTTGCGCGGACATGCCAGTGCTTCTTCTGAATTTACCCCTTCGTCTCCCTTCTACTCCTCCTATTAACCATATCTCTTAAAGTTTTCGCTCCCGAGACTCCCCGACCTGTCATATGCTTCGTCTATCCTGCATCACGGCGATCCTCCAATCGGGCCCCTCTCACGAGAAGATTCGATTTAGGGCCGAAGAGAGAGGAGGGAAGCGCAAAAAGCCGGGTTGCAAACGTGTGCGTGTGATTCGGCCCTTAAGGTGCGGATCAAGTTCGTTGCAAGCTTCCTGCTCGAGGCTAGCATGGCCCTTCAACCGACTTATACGGACAGGGGTGTGCACGGGTTCTCGCTGGGATATGATGGTCTCTTGCTTTACTACCAACTGGTGACATACAGGAACGTGCTCAATGAGCGTTTCATTCCGTTTCTTGTATTCCTCATCATGTCTGTCACATATCTGGTGATATACGATATCGGATGTTGTCCAGTTGTCGTCGTCGACTTAAAAGCTGTCAATCCAAGCTAGGGCCTGAGTGAGAGAGAAAAGACGAGACATGAGAAGCCGGATGCCTGCATGGATTGCTACTTTGCTTTCGAACTCACTCTATCGAAGTCTTCCAATTCCTACTTCGTACTCTTTTTCAAATCTCCAGTCCGATAGCTTTAACAACAACGGTCAAATAAACACCTGTCCAGCTTATCCATATTGCACTACCTATACCTACATATCGCCACTGCCAGACTGTCTCCCCCGCATTATCCGGCACATGCTTCCTCTTTTCCTTTCCTTTCCTTTTCTTTTCTTTTCCTGTCTTGACAAGCTGCGTTGCTGTTGCAGCCTGGGGTGCATCAAATATGCAACCGAAATGGTCAGAGAGAACCAACCTGAACGCAAAAAATCCCGCCATGCGTGGGCCCCTTTTCTAAATGGGCTGCACCAAACAGCCAACATCCACATGCAAGTGTTAGACTGCATACCTAGGTTCAGTACGCATCTGATCCTTCTTGCCTTTTCTTTCTTTTTTTTTTTTTTTTTTTTTTTTTTTTCGTTTCGTGTTTCATTTTCGGGGAGATGCGCGGAAACAAAACCGTCCAAAAGTCGCCGGCCCGATGCCAGACAGAAGGAAAGAAAGAAGAGCGAATAAACCTATCATACTTCATGACCGAGAGAGGCAATGCTGCGGTAGCAGTGACTAGACTAGTCTTGTTTGGTCTGACACGGTCAGCAAGCAGCCAATTTACGAACTTGAACCAAGAAAGCTTCTCTACGGGGTTGCCAAGGAATGGCTGGCTAATATGCTGGCGCTTGATCCTACTTTGAGAAATGTTCATAAAGGACGAAGAAAGAAATAAAGAGAAAGGAAAAGCGGGTGGAAGAGAGGAGATAGTGTGTGTCAAGACGATTTCATCCAGAATTTCGTATACTAAACCATTTCCCCCAGAAAAAGTACAGAAAAGAAGTACAAGCAGTCAAAAGGAAGATAAAGGCAACAAGGACTGATACAGGAATGCAAAGACAGAAGAAGAAGGATAGAAAAAAAAAAAGAAAAGAATGAATGAACAAAAAACAAAGCCTAAAGAGAGGAGAAAAGGGCATGAAGAATAAGAATACATGAAGAAGAATGAAAGCAAAAGGGAAAAGTGACGAGACAGGACAAGAAAAGAAGAAGACAGAAGAACCATAGAGTCGCAAGATGGAGCATTTTCCAAGTCTATCTCAAGGTTGCATGCTCTAAAGCTATACCCCAAGCCCAAAATCAATGTAAAGAGGCAAGACAAGGTAGCAGGTAAGGTAGTAGTAGTTAGTAGTCGTAACTATCGGCCTCTACCGGCCGACTCGATCCCTCCAGCGAGATCCTATGTACATCCGTGAGAAAAAATAGTCGAGCTGCATTGCTGATAATGCCCCTTTATATGTATGCTCGCTCCTTCAAACAAGTTTGTTCCCTTTAAGCAGCCAGGACAACGATCAAAGGTCAGCCTTTCTTATAACAAACGCCTTTACAAGCATCGCATTGCATCGCCGTAACAGAGCCAGCCCGCCGCTCTCCTTCTGTTGCACATGGTCAAGTGCCCAGTATACATCGACGAACAGCCGGCACACATATCCACGCCTGGCTGCTGTGATAGTGTGTACTTGCGCGCATCGGGTTGACCATCGTTCTCCCTCGCGAGATTCCGCGCGACCAATGGTAGATGAAAACAAAGCAAAGCGACAAAAAGAAAAAAAAAGTTGAAAAGAAATGTGCGTCACTGTAGGCAAACGAGACAGTCGAGAGGGAGCTTTTATTTAGTCGTAACCAGCACCACGCTGCCAGGGGCTACGTACGCATGCGTTAGTCACGATTGCATATTCTTTCGGGGAAAAGGGGGGGAGGGGGAGGGGGGTTTGAACATACCTCGCGTTGTTTTGTGATCGGTAGCCGCCTGGGCTTGTGTTGCTGTTGCTACCAAACGAAGGACTGTGTCGCATCGCCGACGGTGATGGTGGCGGGTGGCCATATGACGAGTGAGACTGCTGGTCATTGGCCGGGAAGAGCGGCACAGACGGGTTGACCGGCGATACTGAGCGCGCCGGTTGGTAGAAGGGTGCCTGGGCGGACATGGACTGAGGAGCATAGGTCATGCTGCTTGTCGCGTCCGCGGGATGGCGCTGCTCGTTGGACGTGATTGAGGATTCCTCGTCGTCGCCGAGCTTGTAGCCCGCCTTGTCGCCTCTGGCAGTCACCGCCAATGCGTCCAGCTCGGTGGCGGCGTTGTTGTTCAGCTGCGTTTGCGACTTCATGAAGGATGCTCGGTCATCTGCCATGAACTGATATCGGGCGTCGGGGTTCTTGCGGTAGATGGAATAGGCGGTTGAGGCGATCACCATGAGCAAGAGGACCAGGGAGAAGATGGCGTTGAGGACAAACAAGATGACGCCCACCACACCGATTGCCAGGAGGGGCGCACCAAAGACGTTGGTGAAGATGAGCAAGAAGATGGAGTTTAAGAAGTTGATGACGTAAATGGCAATGTTGAACGAGTTGGTCTTCTTGTCCATCCATGGGCGCAGCACCGACGTGGCGATGAGCATGCCGACCTCGAGGATGATGAAGCCGATGGCCTGGGCGACGCTGGTCTTTTGCGCAAAGGCCACAAACATGGCCTTGATGAGCGTGTAGACCAGGATGGGCCCGATGAAGTAGTACGCAGAGGCACGGAATTGCACATAGAGGAAGCCCCATTTGTTCAAAGCCTGAGGGTCGGAGAAGAGGATGTAGGCTGGGTTTCCATGCATGTCAATGGACCGGCGGGCGATCTGGATCACCTTGCTGGCACCCCAGCAGAGCGCAATCAGTGGACAAAAGAAATAGAAGACGGCAAGCACGATCTCGGCGGCGGAATCGGCCTGCGTAAACTCCCAGAAACACAGGATGGAAAGTTGGGGCAGGCCGATGAGGGCGATACGGTAGAGAATGCCCTTGAGAACGGTGCGCCATCCGTTGCGAAACTCGAGGAAGCGGTCCGACTTCATCACGCCCTGCTTAACAAGGGCTTCGCAAAGGGCCTTGAACAGGGTGACGCCAAGCATGGTGAAGATGGCAAACAGCCAGAAGAAGGTCAAGCCCGTGATGAAAAGGTTGGTGGTTTCGATCTTGGCGGAGAATGCCACACGCTGGATTCCGTACACGACGTAGCCGCCAGAGGGAGACAGAATGTTACCGCTTCGTCGCACGATGTTGGCCGCAGCCTTGGGCATCAGGGCGAGACTGCGCTTGAGGATAGCCTTGCCCATCGCAAGGCTGGCATCCAGACCGGCGTCCAGGCCACGCTTTTCAACCGTAACCGACACAGAGCCCAGGGAGCTGAAAAGGGAGGCGGGCGTGCCACCGGTGGCCCGCTGATACCAGGTGAAGATGGTCTGCATAAAGCCCACGTGGATGATGCCCATGGACCACTGGAAGTTCTGGGTCCAGGCTTGGACAATGGGGGGCAGCCCGACGCCGGTCAAGCCGATCATGGCCTGGGCTTGGAAGTAGCCAAACAGGGACAGGGAGAGGGCGGCGACGTGAGCAGCCGTGTTGGAGTGACCGAGACCGTTGAAGACGGCAGAGGAAACCAAAGCGATACCAGCGATAATGGCCGTGGCCCATTTGACACCCACCAAGTTGACCGTCTTGCCGTTGGAGATGTCGGCCTGGACGCAGGCGATGCTCTCTCCGGTGCTGGTGAGGTTGATTCGCACGCGGACGCTGGCATCCAGATCGGGAACGGAGTAGGCGATGGAGGGGATCTGAGAGGCTGCAGAGGCGCTGACGGGGATGTTGAAGGGGATGTTGAACTTGGCGGCAGCCGTCATGGGACACATGCCGGCGAGCTTGATCTTGCACGGGTCGAGCTGGGTCTTGAGGAACGTGTATCCGTAGGCCGAGGCCTCGATGTCGAACATGACGTAGCCCTGGACGGAAGACGTGGCGACCAGCTGAATGGCGGCTGAGTTGTTGTTCGGGGTAAAGACGACGTTGAAGAAACTGGCCTGTAGACCCGAGTTCTCTTGACAGGTGTTGAGGGATGTGGACACAAGCATGTTCTCAGCAGAAACCGGCGACAGCAACGCCGCCATTGCGGCAAAGAGGAGCGAACCGCTCCTCGAGGAGAACCACATTTTGCCGGGTGCGCTGTTCGATGATGCCCTTGTTGCGGTTTATGACTTTGTTTGTCCGGTTAGTTCTCTCTCAGCGAGACGAGACGAGAAGCGGAGGGCTGGACTAGGATAGAATGGAGTTGAGGATTTGTCGGGAGGAGAATCAAGAATAGTTGCGCAATTAAAGAGCCGTTTTCGTCCCGCGCAACGTCTCGAGTGGCTGAGAAAGGCCACGGAAGGTGAAATAAGAAGGGAGATGTTTGCGCCACGAGATCGGAAGACGATGGTCCGGCCAAAGCAAGTCTTTCGTTTAGGAAATTTGATCGTTGTTTGGAGAGCGACTGGCGAAGCTCCTGGTGATGTATTCGGGTCGAAAGAGGCTTACTGACTGGCTCGCGAATCGAAGGCGTCGTCGTCGAAGTCGTCGGAGCGGGAGCGGTTTGGAAGAGCGATCGGAAGCGCCGTGCTTGCGAATAGAAGCCGGCGACAAGAAGGGAGAAACGAAGGGCGAAAAGGAAGAATCAAGATGTATTCAAAACGAGAGAAGGAAGCGAGCGACCATGTTTATCGTGGAGGTAGATACGATCGATGGATCTGTCGCCAAATAATCCATCCACACACGATGGGAGAATCTGGGGGAGGGCAGAAGAAGAAGACAAAAAAAGCGACAGAAAGCGGCCGAGTTCCAGCAGAGGTGAGAAAAGAGTGAATTGGACGGATGGAGCCAGCGAGAGAAGGGAAAACGAGCGAGTGAGCGTGAGGGTGCGTGAGTGTGGTTGCAGCAGCGGACTGGCTGTTACGAACACGCGTCCATGGGTGGTGGCTGAGTCCCCCGACAGCGCCGTTTCAGGGCCGTATGAAGGCGGGATCCGCTCGCAGATCGTGCAAAGCACACAAGCACGGCAGCAGCTTTTGGTTTGGTTCGTGTGTACTGTACAGTATGGGCGGGCGACTCGGCTGGCGAGGATGCGATACGAGGGCGGTAGTGCTAAGATTACTCGCCCTCCGTGCTCCGTACTAGCACTGCTAGCAGATTAGAATGAAATACGGGGCCCTGGGCCTCTCCTGAAAAGAGCAGCGAATGGCACGCTCATTCGACGAGGCGAAACGAGAAGCTGGGGGGGACCCCTGGCCGGGCCATTTTTTCCCCTCTGGCTGGTGCTTGATGTCAGCAAAGCGTTGTTTATTTTTTTATTTTTTTTTTCCCAGGCCAGGCTCAGGGGTGGGCAGCGATCCATACCGTGCGTCTTTGTTTGCGCGTGGTTGTATGATGATGCAGCGAGCAGCCGGCCGGGTCGCCTTTAAAAACGGGCGGATCGTCCACCAAGTTTGTCGACCTGGAGTTTTGTGGGAGGGGATTTGGGCAATTTGTTGATCTGATCCGTTGCGAACAAGTACTGATGCACGTCGTCGCGAGAAGGCCTGTGTGGCCGAAGGAGAGGAGAGGCTGAAGAAGAGAAGTGTAGAGAAGAGGAGAGGAGCGAGCAAGAATGGAGTTTCACCTCTTCTCCTCTGCGTCTTGGCTTTTGCGCGCAAATACGTTGGGAAAGGCGCAGCTTGACCTGCTCCTGCCTTTTGCATTCTGCATTGGCCAGCCCTGGTCAGTCTGTACTTACTGTATGTACGAGGTCTGCCTCCGCGATACCCATGAAGCCGTTGTACTTCACACTGGCCACCAGATGGCCTTGACGAGCTTGACCTGAGAGATGCCAAGCAATTCCATGTCCTTGTCCTGGTCATTGTCCAAAAAGGCTCATCGAGGCCCAAGTTCCACGAAGTTGTTCGTACTGTAAGTACCTAGATACCAATCAGGTACCGGGAACCGCCAACCGCCCCGTCCCGACAGGCAGGTGCATTGAGCCCATCAGATCCAATCAGAGCGTCGGCTGTCGAGCTGGTACCCACTGCCCGCACCACCATTTGAATTGCATCGCCTCAACGGGGTGACAGTCAGTGAGTGGCAAGTGACGGTGACATGCATTGCCTCTCCAACACGGCCCAAAACCTTCGTATCTGCAAGTATCTGTACATCGTCACCATGAGTTCAACCGGCATTGACGCTTACGTTATGCAGTTGTCCAGTGGAAATTGACTGGAGAGCCCCTGCTTGATGTTTCGCACGAAGTGTCTTAGGTAAGTAAGTTGGTGAGATTCTCAGTCTACGAGGTCGTATCGGCGGCCATTCTTCCACTCTTCCACTCTCGACATCCACGAAAGGTCTTGCTGCTCCCCCAGCAGGGCATACCTATAAAGTGTTATCCACTCAACGCTTCGGCAGTCCGGCTCGATCTCGTTTGAGCCTTGCGTCTGGAAATCCTCGGGACTTCCAAAATACCACTGAGGTAAGATGAGCAGCAATTTCCAATCGAACCTTGGCAGCGCCTCGAACCACTGCACAGCCTTCCCGACTGGACTCCTCGTTGCTGCGCCAGGCCATGCGTCCGAGATTTCGGCCTCTCAGAGTAAATACGATGAGCGCGTTGTGAGATCAGATACTTGCTCTCCGAGACTGAGATTCGGTGTCGCTCAGAGGTGCTTGCTCGGGCGACTCGACCCTCTCGGATACGATGACTCCCTCGTTGAGGTTGTACGAAGTGCTCTCAAAGGCGCAGGATGAGATCCAGAAAACTTTCGGGTCTCACCGAGATGCTTCCAATTTCTAGGATACGTGACTCGTCTCTATCGTTGAGGCTATACTCTCAAAGAAGCCCTCACCATTTTTTCTAAGCTCTTGATGTCTCACAAGATGATTGTACAATGATTCAACACTCAGTTGAGGCTGTACACTTAGAAGCAAGATGAATTTCCGAAAATTCTCGGTGTCTTGCAATGCTTGTACAATGATTCACCACTCAGTTGAGGCTGTACGCTCCTGACAGCAATATGAATTTCCGATGATTTTCGGTGTCTTACAAAATGCTCATAGGGACCAGCTTGCCAATTTCATCGAGGCTGTCCTGCCAAGCAAGGCAATGCGAATCCCGAAATTTTTCGGTGTCTCACAAAGAGAAGACAATGACAAGTTATTGGGGCTGCGCTGCCAAGCAAGGCAATGCAATTACGAAAATGATCGGTGTTTCACAAAGAACATCATAGCTCGACTGTCTGAAGGCGACTTGCCTTGGACGAAGCAGGATGAACGTCCACAGACTTTCGGTTCCTCAGAGAGCTACGATAGCCCGGCTCCAGAATGCACTTTGGCCTCAGCATGATCAAGTTTATTGTCGTAAGCTCTCCGGTGCCTCGGACAGAAATGAGAGCTCGAGTCTTGTAGGAAGGCTTAACAGAGTTCTGTCAGAGAGAAGAGGAGAAAGCAATATCAGTGCCCGGAAATGTTCGGTGTCTCAGAAAGCTACGATAACCTGGTTCTTGGACGGAACTTTGCTCCTGGATGAGACAAGATCACTGTCCGAAATTGATCGGTGTCACGCAGACATCAAGGTAACTCAAGCCTTTGTGAAACCTTGACTCTTGGGAAAAGCAAGGCCAGCGGCCGAAGATTTTCGGGATTTCCAAACTTCACCAAAGGTTGAGAGACGTAATGCTTCCGGTATTCCATATCATGCCGTTACCGCCGACGTGATGAGACATTTGCGGCCGAAACTTTTCGGAATCTCTCTGTAGGCCACTGACATTGCTCCGTCACTGTTGATGGTAATGAGACTTTGGGATCCTGATGGTGGTTGAGTGAGACGTCCGAAATATTTCGGGCCCCAATCACGTCGGTGATACTCGTCAGTATCAGCTTCTCTCGCTATCCATCGCCGGCTTCATGAGACACTTGCGGCCGAAATATTTCGGAAACTTTCTTTGAGCCAGTAGCAGCTCCTCCATTTGTTCATCGCAGGGGATGAGGCTGAGACTCGGGATATGATGATGGTCCGTTGAGACGCCCGAAAATTTTCGGGATTTCTCTTTGCAGCCTCTCAGCACTACTTCATCTTTCACTGTGGTATTGAGACATTGGACTCATCGATAGCTCAGTAGGACGCCCGAAATATTTCGGGCCCTACAGCAGAGCCGATTCGCCTCGAGATCGACTCCGCTTACCACCGAGTTCATGAGACATTGCGGCCGAAATTCTTCGGGATTTCTCTGTAAACAGTGGTAGCTTTACTTCATCTTTCATTATTGTTGTTGGGAATAAGACATTGTATTTGGTGGCTCGCAAGTGAGACGGTCCGAAATATTTCGGACCCGACCAAGAGCGTTGAGATCAAGCTTCTATCACTGCTATGGCCGACTCCATGAGACATGTGCGGCCGAAATTCCTCGGGGTTTTCTCTATACCATACTATCCTTGAACACTGATTATTTGTATTGATTGCCATGGTTCTCCAGATTGAGACCGCGGAGTCGATTGCCCAAGAGTGAGACAGCCCGAAAGCTTTCGGCCCCGACAAAGAGCGTCTATCAACTTGCCATCACTGCTTACCGCCGATCCCGTAGGACATGAGCGGCCGAACATCTTCGGGATTCCTGTCAAAGCCAATAGCATATCACTTCATGCTACTTGGTTTCATACAGTGAGACATGCGTCCGAAAGATTTCGGGGTTGGAGAAAGAGAGAGGAAAGTTTGCTTGATATCGCGACTGGTGACCTCAGACTTGGAAGATCAAGGTAGTGCTGTGTAGCAGTCTGAGACATTTGTACGCCCAAAGCCTTTCGTACTGCTCGCGACACTACGATTTTGTACGAGCACGAGAATTTTCGGACATATGTACTCTTCAGTGAAAGGCAACCCCAGAGGTGGCACCGAGAAGGAAATGCAATGTCTTGGGTCCGGCTACTGCCGCGCCACTTGCAACTTGCAACTTTCTTACAACTTGCAGCCAAAATCCGGGCTCTCGGGCGCTTTGCCCCGTACTAGTATCTGCCATTGCCATTGTTACAACAGCATATACACGCGAACCAGTCTGTGGAGGATCTTCTTGTTGGCTTCGGATCGTTTTCCATCCGGTGTTTTGGAGCGGGCGGAGCGCAAACAGTCGTTGTTTTATTTTGTGCATGTTCTGAAACATGGAGGCTCCGTACGGGAATCCCCGCTGCTGCAGAGGGTTCAGTGGCATGTTCCGATGCATTGACATGAGATGAGGATTGAAGGATGAGAAGCAGAGCTGCGGTAATACGACCTGTTTGTTGATGCTTTTGGCAGATGGTTTGAGTGGCCACCTCGACTGACTTGTAGCTGCTTGTTTGACGACACTGGTGCCCAATCCATGGAGTATGTCGTCTCTAAAACTCCAGATTTGCCATCCGCCTCTCAATGTCCATTCGATTCGTATACATCCAGATTACCCCTTCTCTTCTATTCCCTACCTATCCTTAACCGATGACTTAATTTGCTTCTCATCACCCCGATTCATTACATCCATCATGGATACACTCAATTGCTACCCTACATGCATGAATTCGTCCGAACGTGTCCTCACTTGATTCGTATGAAATCATCACATCCAAGCATAGCAT
Organism: Trichoderma ghanense; assembly: GCF_004382785.1. NCBI lineage: Eukaryota > Fungi > Ascomycota > Sordariomycetes > Hypocreales > Hypocreaceae > Trichoderma > Trichoderma ghanense. The sequence continues at coordinate 1,839,278 of NW_027395667.1, forward strand.
AAACGCCCATACACCTGCACCTGCACCTGCACAGCATCTCATCTCCCCCTTATCACCTCGAAGCCGCAATAAACTCTGGCCCCCTCCACCCCCGGATGCAGCTCGATTCGCCCCCCAAAAAAGTGATCCATCACCATCGCTACCTCAGCTGCAATGAACAAGAAAAAGCAAGAAAACAACTTACCTTACTCGTACGTCATGTCTCACACCAACAAGCCTCACCGCAACAGGCAGTAGCGGCAGCAACACCTCGTAAAGCCACCAAATGATCATCTTCCCCCTCACAAATGCACATGCAACACCCGGGCGGACACGGCTCACATCTCAACTCCCGCGCCTCTCAGGCCTCAATGCAAATTGCCCTCCCTTACATGTACTAATAGCCAACACCACCCAACCGCCCCCCCCTTTCTCCCCACGTAGTCAATGTCTCTCTATGCCGCTCTCTCTCTCTCTTTTCTTTTTTTCCTCTCTATCCCAGCCTGTTTTGCTTACACGCTTCGGACGCATCATGCCAGCGAAGACGAGCCCTGATACGCTCTATCGAGGGCATCATACATGTCTCACGGCTGCAACTTCCAGTGGTGGTCCGGCACGGCATATGGGTCTCTTCCCGCCCAATGGTCCCCGGGACTGCGCCTCATAGCCCACCCCTATCCCGTACAGTACATGATTCGATCGGCTTGTTTTCTCGGATTTCCCCAGGGGCCAGCTTTCCCGCGTTCGATGGGGACGGGGGAGGGATGAGACTCCCGCGGCGATCGAGTCCCCCCGATCTTAGCTGGTAGGAGAGGCCCTCGCGTACGGTACGGGGGGCCCCTTGTACGATCGTCCTCAGCCGCCTGGCTATGCTCGCCCACGCAACGCTGGACCTGTGAGAAATCCTTGCCGACAGCTGAAGCTGTCATGTCATGCCCGTGAGCCTGCAAGTGAGCCCTTTAGGCGAGCATGTACGGTGAGCATGTAAGTAAGCCTGTAGGCTAAGGTGGCAACAGAGAGGCGGGAATCTGAACCGATGGAATGGGCGTGCCGTCCCGAGTGTCAAAGACGATCCGTCTATATAATCGCACCTTCCTCTCGTCATCATCCCAAGCTTCCTTCCTCAGCATCATTATTATAGCAAAGCAATCCAACTGTAGTCGCTCCTTCTGCTTTTCCCCTTTGCCCTCAGGGGCACCCTTCTCCGCGATTTGGGCGTCGTCAATGCTTTCCCTTCCTCGCATCGGTTCATCTACTTTCCACCGGAAGACTGTCAAGGCCGTGTCCGTTACGAAGAAGCAAGACGTCCAGAATGATCTGGCAATGTCTCGATTCCTCGAGGTCATCGCTGGCCGAGGGTTGGGGTGCCCCGAGGCGCTGCCGCTCGTTACACATGGGATATCGATCATGATCAGAATGCATCGGTGAGTCTCCTCAAATCGTATCCACAGATTCAATGGTCTAACCAAGATTCGCTTGCCTCAGTCCCGCTCCTCTTACAGATACATGCCTGTTATACTAACCCATATTCACTCGCTTCAACCAATGGGCATGTTGGAAATTGTAGAAAAGTACCAAAAAAAAAAAAGGAAACGGCTTCAACCATCGGCAACAACCCGCTCGGACCATCAAAGGAGTATTCAAAGGCATGCCCGTCGTCAAATGTCAACGCAACCGGCCCAGATACCAGCAAGCATGCGAACAACTTATTGCAATATCCATTCTGGCCTCTGGAACGAATGGATCGCTTTCTAGGAACACACGCGATCCCTCTGAGGTAGTGTCGTTCTCCTGGAGGGTGTTTGGAGCATGTGTGTCCAATTTGCAGTATGTGCCTCATTTTGGCTTTAACAGGTGTATCGGTCTTGTTGCTCCGGAATACTGCTGCTCCTCACTACAGCTTCTGCTGGGTGTCGGTGAAGCGCAACTCTCTCGAGCCGAGTCTTCCGTTGGCAACCCGTCGTGCCTGGGCGAAGGAGTCCAGCAGCACATAGAGAGGAGGATGAAATCAGAGTGGGCACCTATAGAGCGGAGGAAGTTCGAAATTGGGCCAAAGTGGAGGAAATGGGAAAATGGCAGGCAGAACGGCCATGGTGGAGGACGCATGGGCTGGCAAGGAATTGGAGGAAAGGGTCGGACACTGGGTGGAGGAGCTTCAACGACCAGCCGTGGATCGAGTGTTACTTTTGACCGCATGCCATGAAATATTGCGCAGGTCTCAATAGGCTTGCCTGATGGCATGCGATTAAAAGTAACACTCTGGCCTCGCAGGGGGGCCCCTTTGGGAGACATGAATTTCATGGCAAAGGCTACGGAGGGCTTGAATGGGATGCTGGGATTGCATTGGGCTGGGCTCGGGACTGGGAGGACATTGGAGGGGAGCATTGGGACGGACAGTGGAGGAATTGCATGGGCTGGACTGAGATGGAATGGAACGGGACAGCACGGCGCTGGGTAATAGAGCGGAGGACTTGGGCATTGGGTTAGAGAGATGGATGGATGGGAGGATTGGAACGGGGAATGGGGAAAGAAGATGGAGGATGGGATGGAAGACCGGGAATGGGAAGGAATCTGGTTTGATGCTTGGATGGATGGATTGAAGAGGGAACTGGGGGGGCTGGAGTCGTGGAACTGGATGGATAAAAGGAAGAGACAAGAGGGGGAATATAATGGAATGAGATGGGCTTGGGGCAAATGGATGGAACATGGGAAGGAGAGGGATGGGATGCGGAAGTGGAATATGGGATGATGTGAGATGATACCGGAGGATACGGGAGGCATAATGGGCAAGGGATGGATGGAGTATGGGAAGGACGTTGGGGCAGGAGGGCCCCTGAAGATCAGTTGGAAATGGAAATTTCCATTTCCACATTTTGCGATCCATTGCACCGTGATGAAAACCGTGTGAGCAAATTGTAACAGACCTCGTAGACGATCGACATTGCTTTGCCATCTTGCTTTGTATATTCTGGCTTCTTGTGTTATATATTCAGGAAATTCATCATCGTGTCTTGCGCCAGTGAAGAAGAAAAAGGGAGTCTCTGTTGCAGAAAACCAAGGCTCGGAACAGAACAAGAGAACATGGGGTTCCAATGAAAAAGGTAATTGGAAAGACACGCCGTCATATACTCATAAACTCGTAATACGTAAAACATCATCGAAACCTGCAGTGCTAGCTGATTCTCACCGAAACTCTCCCGGGCCCGGCCCAAAAGACTCTCCAGGAGACATTGGGTTCAACCTGCATAAGCCAAAAAGGTCGCAGCCCTTGGTGATTACCGTGTTCCCCCACCAGTCGAGGCGGATGTCATGGTATGTCAGGCCAAAGAACTGGATGAGGGCAGAAATGGCGAGACCCGTGGAGAAGCCAGCAGAGAGGATATAGTTGTACTAGAAGAAGGCCGTGGGTGTTAGATGCATAACAGAGCTCGAGATGACCGGCAGAAACGTACCTTGGCCCAAAACGCCAGATAACGGACCTTGAGCCAGAGCCATGAAGCGCAGGCGATGGGCAAAGCGGGCCATATGTAGGTGAGGTTGAGCGGGTTCCAGAGGCAGCCGCCGTAGAGCAGAACGACGGGGTGGACGTTGCGCAAGAGGGAATTTCTCGGATATTTCTTGGCGAGCAACCAGAAGACGAGGACGACGGCGATGCCAATAGGGAAGCCGGCAAGAGTGGCAGTATAAGTGCCGTTGGCCCCCCACAGCCGCCTGGGACCGACGGTGCCCCAGAGAACGGCGGCAGTGAAGAAGGAGTTTGCAGACGGGCAAGTGAAGGCATAGGGGGCGCCTGTCGGGGCGCAGACGTTCTCGAGGTTCATCTGGAACTGCAGGACAGCAACGCAGATGACGGTGGAGAATAGCGTGGGAATCATCTGGGCGCAGAAGATGATGCGCGGTGGGATCTTGAGGTAGTGGGCAATCTTGAGCTCGGCACTGAAGTGCAGAGCGTGAGAGCAGGTAATGTAGCCAAAAGTCTTGAAGTAGCACATGGCCAAGGCATTGCCCTCAACCCAGGAACCGCCAATGAATTCGGCCAGGACGTTGAGAGACACCTCTATGCCCGTCATGGACAGGATAATGCCGGTGGGCACAACAAAGATGAGGGCCAACGCAATGCCAAAGAAGACGACGCCGGGCGAGGTGTATGTCGGGTAGTGAGCCAAGGCGACACATCCCAGGACTATGCTCACCGCCAGAACCAAGAGATACCACCACTCGGGGACTTCCTTATAGGCCTTCATCAAGCGGTTGTGGACATCTAGAGCCTCGGCCTCGGCTATTTCCTTCTTCCTGGACGGACGGAAGCTGTCAAAGAGCGAGGTGAAGCCGTGGACCACGTCGTGGCGGTGATAGAGAAAGCCGTAGGTGAGGGCGCCGGTATAAATGGTGAAGAAACCAAAATTGGTGATGGTGTTGCCGGCAGAGATGTAAGGAGGCGAATAGGCATGGTATTTGTCAGGGTCGAGGATGCCGCGATTGTCAATGATGGAGGAGACGTTATAAGCCTTGCCGAAACGGTCAAAGAGCGTATTGGAAACGATGGGGAAGTGGGAGCTGTGGAAACTGTCAGTGTAGTAGATGGCCAGGATGACAAGGCCGAAGAAAAGACAGCCGCAGAAGAGGTTGATGGTACTGAAGATGGGGGTGATGAGCGGCTCGATATCGGTGGTGAGAACGGCCCAGTCAAAGGTCGGGAAAGGGTTGAGGCCCAGGCCTGACGTGGACCCGGTGACGATGCCGACGGTTTTGCTCTGAGGCGCAATCCAGGTCATCCAGCTGAAGACGGAGAGCCCGGTGAAGAGATAGCCAGGCACCCAGAACCAGCAAAACATGGCGATAAAGGCAAAGGCAAAGAACTTGAAGCGAGACATGGTCCACATCTTCTTGAAGGGGCCGGGAACGGCAGGATTCTCGTCGGCATGGAACGCCGAATTGAGGGCGATGGTCACGAGGGTCAGGGGCCAGGCGCAGAAGGAAGGGTAAACGAGGAAGCGGCGGCAAAGGCCAGCCAAGCCATAGCCGATAAAGTTGGTGGATAAGGCGATGAGGAGCTGATAGCCCATACCCTTGGCCCAGGCTTGATTGAAGAACCTGGGTAGGTACTGGATCCAAATAATGTTGTTCGTGTAGGGCTGACTGACGGAGATGGCCGACATGAGAGAGATGAGCATGTGCTCTTTCTTGTTGAAGGCACCCGGGTTGAGGCTATGCCGAACGCCAAAGAGAGTGAAGCCCCAGTCGGGGAGGGTCTTTTCCATGAATTTGCCAACCGGATAGGCTAGCAGCTGGACAACGTTGCTGCCCACGGCAATTGCTGGCAGTCGGATGGCAAAGAAGGCGTTGATGAAGGAGACGCAGGCGGCGAAGATGATGCCCATGAACCAGGCACGGATGGTGGATACGGGGAGAGACGGGTCATCGTGATTGTCGACGATGGCTCTGACGGGGGCGTATGGACTGTTGTTGACGATGAGGGCGGTTTCGATCTTCATCTCGTCGATGAGGCCTTGGTGCTTTTCAGGGTTGTCAAAGACGAACTCGTTGTCTTTGGCTGGTCAGCGAGGGAGAGCACCCTGAATCTGGCATTGACCTACCCAGAAAGTCGCCGATCCTGAGAAGCACGGCGGAAGGAAAATTGAGGTCATGTTTGTGACGGTTGTGGACAATGGTCAAGATCTGTTTTGTCAGCATGGAATGAATTTGGCCTACATGAGGAGCAGAGGATAACTCACCCTGCGGACATCCTCGAGGGAGTATGAAGCCGCCGTGTCTCTGGCCTCGAGCAAATCGTCCTCGGTGACGACGAGATCGCGGCCCACTGCGGCAATGTTTGTGTCTTCAACCTCCGTCTGGCTAGTCTGGGCATCTTCAACGCTGGCATCAAAGGGCTGTTGCTTGGCATGCCAGTTAGCCATCAGACTGGTGATAATGACCATATTCTCGGTGGTCTCTTCTCGGATGGAGTCTCCTGTCTCGAGTATAAGTGAAGCAACGTACTGATTTCTCATCAAGAACGGCCCCAGGCGGCGGGCGTTTGCTGTCCGACATGGCGGAAGAAAGGGAGAAGCTGGTGTATATTGATGAGGTCCAGATGGACGAACAAAGGCAACCAAGCAAAACGAAATACAAAACGCAAAAAAAAAGGCTACAAAAAGGAGATGGCTGTTATGAGGAGAAAAAGGAAAAGATAGGTAGTAAATAGGAAGAAGGAAAGATAAAAGTCAATTGCTTGTGGCGTCAAGATGGATCATGTCCCTCCTTTGTGCAACAGGGCGGAAGGTGCGTTCCCTCGTTTAATTCCTGTCGTATCAATTGTCGGCTGGAGGATGGATGATAGCATGGAAGGTATCAATCTTGTGCCACGGAAGGAGCGTGTCGCGGAGCCTAGATTGCTTCACATGCCCTGTTTCTCGCTTCGCTTCTTTTTCTTGTTCTTCTCTTCCATATTGATGCAGAACTGAGATAATAGACTGATTTGCTGACAGATAAGCAACCAGATGAGGTGTGATTTGCTTGGTTCACGATGGTCGGCCCTGCATGGATTAGTGGATTAGTAGATAGCTTACAGACAACACACACGCACTCAACACGCCAGCAGATGCAGATGCAGAACTGCTAAAAGAGGAAAATGGCACTGATTGACGCGAGGCGAACGTGAGTGGCCAGCAGCTTGATGGTGGTGGTGCTGGTTCATGTTTACTATTAGTGCAGGTTGATTGATGCTCAACTTGGTCTGCTCATACAGTAACAGCAGCACAACGCCCAGTTGACGACGGACAACTTGAGAGCGCCTCTGCAAGCCTTGGTCACCTATCTAGGCGGTCCCTTGAAGATTGTGCTCACGAGCAGCAGCTCTAGTCCTTCGTGCGGCGCAATCAGATGCAGCATCAACGCACGCAATGGCCCTGTAAGCTTCCAGGTCTCCTCTGCAGCCTTCCTCACGGCAAGGTGCGTCTCAAGTCCCCTCACCTCATCACCACTGGCTCGCGTAATGCAGCAAAACCACAAGCCATCCGCCTCACTCTCCAACCTGTCGACTCCAAACCTTGACGCTGATGCCTCAATCGACATGGTAATCTCTCTTTCCAAGTGCCGTGTGGCTCACGACAGCAACATGACTCAAGTCCCGGCGCGGTCGGCAATCCCCGATGAATGGAGTTGAGATGAGGATCGAACCGCCTTGAATCGAGAGCTTCAGCGCCAGCCTCAGTCTCCGTCTCAGTCTCAGTGCAGCCAAGAGCCAGGCTAAAAACGGCCTGATCGCCCACCGTCTTCGTAGCTGTCGAAACTCAAACCGGCACCCGTCAGCCCCCTCCAGATCTAACAAGGTGCTGACCAAGTCGAACGCCCCAAAACGGGCTGGAGCCGTTCATCAGCCTCCTTGAACTAAGATAGCTTCAAGCCAACTTTCAACTTCCCCGCATCACAAAACTTGGAAGAGCCAGCTGCCGATGACCACAAACAGTCCTCCAACTTGACCATCGTCAAGCCAACCCATCTCCTTCCTCGAACCAATCCCTCGTTGTGTCTCCATGCACTTCAGCGCCGTCCGGCTCACTCGTCCGTAAGGCGACGATGATACGTAACAGTCGTATATCCTGAGCCCAATCGAGGAGAAGCTCGCGTCTATCTGGCATGTCACTTGCCAACATCACTTGATACCAGCAGCCGTCCCTAGAGAGCATCGCTTGCTGATATGCATACGCAGGGAGCCTCGCAGCCTCGCAGCCCCTTCCATGGATTGCCGTTTCTGGATAATGAACTCTGCAGCGGTCCGGACTGTCGGCCCTTAGTTGCGTATCGCTGCATCTTCATATCTGCAGAAGGCATACAAGAAGCCCTATGGACGACCAATGGAACATGTGGTGCATGCAAAGCTGCACATCTGTCACGTAAATGGAGATTGAGCAACCCCGAGATAAGTACAGAGTCTCATGCAACCTTCAACCCCAATCTCTCAGCAGATAGGACTGCCGGCAAGATGACACTCCAAACTTCCCACCTTGATGATCATGGGTATAGAAACATACACAATCCATCCCAATCCATCCCCGCACTCAGGGAAGCAGATGGAGTCAGAATCTGTCGTCACATCCCCTCTTCCTGATCTGTCGTAAGGCTGTCAAGGCTCCGAACCCCTGGTCGGTTCTGCTCTCTGTACTTCTCCAAACCATGAGGGGGCTGTTCGTTTCTTGGCGTCGATTTGCTCGATCTTCCCAGATGCAAGAAAACCCTCTTCTTTCTGGAGATCGGATTAGATAAACTCAAAAGCCTTCATCCATCTCGATGACAAGTGGCTGAGCCACAGCACGTGGCGTCGACGGCCCTCCCGAGTTGCTCTCCCGCGACGGTCTCCCGATAGGGAAGACCGGAGCAGACCGGCCTGTGAAGTGGAGAGTCGTTCATCATAGCTCGTCTCCCCCGACGTCTGTAGCGGCCCTAGATGCCCGCGAAGTGGGAGAGCGTCAAGCTTGGAAACGTGGTGGCTTGGAGCGATGTGAACGCCTATGTCTTGTAGAGGCAGCATCGAACGCCATCCTCAGACCAACCAACAACACACCATCACCTGGATATTTCCGGGAGAGAACAGCCTCCTCTTGTACTTCGTAACCACACTCCCCTTTGGCTGGCGTAGCGGCGAAGCTACTGCTAGTAGACGCCTAGTCGAGGGCACTTATTGCCAGCCACAAGAAGCCGTTCATGAAGCTACTTTAAAACCAAGGCGGTTCGTAGTAGCTCCACAGTCTGAGGCCGACTTCATACATCTTGCCCAATCAGACAAACCTGCCGCAGCCCAGCCCAGTCCCTCGGCCAATCATCAGCTGGATTTAGCAGCATCACCCTGACCGTGTTTATAACAAGATGCTAGTCTGCAGGGGATACAGACACCTCCCCGCCTATGCCAGCTACTGGCAGCCATCATTCCTCGAACCCCGCCATCTCCGGGTCTCGTACCCGTTTCAAGGCATGAGGGGTGTGTCGTTGCTTCAGAGCTGTCTGTGCAAGCGGTTGAGCACCCCTGACCGCGCAATCTGGGCAAATCGCAGGTCTTGAAGAGCTCGAAAGGTGAAACTTGGTGTGGCGGCAGCGACATAGCAGTGGATTGGCCAGAGAGCTCACCCAGCAAGCCAACTCTGATGCAAAAATAGTATCAGCCAGCTATCGAGTCGTTCTAGAAATAGTGTTCTAGAACGGGCTCTTTGGGCATGCCTCCCATCCACGAGCCATATGAGAGAGAGATAGGAAAGATATGGGGAGATTTGTTGCCATCAAGTCGCTGACCAATTCATGCCAGAGACGTGGACACATTGAGCAGCCGTTGTGCGCAGCCAGGAATGCTGGAACCACAGGGTCTTCTGTCCATCGAGGGCACTTGCAGAATGGTAGACGAAAAAAGCACCACAGCGTGACAAATTCGTGGTAGTGTTACTAAAGTGGTTGACTTTGGCCAAGACATCAAGGTGAAAAGTCGCCTGTAAGCCCTCGTCACGCATGAGCAGTTCCATGGCTCTCTGTTGTCCATTCTCCCTTGACCGCGAGATTTCGGTGACCCCTTTTCATCCCCCATCTTGCCTCAACCTCTCAACTTGTTTCAGCCTTGCCGTCAGAACTCGGCAAACGTCAGCGTCGAGTTCCTGAACGGTATCAACGCTCCAATCACCGCCGGCACGTAATAGGCAGACCGGTTGATCAAGTCTCCAGTCAGCAGGCCAATTGATCCGGAATGCTGTCTCGAGTTCTCGCTTCCAAACACTTGATCGCCTGCCGGGCCCAACTCCATGCCGCCGCGCACCAGTCTGGCTACCTCCTCTGGCTGGAAAAAGGCTGCCGTTCGAGCTCTCCCCATGCGTTGGACGCCCCTCGAGCTTCCGGCAACGTCACTCGTTGCAGTAGTTCCAATAGGGCCACCTGCAGCGGACTGCTTCTGGGATACTGATGGTTCAGATTCTGACTCCGGCCCCGTCGTCTTCGCTCTGCCCAGCACAACGACCCAGGCAAACGTCTCCATGGAGTCTCCGCTGTCGTCCACGCCGCCCTCTATGCCAACCCAGTACTCTGCCTGGGGCTCTGCATCGCGGGCGTTTTGGGCTCGGTTTCTGGCGCCCTGCAGGGTTTCTGCATCCGTCATGGGCTGGTCAGCAACGCCGGACGGGACGCTGAGACCGGCGAAGGAGAATTCTGTAGACGGAAACATGCCCCGGAAGGCCTCCCTTGCGGCTGAGATCTTGACGGGGTTGCGCGACGCAACAACGACTCGGCTGACCTGGTCCGTCATCTCGGTCCTCTGTCTTTTTCTCCTTTGAACAAGGTGAATCCGAGAAAATGCCGTTGACCCTGCAATAAGACCTTGGGAGAAGAAATGAAATTTTTTTCTTTGTTTATGAGCACCTTTGGTTGGATTCCGTGAAGCCTTGTATAGGGTCCAAATGGGCGATGGTGTTTCAAACAATATGTATGATGTCGCAAGAAAAGGCAAACGTGGGCTTCGCATTTGGCAGCGTCGCACGGAGCCGAATGAGTCTTACGCCGGCTGATGATCCCTGCTAGCCTGGAGATCGGGGGCGTAATCCTGGGTCACCCCTATCAACAATCAGATGCATTCCCGCCTGGGGCGAACAGAAGACTGCAGAACACGGAGAAACAGAAGCAGAGACGGAGACGAGCATGAAACACAAGTGAGGGGGGGGGGGGGGGGGGGGGGNGAAGGTGAGGATAAAGTGAGAAGATTTACGGCGGCTGTATTGCATCGCTTTGCTCGGCCGCCAGCGAGAGATAGTCGACGCCCATGACATCCTCGTCAATACCAGCATCGTTGTCCAGGTTGTCTTCCTCCAGCAGGGGGATCTGCTGTCCCCAAACCAGCCCGTCCAAGTCCATGTCCCACGGCCAGTCTTGGTCCAGCATATTTACAATGTCGCCGGTGCTGTACCCAGTAGAGCCTACCCCATCTGCTCCTTCATCGGTCCAGAACCCGCTCACCTCATCGCTTGGGCCTCCCTTTTTCAGAGTGCCATCATGAGGGTTGCTGCCTTGTTTCGTGTTGGAGATTTTGGAAGTGGCCTCGAGTAGGCGGCTGACAACGTCCCGGCTACGGCGTGCTGTGAGGGACCAATCTTTCATGGCCTCGAATAGCTCCAACGTCGACTCAATCTGGGCCCGCCACTCACCAGCGGCCGGGTTATCGGGCTGCCATAAGATGCTGACCAGAGGTATCATGGCTGCTTGATACAGGAACCACACGGCGTTCCATCCGGACATCTGCTGGCGCATCCATCCTTTTGAGACGCTGTCTACCGTCTCTCGTGCGGCCTCCTGGCAATTCTCCACGGCGGCCACATCTTGCTCCGACATGGGCAACTGACCTTTGCTGGCTAAAGTGAGAAGAATAGGGCGGTGGAGCAGCATTCGTAGATTCCAGTACCGCCATATCATGATGCTACGCGAAAGATGGAGTGACTCTACACAGGGCTCCGTAGATCGGAGAAGCCAGGGGAGATTGTTGTGCCAGTCGACAAGAAGGCTGTCCAGATGATTTCGATCTTCGGCTTTGAGAAGGGGAGTGACTGCGAGCATGTCTTGGATCTTGGTTGCAATCTTGCAGAACTTGATGTTCTCGAGCAAAGGCATGATGCCTCCGAATTGAGCAGAGTCGTTCTCTTCCTATCAAAGGGGAGGAATACGTCAGAAGTTGTTGGTAGATCTCTGATGGTAAAAACGAAACAACATGACAAGAGCAAGTGGAAGGTTCATCAGAGACCTACATTCTCCGTAGCGAGTTTAGGGGGCTGGATGTTTATCGCCGGTCCCCATCGCCCAAAGGAGGGGCGCCCAAGAGTCGTGGTGCCCCAAGTGTCGAGGCAGAACAAGGTCCACCAAGTGCGCCTTCGCGACTCAACAACAGCAGGATCGGACTGTGGCTCCTCTGGTGGTGGTTCTCGATGCAGACCGAGAGCAGTGGCCATTCTGAGGACGGCGCCGACAATGGCGTTGGCCATGTTTGGGCGGTTGATGTAGTGCAGGTAGTAGCCTCCGAGGAGCCCCAGGGCATGGATGGTCTCGATGTGGCTGCTCCCAAAGGCCCCGAGATGGATGTGCTCTATAGCCTGGTTGTAGTACTTGATGTGGCTCAAGTTGCCCGATGGCGTGGACATGATGCTGCTCGTGGCAAAGACCATGTTGAGCAGGGAGAGCCAGGGGGCGTCGCATCGCCGGCCCTCATTGTAATGCCTGCGGAACGAAGCCTCGTCCAAAAAGGGTGTGAGGACGTGGACGCGCTTGAAGTAGGCATCGACAAGAGCCTGCCCCTTGTATGTCCACGGAATGGGAGACTGCTTCTTGGCGGACTTGGAGGCTGCTGCACGGAAAAGAGGAAGCTTGCTGCGTGCGTTTTCGTCACCAGAGGCATCCGGAGACGAGTGTGAGGCAAGCAACAGCTGTAGCTGGGGCTGGATCTGAAGCATGACTGTCAAGGCGACCTTGACCGACGAGGCACCGAGATAGGAAGAAGCCTGTTTGTCCATCGTGAGAGACAGGGCGTTTACATCGTCAGCTTCGGCCGGCAACGGGTCCCGGTCTCTTCGCTCCTCATCCCACTGAGAGTTCTGAGCGGGCATCTGCTCGAGCTCCTTTGGGTGATGCTGATCGTCATTGGGAGAGGGCGGGGCCGGTGACAGGCCAACAGTTTCTTGCTGGGCTGGCTGATCTAGGAGGTCGCAGAGCTCCTGGCGCGATAAGGATAGCAAGTGGGAGAGTTCATGGTTGGGAAAGAGACGCCGCAGCACGGAGCGACACTCTTCGAGACTCCGTGACAGCTCCTCTAGTGATCTGACGTACAAGGCGGAATATGTTAGCCCAGACAAAACAATAAGAGAAGAATGAAGAAGGCAGTCAAGGAGACGCCATCACGGGGAGGGCGGACTGACTTCCTAGACGGGACGAGGCGCTGGCGATGCTGCTCATACACGCACCGCCTCCGGGAGCGGCCGGACTGGCACCGGTTGCAGGGCTGCTGACCGTCGCAGCGGATCTTGCGGCGCTGGCACTCGAGACAGGCATGGAGGCTCTTTGCGGCCCTGTTGCCGGCCGTGTCCTGGGACCGATTGCCGTCCGAGGAAGATTGGGGGGATCGATCGACGGCCTTGCCCCGGACCCCCTGGACTAGCGAATTGTCCTCTTCGTCAGCCAGACTGGCACGGAACGGGAAAGCCAACGGGATTGCGTGAGATCTTGGAGAGTGACCTGGGATCCGAGATGCGAGAGAAGGGGGTGTGCTTTGCATGGATGGATAGGTGAATAGATAGAGAGATTAGATGGGGGACTCCACCCACAGGTGTAGAACATGATGTTCCGAATGTGATGACTCTTGTGACCAATTGAATTACAGTGACAATGGCCGTCGCACTGCGTCGAGGTGCTTAGAGAGGAGAAGGAGAAAAGGGCCAATAAGGGAGTCAGTCATCAGAGTGACGAGTGTTCTGTGAGCAGCAAAAAGGTGATGCAGGTATCAAGAAGTTGGGAAAAGGAGAGCAAGTGCCGAGGCGGTGCATTTGGAGGCTACCTTGGTACCTCTGAGGCAGGCGAGGTTACCTACCTAGGTAGGTACTCTGGGCTGGACGATACTATTACCTAAAACTTGTGAAGATGGAGGAAGGAGCTTGCTGACACAGATACCTAGGTAAGTATGTTGTGAATTACATAAGGTACGCAAGGATGATTTCAGCATCGCTTCGTAGCAGGACGTGGGATCGAGAATTTGCATTGCAGACAAATCGTTACAGTCAAAGTGATGATGAGACACGAGCAGCCCAGACAGAAAGGAACCCTGCATGTTGTGATGATTGGAACCCTGAATGACTCTCAACCCACTCGACCGGCTCTCGCTCTTTGGCGGGGAAGTTCAGAAAAAAACGGGGGCACTGAAGAAGTCGGGGTTTGTTCCTCTTCCAAGCAAAACACACTCCAAGAATTGAAGTTCAAAGAAGGACAAAAAGAGAGAGAAAATCCGGGGTAACCTAAAAAAGAGACGGATCTACCGTACCCGGGGTACTAGTACATACTCCCAGAGAGCCATCCGGTTTTCCTTCCTCCTCCGCACAGCACAACACAGCACACCCATTCAACATCTCCATCCACATATGAAGAAAGCGTCGCAGTGCATATGCATCACACGTTTTCTCTTCTCCTCCTCCTCCTCCCTCCTCCTTCTTTTCTCACATCCACCTCAGACAACAAAGGGCTAAATCCAAGTCAAAATCGGTGCACACACACGCACGCAAAGCAACCCTAACCGAACACTGCACAAGTACCAACCGGCCTCCTCATCCCTCTCTCTCCCCAGGATTACCCCGGAGGCAGGTGGATGTCTGCTGGCTAGTCCCTTTGCGGGACGTTGGGCCGCTTGGGCGGCAGACACGCTTCTCCGCGGTCTGGAAGCTGGGGGGCTCCAGACGGACCAGACGGACAGGGGAGGGGAAGTGGATGGGTGAAGTAGTCCGTAGTCCAATACGGTGATGGATATGTTTGGGGTTCTACTTCGACCTATGTCAGGCATATAAATGAAGCACCATGGACGGAAACCAGACGAGCCGGAGTACTAGATATGGGTACTTGTACGATAGCTGTGGAGAGCGGCATTGAGGCGCGGTCGTACAAAGATTCTACTCCATGGCACCGAGTTTTCATCCGGTAGGCTACCGGAGTAATACAGGCAGCGCCATCTTTCTGCTCTTCCGGGGCAAGGGGACCTTGACGTGAGGCTATTATCGACCACCACTACCTACCTAGCTACCTAGTAGTGTGCTGCCACTTCTGTTGGGTAGTGATACTTGTAAGTAGGTAGTACTAATATGTACGAGCAACAACACTCCAAATCGACCCGGGTAGGCTGGCAGAAGATGGGCAAGGCACTAGGGTTGCAGCGTGCACAAGCAAGTCAGTAGCCAAGGTAGGTATCCTTGGGGAATGTCGTGACCAGGGTCTACCATGGATGTGTGCTAGGTGGCCGAATGGACGGTATGGTACGAGCTTGAGGATAGGACGAGGTACAAACATAGGCAGTTACCGTACATGTGGGTGTATGGCATCAAGTTCAATACATTTGTATGCTGCTGACCCCTCAGGACCACATGATGGGAGGATGCACACACGGCCGAGCACAGCTACCTTGGGTATGACCACCCGTAATACTCCGTAAATTGCCGCCATATTGGGTATTGCTGCCAAATACCCAGAAGGGCAACCGGGCCATATTGGCTGAATGCACGAGACACAACCACCTCCAGCTTAGGGTGGGTGAGTGGCAAACGGCATCTCACGAGGATCATGCCAGACAGCGCACGGCAGCGAGGGCTGAACACAAAAAAGGCACGCATTCATCGGGAGCAAGTTGACTTGCAGTTGCAATATTCATGCTGCATTCTTGGGGCTCTCCTCACCTCTCCCCCCCCATATCTCACATCATTAAGTGGAAAAGAAGTAACAGTAAAAGCAGGAACCAAAAGTTGGCATCCTCCCAGGGAAAGGACCGTCAAAGCAAAACGTCAGCTCACAGCCCCAAGCCCTGCGCGCAACTGCCCAAGCATTTTGGTTTTTGTAGTATAGTATCGTGCCCGCAAGTAAAAGTCCTTGGCCTTATGCCTTCTCAATGTTGACAATGCCGCCATGGCTGTCCACGGCCACGGCCTTCTTCGTCGTCGACGCCTTGACCGGGTTCTTGGCCTCGAAGATTTCGTCAAGCTCTTCCAACTGTAGAGAAAGCAACGGGTCAGACATACGTTATGGAGGTGGATGGCTGAGGCCGTGACACTTACAGTGCGTCCCTTAGTCTCGGGAATGAAAAAGTAGACTACGAGCGTCTGCACGAGATCCCAGATGGTAAAGATAATGTACGTCTTCCAGCCAATCTTCTTCATGGACACGGGCCATGCAAACTGGTTCAGGAGACCGGCAGCGTTGGTGGCAAAGCTGGAAAAGGCCATACCCTTGGCACGCATCTCAAAGGAGAGCACCTCGACGGGATACAGGGCCTGCAGAGGAGTGACGCCCACAGAGTAGACGGCGCCAAAGATGAAGATCATGGCCAGGGCGGCCTTGGACGCGCTGGGATTGCTGTAGAGGGCGTTACCGTTGGCGTCGGTGCCAATGTACGACTGCGCAAACTCGGATGATGCAACCGTCATGCCCAGCCAGACAACGGTGCAGGCAGCAAAGGAGAAGAGCAGCAGGGGGCGACGGCCGACGCGGTCAACCAAGAAGGCACCCAGGATGGCCCAGGCAAACTGCTGGCAGTTGTTGATGAGCGTGATGTTGGCCTGCGCAATGGTGCCCGTGTAGCCGGCCGTGTCGAGGACGGAGCCGAGGAAGTAGGACAGGACGGCGTTGCCGGCCCACTGGCCAAAGACGGTGATGGTGACGTTGCACATGAGACGGTAGACGGCGGCGCGAGAGCGGAAGAGCGCCCGGTAATCCCACCAGCGCTTGTCGGCGCCGTCCATGTTGAGGAGCTGCTCGTACTCGAAGAGCTGGAGCTGGACCCAGACGGAGTCGGGGTTTCCGTTGCCGTGGTACTTGGTGAGCACGGCCTTGGCGGCGTCCTTCTTGTGGTGCACGTAGAGCCAGCGAGGGGACTCGGGCAGGAACATGCAGAAGATGATGATGAGGCCGGAGAAGAGGGCCTGGAGCCAGGTGATGAGCCGCCACGAGTAGTCGCCTCCGACGTTGAGTCCGCCTCGAGCTGCACCGGCCGAGATGATGGCGCCCGAGAACCACAGAGTGTTGTACATGGCTAGGGAGAGGAGGAGAGAGTCAGTCCATTGCTTCCACACATGGTCTGAGCGCCTTTCGAAGCTTGCTATCTCGAGTCAAAGTCAAGCATGATACTTACCGCCAACGCGTCCACGGTACGCAGGGTGGTTAATCTCCACCACGTACATGGGACCTGCCGCAGACGCAATGGAGACGCCGAATCCAAGCAGGAAGCGGCCGCCCATGAACTGGCTCTGCGAGTTGGACAGACCCTGGATGATGGTGCCGACGACAATGAGGATGGCGCCCAACAGCATGCCAATTCGGCGGCCGAAGCCGTCAATGGCAGGGCCGACAAAGGGCAGCGCGACGACACCACCAATCTGGTACATGGAAGACACGATGCCGGCCCAGATGCCGTCGTTTCCCACCGTGTACTTGGCCTTGAACCAGGGGTTCTGCAGCAGGTTGTTGATGAGCGAGCCATCGTAGCCGTTCATGGTGCTGCAGAAGAAGGCAATGATGGAGAAGCTGTAGACGAGGACCTGAGCCTTGGTCCAGGCCTTGGGCGGCTCCTTCAGCATGGCCTCCTCAAAGGCTTCGTGTCCGGTCACGACCTTGGTCCTGATTTCTCCCTACACGAGGCGAACAAGACAAAACGGTGTAAGCGGACTGACTCTCGCAAGCGAGGTGGCAAAACAACAGGAGAGGGGGAGCAAAACTGCCATCGGGTGATTGGACCTACATGGTCGAGCTCCTCGTGAGCGTGAATGTCTTCTTTTTCGCCCATTGTTACGGAATATATCTAGCCTCTCGACCAGAGACAGCGCTTCAGTTGGGGAGGCAGCGTTGGAGGAACGAAAATTTCCTGCACAAAACCCCCTTTTCTGAGGTGAAGGAGAGTCGAGGAGACTGCGAGTTCGGGATGAGGGAGAAGAGAAGAGGGAAAAGGTGAGGTTGCAGTCTGGACGGCCAGGGGGTGCTACCGCTTTTATGTTTTCTCGTGTCCTCGTTCCCTTGCCGCGTGTGATCCTTCCCCGGACGATTTGGACGAGTAGCTGTCGAGGAAACGGCCCTTGCCAGTAGGGCCGAACAGGCGAAGTGTCGCTGTACGAATGAAGGCCTGGCAGCATCAGTTGGTCAAGCCATGTTGGAGCTGAGTTTCGCCGGTGCAAGTGAACACGGGCGGATTATTTGGCACAGAAGCTGGCCAGGACTCCAGCAGGCAGGCTCTGCCGCTTATACGGCCATCTTCTTTTCCATCCTTTGCACCGTATCCCGCGCTGCATTTGCTACACTCGTTCGCGTGCGGTGAAGCAGCTATTGGACGGCGGCGTGGTGCCGTGGCGTCGTCCTGTCGGCCCTGGCCACAATGCGGGGGACCAGGCCCCAAGCCAGATGCAGGCGCGGAGGATTGTGGTCCGCCTGTTGGCCGGGCATGGTTTGGGGATAGCTCTGGCCTGAGCCCGGCGCTTTGTCTGGACAGACGGATCCAGTGAATAGAGATTAGCCTAAGTGGCGCGGATCATCCGCCTCTGGGGAATCTGGAGGTGTCGAGCCTGACGATTGGGCCGAGGCCACGCGACGAACGGAGAAATCCTACATGGCCTTGCTGCTTCTGGCTGGTGCGGAGGAGGAGGCATGAGATGACACGATGTAGAGGATTGGAAGTATTGATTGTTTGGGTGGTGGCGGTGGTGGTCGGTTGGTAGATGGTGAGCGTTGGGTGGTGGTTTGCCCTGGTTGCATGTCAGACGGCGAGCCTGGGTATGAGGTAGGGGAGCTGACTGGAGGGGAAGTTGACGATGAGAACAAGAAGGAAAGGAAGAAAGGAAACGGTAAGCTCACTGCTACTGAGTTTGGCTGGCTGGTGATGAGACGGAGAAGCCATCCATGGCATGGTGACAAGCTGTGATGCGGAAGTTTGGAAGTGATGGCAAAGTGAATGAAAGTGGAAGAGGCTGCAAGTCTTCAGGTACAGCAAGAATCCGAATCACGGGGTTGAGAAGTTCAGGTACAGGGACAGCCTTGCATTCGGTTCGGCCAATCATGGGGTCGGATGATTCACCAATCAAGTGGCATAACCCGCTCGACAAAGAATGGGAAAGAGCAGCTGCCAATCTGAAGCTGAATAGAGTTGCTACTAGTAAGGTAGCTGAGGCAAGGCAAGCGCAAGGCAAGGCAAGGCCACGCTGCTTTGATCTGAAGAGGTAGGTAGGTATTAAAAAAAAGTGACACATGAAAGACAATGCCTGCTCTCTGATGGAGAAACATCAACGTCCACCATTTACCCGTTCAGGGACGCTGCCGAATCTCGCCCACCAGCGATTGGCCCAAGGAGGGGAGAGAATCCGCCGGCGCCAACCTAATTTCACAAGTTCGTGTCTTTGTTCAAGTGGTTCCACTCCTAATGCTCGTAACACTTTGGTTGAGGCAGGGGGGGGAGGCGAGCTCCAGGGTAGGCGACTATACACGGTGAGGCATGTGAAATACGAAGGTGATTCAGCACCTGACCCAATAATAGGATTGCCATGCGGAGTAAAGGCAGAGGTAAGTTGCTACCAGACAGGTATCATGCTGCGAGATTCTCCGAATGCCCTTCATTTGTTGAGCTTCCTAGGAGTTGGTTGCAGCTAACATGCGTACCATGTGTGGACTTGACAATCTGTATTTTGTTCTACCTTAGCAAGCAGGGTCTTAGTTCGACTATGCCTTTTCTTGTTTACACCTCGCTGTAGCAATTTCCGTCTTCAGCCTCACATTGTCTTTTCTATCTCCTCCATTAATCTCCTACAGTCCCACCGCCTTGGCACTCAACTCCCACAGCTTGTCCCCCTCGATATCGCTAATGGCATGAGGATGGACCGGGTCGACGTAGTAAGCAGCCACGCGGGCCTTTTCCATCAGATGCTTGCCGTTGTGGTCCACTAGGAGTAAGTTATACGGAATCATTAGCCCACCATGTGCCAGACTTTACTGAGGACGACGGAAACGAATCAAACAAAACATACCCTTGAGCACAGGATCGAAAGACGCAAAGACGTGAGTGGCCACTGCTCGATCAAGCGAAAATATCTCCTTCTCCACCCAACCAAACACTGACGCAGTCAACCGAGAGACTCGTGCTGCAGAACAAAGAAGCGAATAAACGCCATGCTAGCAACCTTATATTTCATACCATCAACAATAGTAGCCAGCGGTTGACGGTGTAATGCTGACAACATGAATGCAGACTCACCCAGCGAGTCGAGATCACCCCCCCGGAGCAAAATCCAAGTGTCTCGCGAGGTTCGTCATGGCCGCTCCGGGATTCAAGCTGTAAGCCAGCACGCCGCGGTCGCCAAACTTGTTCGCCAGGCCGAGGGAGAAGAGGACTTTGGCCGTCTTGCCCTTGATGATGGGGGCATATTCGGCCACCAGCTCGGCGCCAGTGATTTCGTCCTTGTATGGGTAAGGCATGCTGATGTGAAGAAGAGAAGAAAAAGAGACAAAGCGGACGGCAGAGATTGCTCAACAAGCAGAGATGTTCTGACAATGCTCACAAGTCGAAGAAGATGCAGCAAGTGTGCAAATGGGCTGTTTCTGAAGAAAGGAACAAGCTTGAATCTTTATACGACCACGACAACTCCCTATTAGAAGAGCGCATCTCCGCAGATGGCCCCTCCAAGCCTTCGTTTTCTATCAACATAACGCCTCTCTCTTCTCCCTGACACTTTCATACATACCATTAGCACTAGCATACTGCATGCCCTCTAGCCTTTACAGCTACTCGCTTGGGAATTTCCACCCTTTCGCCGCTCTTTGAAACCTCGCAGCCATTTCCTGCTCGTGGAATAAGCGGCAAGGCGATCCAATAACTGAAGAGTAATCAAGACGAAAGGATCCAGCTCATAAGCTTAATCAAGTCCCTTGATAACAAGAGACCCTCTCGATGCCAGCCACCTGGTTGGCTATCTACACTTTCCTAAAGAGGAAATTACCTTCCCCCCCCCTTTAAGACTCCCCAGAACATTGGATTGCACACTTCTAAATCTACGACCGCCGTCTAGCGCAAGTCAAGTCAAAGTGGCGTTTGGCGCTTATTCTCGATGATTCCTCATCATGGTTTGCCTCTACCTCATGTTATCGTGGGGTTTCGTGGTCAGCAGAATGCGAACCATACAAACATGCTCGTTTTCCCCTACCTAATGAAGGTGCAGCATAATCCTGACACGAGAAACAGGTACGCAAACTCTCTCTCTCGCACTGAATCTTGTTTCGAGTTAAATGTTCATCAACTACCTTGCCTTCATAGAGCATGTCAATGGACGGGTCACCCTATTCGCATGGCTTCAAACCGGTTTTTGATTTTTTGTATCCTCTTATCTAGAATAGATGCACGTCATTTCAATTCCTGATCGCGGCTATGAGATGGTAGAGCCAAAGATGGTTGGCAATGACAATGGCAGTGGCAATCATTAAGACAATCATTATCAAATGGCAACCGTATGGCATTGCAACACGGGATAGAGAATCCTTCCTGAGAACCACAAGGCAGGTTAGGAAAAGAAGAAGAACAGGCGACAAAGGAAACAGGGGACCTTGTGCGATCGCGTCGCATCGTATCCATCGAACCATGGCTCGCCGACAACCTCATCGAGACCAGGAGAAAGCAGGAACCGAAGCGAGCAAAACTCAAACAAAAGCCGTAAACAAAGAATCCGTACAAGTTGGTATCCGACAAGGTACATTGTTCATATCAAACTCCAAATATGCCCCGGCCTCGACGCTGCCTGCCCCATTGGCAAGACACGGTTGATTTCGTCTCTTTTCCATTTCGGTGGAAAACTGCCTTCTAACCACCCCAAAAAGCCCTTGCCTTTTCTTTTTTTTGTTTCTTCTCTCTTTTTTGCGCGCTTCTGTTCGACGAAACCCTTCCTTTCGTTCCACGCAGATGTGTCATGCTGTAAAACAGTGAACGATGGTGCCTGCTTGTCGTAGAAGTCGAAAGAGGGAAAGATTGCAACTCAAACTCGCATGCTGTCTTCGTTACTCATTATTCATTTCTGGTGTATTTCGACTGCGCTCTGCATTTTCGCATTCTCCGCATATGGAAGTGTCCCCAATCCAACTACTCCTCTTCCTCCTCAATGGGAGCCGGGGTGCGACGCTCAACACGCCTCTTGGGTCGCCTATGCCGGCTGCTGCTAATGTTGCTGGCCGAGTCATCGGGATACAGGTCGTATTCTTCCATTTGCCAGTCGTCGTCGCTGGCATTGTCGGCATCGCTTCCGGCCCACGCCGGTCGCTCGTAGCCCGAGTTTTGGGAGTTGCCCGAACCTGGGATCGAGAGCACGTCGATGCGTCGTCGGTTCTGGAGGTTCTGCATGAGCCCAGCTCCGCGCTGTCGCAGGGCCGTCCGGACCGTCTCCGCCTGGTGGTGTAGCTTCTCAAACGCGTCCTCCAGCGCCTCCATGCCCTGGTAAATCTCGCGCTCAATCTCGGCAATGGCCGCCATCTCCATCTCCTCGTCGTTGGACACAGGAGGCCGGCTGCCGCCCACGCCCGTAGACGTCAGGCTGATGAAGGACGCCGGAGTGGCGCCGCGCGAATAGGGCGAGAAGGGCGTGGTGGTTCGGGATCCCATGGCCGAAGGGCCTCGGAATGGCGTCGGGCCCCTCGACTCGACGCCGCCAAATTCGTCGCCATCAGCACCGGACCACAGGAACCCGTCAAAGCGACCGGACGTCAGTATCTCCCATTCCTGATTGTTAATGTTGGACAGGGTGACGAGCAGGTCGTGAGTGTGGGGATTCTTGATGAGATAGGTCGCGCTCTCCGCGTCTCGAGGCACCTGTTGAAGGCGGTACAGCCGCTGCAGCGAGAGGCCAGTCTTGACGATGAGGTCGTTGCGCGGTCGGTTCAGAGGAGTCGGGGCGCGGGTTGCCGGCCGCAGCTCCTTTGATCCGGCGAGCAGGGCGTTGAAGAAGGGCCGGTCCGCAGGATCGAGGTTGGTCAGGATGGCGAAGCTCAGCGTCTCATCGTCGACCTCTTGGGGCGGCGGCACAGGCGTCTCGCCCGTGCTGTTCAGCCACCTGTCGACGGCGGATCTGACCTTTTTCGACTGTCGCAAGTAGTGCTCCCTGAACTCCTCGGCGATGTCGGGGTCCAGCTGGATGGGGGAGTCTGGTCTTGGTGGCATCTCTCCCGAGACCTCGGCCGCCTTGGTGCCAATATCCGCCAAGTCAAAGGGCGGCCACGAGGGGAGCTCAATGCGGCCGCTGACCCATTCGAGAACATCTCCCCAGTTGAGGCCGCGATGGGGCTCGTTGGATTTCTCGCAGATGATGCAGGAACAGCCGTGAGGCGGCAAATCTCGAGAGAAGACGTTCTCGAGCCGGTCGAGCAAGCGGCGAGCGACTGACCGATGGCCGGTGGCCACTGCGACGGAACCCTGCTTGGAGAGGACGGTTTGATACTGGTCCAAAAGGTTGACAAACGGCGTAAAGAGCGACTCGGCGCCACTGAGAGCGGTGTTGGGGGGCCTCAGAGTGCCGTTGACAAGGGGCAGCACCGAGAGAAAGTGCCTTGTAACTGGTTGCGGGAGGCCGCCGTTTTGTAGCAGGTAATCGACCCTGGGGACCTCGAGGACGTCGACGGCTGGGGGCGGAGGCGGAGGCGGCGGAGGGATGGGAGGCGGAGGATGCGTGGGCGCCTTCATGGCCGGCGTAGCGGTGCCCGAGTTGATGGTGGACGCATAGTCGTCGCCGTCGATGCCAGAGGCGGGAGTTCGAGATCGCTTCGAGTCGGCGTAGAGATGGGGAGAGAACTGATGGGCTTGGGTCGGCGTCTTGGGGGACGAGTCCTGGGCGCTGGACGGGGAGGAGTCGACATGCAGCGGCTCGGGCTTGCTCTTCCTGACGCTGCGAGTCGACGAGGAACGCTTCGTGGTGTGGCGCGAGGCGGAGCTCGAGGAGCGGGACAGCACAGACGACCGCAGCTTGTCGTGGATCTTGTGGGTGGGCGAGCGTATCAGGGTGGCCGCGCTGGTCGATGAGCGGCGGCTGACCTTTGAGGACTTTTCTTCGGCAGCACGGGAGGCTGACCGCGAGGGCGTCGACTTGTGGCCGCGCTCGAGGTCCTCGGCGCGCTTCCTGGCGGCAGAGACGTCTGTTTCGGGGGGCGTTGGCGGTCGGGATGCCTTCTTGGAGCCCGATCGATGGAGGCCGTCGCTAGCCCTGGACCGACGCTCGTCTCCAGCGCCAGCACCTCCCGCGCCGCCGCCGCCACCGCCAACGTCGGTGGGCTCAGGCGTCAGAGGGTTGGAGGATTTGGCCTGAGACGACGGAACGGCAAGCTCCTCGCGGCTGACGATGGCCTCTTTGCTGTGCGCCTTGTCAAAGGACGGGTAGGGGAGAGAGATGCGGTCCTTGTCAAGGGACAGCCTGGACATTTCGTCGACGCCCAGGTCGGACATGGAGGCCGGGCGCGGAGGGAGCTTATCCTTTTCCCTGTCCCTGTCTCTGTCCCTCTCGCGATCCCGATCCCGATCCCGATCTCGGTCCCGGTCTCTGTCGTCCCTCTTCCGGTGTCGCCTGGTGGACGAGGTGAGTGAATGGGTATCGCTGGAGCTGCGAGCGGATTTCGAAGAGCGGTGGGGGCGGTCATGATCAGGCTTGCGCTCCGACTTTGAGCGGCGGGCCTTGTCGCGCATGCGGTCGTCGACGTCGACGTCGGCGTCACGTTCCTTGGACGGCATCTCGAATCACCATCGGGGGCTGGCGGATGGTTTGCCGGCGATGCTGGCTGCAGTTGCGGTCGCAGTTGCGGAGGCTGCGAGGCGAGGCACGGCAGAGCGATGGAGATTTTGATGGAGATGGAGACCCGGAGCAGGGGTTTCGATTTCTGGCCCTTGTTTTTTTTTTCTGCTTGGCTTGGGTTGGAGGTGGAGGAAGGGTGAGAGGATTGGGAGACTGGGATAGGGTAAAACGAAAGCGGCGAGCTGCAGTCAGGGCGACAAGATGGGACAACGGACAAGAGTAAGGAAAAAAGACGAGATTTGACGATGATGCAAGTCTGCTGCAGAGGCGGAGGAGTGAGAAACAATGAGTGGGTGAGGGGGACGGTGAGGAAAGGGATTGGATGGATCACGTCGAGGTCGAAATTGATGCCGAAAGCTGTCGAAGCTGGTTCACTTCAGTTCAGGGCAGTTCTCAGGCAGCGACGGCCCCCGGGGAATGGGTGCGTGCAGGTACCGGTACGCGGGGCGGGGACAGCTATCAGGTGGCACGGCCAGCGGCAACGGGCATCCGCAGTGCGCATCTCATGGGGGCTCAGGTGCCTGTAGGCGGTGCTTGCAGCTGATGGTGGAGCTCGCAGGCGATGGGATGGACGAGTTCTACCTAGTATCAGGGGATGCTACAGGAGACAAAGTACCGCTACTTGGAAGGGATAAGGTGACGAGTTGTGGGTCGGTGAAGCAGTTGAAGTGGGCAGACGCTCATTCGGCGGCAATTCTGGTCATGGGCTGAGGGAGATTCTGCTGTGTACCTTGTAGCTTAGCTCTGTAGGTATTTCACGTACAGCAGCGTCTATGAATCGGTTCATCACAGTCGTATGCCGTGAAGCAGGAAATAACAAACTGTTGGTCTGACAAGTGCGACTTTACAAGGCCAGGGAGCTCTCGACGCCACAGCAGGCGCTAAGAATCAAACAAAGAGAGATGACGAGTACTACCTATAAAGAAGCGAGCGAGAATGCAAGAACTGCATCCAGCATGGGAAAATCAACAAGAATATGGAATACTGACAGGGAAATCCATCGCAACTGCGCAAAAGGAAAAGAAAACCCTCATTGAATCACGCATGACAGTCCGTCCTTGAGCGCAGTCGACGAAGTACGTTCGAGCACGAGCAACGCCCAACCGTGGCCCGACGCTGCTGTGATGCGCCATCAACGCCATCCCGAGCCTGTGACTGGTTCCCTGGACGCCTAATGGAAGCGGCCCGCCAGACCGGTGCCTCCATTAGCGCTCCGGGCTCGTTCACGAAGCTCGTTCAATCCCTCTACATACAGTAGGTCGTGATGTTAGCGCACAAATTCGAAAGTGAAGGGTTTCTGTGCTGCGCTTTCTCAAGAAGTGCGTCAACGGTTGTGGTCCATCCAATTGGAGGCGCAGGCATGGAGGGGGCCGGCGGTTGGTTGCGCTGCACTGCCTTTTCTCGTATGTGCATGTAGTGTGTGAGGTATCAACTCTTGCGCCCCCTCCTGACGTGGCATCCGGATTCCCTCATTTTCCTTCGAGATGGCTGAACTGGACTCGAGCTGCTTGGTTACTCACTGCCACTGACTGAGCTGGCGCTCTGCTCTTCGAATGACCATGAAGCCATCGCCTCCAATCAGAACTCATGAGACGGACCAACGTTGTTCCACCTCCCCGCCATGTAGATTATCACACACAGTAACGAACCTCGACCTTCGACGCAGCCTCACACTGTGCCACCTCCACCAAGATGCCCAACCGTATTAGCCGTCCTTATTACTTCGCAGCAAAATGCAACAGTGTCGCCCGTCCGGCCAGACCTCGCAACCCAATGATGCCCGACGTTATCACAGAAACGGTGGAGAATAAACATTGCAACGTCGTCCTTTGATAGACATAACCAATGGCCTGCATGTGTCAATGCATGTAAACGAGACCGCCGGCATCACGGCCTCGTCCAATAAGCAGCAGAATCATTGACACCCTCCAAGGCTCGTTCGTGTACCGTCAAATCAAAAGACGCTCTCCTGCAGGCCTTTTGCATTATCACAGCTCCAGAAATGCGTCCAAGTGCTCCAATCGTGACGCAACCGGCAGCTTCGCTTGGAGTCGAAGCTCTCAGAGGATGAAGTCTTCCCCTCACCCTGAGCCCGTTCCATCTCGTCTATATAAAGCCGTCTATCCTCCCTGTGGTGCCTCCTATCTCTTCATCTTCTTCATTCCCTTCACGCGAGCCGGGTTCTAGTCCCTGTCACACTCTCCCTTGCGCGCTCTCCCTAGAAGCTCCCTAGAAGACGCCGACCCCATCTCTTCTACAAGATGAACATGTCCCATCAAGTCGAGCAGAGGAACTTCACATTTCTTTGGCTTGTTGGTGACCGGGTCGGCGTCTTCTAGGTATCGTCGCTGCATCGAACATTCCAAAGCTAGGTATTTATAGTCTCCCCATCTCCAAGGCAAGCGCCGTCCACTTTGTGTCCATGACATGAGAAACAGAAGGCTAACAGAACTACAGCTGTGGTGTCTGACGGGCACACTCCTCAATCGTCGCCCTTGTGAGTACTACGCATACCTCCAATATTGCGTGGATTACCGTTTATCTGATCGACACCGTCCTGCTCCGTGACGAGTCCACAGGGGGGCTTGATACGCCGCGGCACGGCGTCGATCAAATAGACGATAATCCCCGGGATACTGGTGGTCTACTCGCGCGAGTGCTGTCACCGTCTATAGCACTGTCATTGGTGTTTGTGAGAGCTGGGAACTGGGAGTCATGCATATCTAGTGTGAGATGCAAATAGGAAGGGCGGGATTACCTGTGGTGTAAATACTAGAAACAAGCCACGGTTCTGTCTGCCGCGTCCTCTCCGCCGTCTTCTTCTCACTGCTCCCATATCGACGCCCAACACTGTAAGGTCAAGCTCGATGTGAAGTGGCATCTTTCCCAATCTGCTGCCCGCAACGACGTCCACGAGGACCGACAGCTCCTTTGCTTGCCCGGACTCAGTGACTGCACGCATCTTGACACGGGGGCACGATATAACTAGCTTGCAGCTTGTAAGACATTTGTTATCTATTGTATCCATCCATTTTAAAGCGATGCCACTTGCCCAGATGCTTTTCAGACAAAATCTGTGTATAATCCAAACGCCAACTCTTTATCCCTTTCAAGCCCCACAGTGTATATCTATGCACATATACTATAACTGGGACAGGAGAACGAAAAACGAAGCCAAAGAGAAATGCAAAAAAGAAAGTCGAAGAAAAAAGAGACGGCTCGCTCACAGCCGGTCCAGCAGGCCCCTGCTCTCGAGGAGCAGAATAATCTCGTGCACAATCGAGCGGACGTTCTGCTTGGTCAGGTCGACGGTCAGGTCGGCCTTCTTGGGCACCTCGTACGGGTCGTCGACACCGGTGAAGCCCTTGATCTCCCCGGCACGAGCCTTGCTGTAGATGCCCCTGCGGTCCGTCTTCTCGCAGTGCTCGAGCGGCGTCGCGACGTGGACCAGGAAGAAGGGGCCCGACTTTTCAATCAGCTCGCGGGCGTGCTGACGGTCGGCCTCGTACGGTCCGATGGGGGCGGCAATGACAGCGGCGCCGGCCTTGGTCAGCTCCGAGGCCACAAAGGCGATGCGGGCAATGTTGAGGCTTCGGTCCTGGCGGCTAAAGCCCAGCTCCGACGACAGCTCGGCGCGCACCGTCTCGCCCAGCAGCATCGAAACGGGTCGACCGCCGCCCTGGTTGAGCGTGGCCTGCAGAGCGCGCGCGACCTGGTCCTTGCCGCTGTTCTGGTAGCCGGTCAGGAAGACGGTGAAGCCCTTTTCGCGCGGCAGCGGGTTCTGCTCGCGAAGTACCTTGACGACCTCGGGGTAGGAGAACCACTCGGGAATCTCCTTGCCGGTGCGCAGCCGGTTTCGCAGCTCCGTGCCCGAGATGTTCATGGTGCGCGTGCCCTCGGGGATCTCGTTGGCCGGCAGATACTCGTCGCGGTCCGGGATGTAAATCATCTCCTGGAACTCGACCATCTTGATGCCCAGCTCCTCCTGGTGCTGCTGGACGAGGATCTGCGCGTCGTAGGGGCCGTAGTGGTCCTTGCCGTTCTTGTTCTTGCCGGGTCCGGCGTGGTCACGGCCGACGATGAAGTGCGTGGCGCCGTGGTTCTTGCGGATCACGGCGTGCCAGAGCGCCTCTCGAGGGCCACCCATGCGCATGGCCAGGGGCAGCAGGGCGAGGGCGGCCATGCCGTTCGGGTAGCGAGGCAGCAGAGCGCGGTAGACGCGGACTCGGGTGAAGTGGTCGATGTCGCCGGGCTTGGTCAGGCCAACGACGGGGTGGATGAGCACGTTTGCCTGCTGGGAGCGAGCGGCGCGGACCGTCAGCTCGCGGTGAGCGCGGTGCATCGGGTTTCGCGTCTGGAAGGCCACGACCTTTTGCCAGCCCAGTTTGTTGAAGTGCGATCGCAGCTCCGCGGGAGTGACTGTGGATCCATGCTGTTAGAGATGCTGCAATACCCTCTCCTTCTCTTCTCGATATTTCTACTTACAGCGCAGGTCGAGGAAATCGTAGTGCTCCAGGCGGTTGATGGCCTCGAGCTTTCCGCCAACGTAAAAGTCCTTGGCCACGCTCAAGAGGTGCTTGACGCCGGGGTGCGTGTCATCGTCGCTGCCAAAGACCAGCTTGGCCTCCTGAACCCTGGAGTTGCGCATGCAGTTTAGCATCGGCTTCTTTTGAGTTGACCCAAGAGCGTTCTTGTCCTTACTTGTCTGGCCTGTACACGTCCTCGACCGTCAGGATGGCGAGATTCCGGTCGTCTCGAAAGTCGCGCAGGGTGAGTCTTGCGCCGGGCTTGATGGACAGCTCGTCTATCTGCGCCTGGTCCACGTCGAGGGTAATGGGCATGCTGAAGAGCAGGCCGCTCTCGAGCCGATTCTCCTTGACCACTCTGGCAATGCGCGTGTTAGCGGACACCCAGTTCTCATCCTCTTTTCTGGTTAAGATTTTGGTTGACTTACCGGTTGTAGTCATTTTCAGTCATGAAGCCTAGACAGACACCCCAGCGTCAGCACTTCGTCGCGACACACTGGACGGAGACACTTGGGCCAGAATGCTCCCTGCTCGGCTCCAGGCGCGGGGCAGCAGAATTGTGGCTTGTGCCTCCTCAACAATTTGCCTGAAATCAACACTGCGGCGACTTACCCTCCAGAGGCGAGAAACCGCCATTGAGAATCAGCTCCAAGTCGCACAGGTGACGCTCAGACAGAACCAGCGCAGGGAGAGTCTCGGATTCCTCCAGCAGCTCGGCCTGGCGAGGCAGATCGCGCGCAAAGAGGTCCTTGAGGACGCCGCCGTGGGGAGCGTTGGCCATGATGGCGATGGCGGGGTATTCGTGAAGGGAGTGAGACGGTCTACGTGCTGCTCCTCTGTTCTTTTTCGAGTATGGTGTCAACGACACGGCAAGTCACGCAACAGGATCCAACGAGGGGACAGGACAAGGGAATGGCAAACGAGCAAGCAGAAAGACTTGCAAGCCAAAGGATATGCTAGAGGAAGACAACGAAAGAGGAAGGAATCACGAAGAGAGAGGGAGAGGGAGAGAAACGAAGGTTTAGGACGGGGGAGTGGCCCGAATCCCAGGCTATAAATAAGGCGAGTCTCTTGGGGTCACGCCGGAGATGCTAGAACGCAACAGTCCATCAGTAGCAGCATGAGTACACTTCAAAAGAGATGGAACAAGTCCCCTCTCGGGCGAATGATGAATCAAGTTTGGATGATCCGTAAGCAGCCTCTCTGCCTGGCCCCCCTGGTGGAAGGGGAAAAGAACCGCTTTTCTCTTCTTCTCGACACACCCCACCGAAGCGTTGGAAATTCAATTCGTCCCCCTCTGGTGAGGATGGAGGCTGGATGGATGGCTGGATGGAATTGCGATACGCAGGTCGACCACATGCAAAAGCGCAGCTCCACAGGCATCAAAAGGGCTCGCCATCTCCACCAAATCCAGGGAATGGCGGCATTTGGCTCGAGATTCTGGCGATGACGTGCTCGAGGCGCGATGCTCCGAGTCCCGCATGGCTTGAGGGACGAGGCCAATCAAGGACGCTGATTTCGAGCTGCGAGGCACGGCGAGAGGAACGACGCCTGGGGGGCCTTTGTCCCTTGCTGGATTAGCCGCAATTGCGAAATCTCGGGCCATCGGGGTTGGTGGAAGTCGGGCTTCCAACGTGGAGAAAGATTTTTCTCTTCCGCCTTTCCCATCATATTCAATCTTGTCTCTTTGTTTGGTTTGCGTGTTGATGGTGACGGGATCGGAACTCTCCTAATCTCGGTTTCATGTGTGGCGGTCCGCGTAAGCCCATTGCTGATCGTCGTTGCCGCTGCGTATGTATGTGCCGTATAACTTCGAGGTTGGAAATTAGCAGAGCAACGGATCGTCAGGGTGAGGACGAGAGAACCCAGGCCAGACCTGAGATCATCATCGAGAGTAAAAAGATGGACACACCTCCCCAACTAGACAACGGCCTAAGTCCCTAGTGTCTCCATCACGGGGCCCCCCCCGGCTTCGGACCATCGCTGTCTCTTGCAACGTTGATGTGGGATTCCTGCCAACCTGCCAATCTCACCACCCGTCGCCCCGATTTCGCCATTTTGGCCCCGGATGAGAGAAGAGCAGAGACTGCCTGTTGATGCCTGTTGATGCTGCCAATGCTTTGCAGCAGCGTCGATTCTGTCCGCAGCGGCTCTCGGGGGGGCGTGTTGTTTCTGTTCCCTTGATGAGAATAGGCTGCCCCTCTGCTGCTTTTCGGAGCGTCGGCGACTGGGGGGTCAGCGTTTCGTTTGTAATAGACGCTGGGAATTGAAGGACACGAATGAGTAATCAGCACACCATCTTGGGGCGTTCAGCGGCTCTTTGACTTACTTGACCGCAGAGGAGTAATAAGATATGAAGCTTGGAAAAAGTTATCAGGGTTTCTGCTGGATAAAGCAGCGAGTCTGTCAAGGAAAGACGTGAAAGCACAAAGTGGGGCAGCAGCTGGTTGGACGGTGAACAAATGCCAGGAAGGAGCATTGGACACGTATTGAAGCAAGTTGTATGAAGGACACGCAGGAGGATGAACATATAAGGCAGGTACTGAAATTCGTATAAAACGTTGAACAGCATGTCAAGCTCGTCGGTCAAGAGTATGATTCCGGATCGAAGACCAGTCTATTAGGTGTCTTTACATATCAACAGGTTCAATATCGATAATTCAGACGTAACAAAAGGAGGTGATACAGAAGAGGCACTTGAACAAAGTGCCACGTCCAACCCCCTAGCGTTGGAAGCCCATCCTAGCCCATTCAACAGCAAACCGCATTTCCGTGCGCTGTTGAGAGAAGAGACTCATTCAACTCGGAGCTCTGTCAAAAGAAGTGACCGTTCAGTTACTTCTCTGTTCGCAAACCGCTTCCAGCTCCCTGCAACATGCGATGTCTGTTCAGTCACACCAAAGAGCCCAGAAATGCTTAAATGGCGCCCCTTCGACCATCTCAGAAACCCTCGAGGTCAAACACATTAGACTACCTCGCAAGTACCTTTTCATCAGACAACTATAGTACTACGAACATAACTAGGTACCGAGAGAAGACATGAATCAACTCTCTTCCCATGCCCGCCTCAACTATGACATGTTCCATCTCATTCTTACAAGGTACATGGACAAGCACCGGGACATCCTCAACTTCCTCCTGACGAGCAAACAAAACTACGCTCTCTACAGCGAGACTCTCCAGCGACACAACATCCGCCGCGGAGGATGTTCCATCCTCGAATGGGCCGCGAGGGCAAATAACGTGGCCTTGGCCGACAAGATCCTCCAGACTCCCAAGATCGAAGAGTATGCCCCCAAGGAGCTGTGGTCTAACGTGCTGCAGATTGCGGTAAGCAACAACAACCTGGACCTAGTCAGGATGCTCTTCGACCTAGAAACAGTCCAGACGAGCATCAAGCAAGCATCAGACAACAGGCTTGTCACAGGGTTGGACATGCCGACCACCTACAACCTTGACACGCAATTCTTGAGGCCCATGTTTGACGCCGCAGACAGAGGCCTGCAGGACATTGTAGACCTCTATCTCTCTCACGGGGCCAGCATACATCTGTTCGACTGGACCAGGTTGACGGCTCTTCACTATGCCGTCTCCTCAAACAAACTAGGTCTTGCTAGACACTTGCTGGACGACCACGGAGCCAACCCCAACGGCCGCGGCAGCAAAACGCCCATCATGACAGCCGCTCGCAACGGCCACTCGAGCATGGTGGAGCTGCTGCTCTCCCGCGGCGCTGACCCCAATGTCAATGTCAACGGCGTCTCTTTCAGCCTCGCTCTCATGGATGCGGTTGTCGAGGGCAACGGAGACGTCGTCAGTGTGCTGCTGGAGGACGCTCGCGTCGATCCAAATTCTCGCAACGCTTCAGGTAAGACGGCCTTGGACTGGGCGATAACGTTCGGCAGGGAAGACATGGTGCAACTTCTCCTCGACGATGGCCGGGCCGATCCCACGCTGGGCAACAGCGTGAACAGGACAGTCCTGGACTTGATCATCGAGCATAGCAGAGCAGAAATGGCACGCATGATTCTTGCAGATGGCCGCGTTGATCCTAACGCCAGGACGCTCAACAACGAGACTGCCTTGGAGAATGCCGTGCGAAGTGCCAGCCATGCCATCGTTCGCCTTCTCCTAGCCGACGAGCGGGTCGATCCCAACAGCACCACCCTGGATGGCATGACTCCCTTCCTGTTCGCTGCCGATGCAGGCAGTGAGGCCTGTCTTCGGAGACTGCTTGCTGACAAGAGAGTCGACGTCTATGCGAGGAACAAAGCCGGCGCCAACGCCTGGACAGTTGCCTTCCGCCGGCCCGGGAATCGCAACTTCAGGGTGCTGCTCGAGAGCGGCGTCGTGGACCCCAACGCAGTCGACGGTAACCTCAAGACGCCGGCCATGTTCGCCGCATGTTCGCCAACGACTCCGCCGCTGGAGCTCTTCATTGCAGATCAGAGGGTGGACCTGGACATGGCTGATATCAAAGGCCACACAGCCCTGATGCTGGCAGTCCAGCGCGACAGACCAGGGAGCGTTGCTCTGTTGCTCGACTCGGATCGCGTTGATGTCAACCTGAAAAGCCAAAACGGGGAGACGGCCCTCATGATGGCTGTCAGCCTCAACAGAGTAGACATTGCCAGGCTGCTTCTTGCTTCGCCGCGCATCGACGTCAACCTGGGAGACTGCAATGGGGTGACGGCTCTGGCTCTGGCCTACGCTATGACAAGCGTTCAGCTGGCGGAGATGATTCTCGACACAGGTAAGGTAGAGTTTGGAAAAGTCCCGTCACTCGAAGAGAGCGAGAGGATCGATGCCCGGCTTGTCTCGTTCACGTCCGAGATCGAAACAAGGGGCGCGCGGTATCTGGACGCGATGGTCCAGATGTACGCCAAAATCGATCGGCTGAACGCAAAGGACAGAGACGGACTGACTATGCTTGAGGCAGCGGTGCAGCTCAAGGACAAGTACACTGTTGGTCTGCTGCTGGGCACCGGCAAGGTGTCTGTGACGACCAAGGCCTTGGAGAGCCGAGACGATGCCATTCTACAAATGATGCTCGAGTATCGCGCCAACACTACTGACTGAGCTGGGCCCTGGGCTCATCATACGTAGATGGGTTGGCTAATTGTGCATTCTAGGTTGTTCTTCTCTTTCACCTTCTGATTTTCGCCTCCTGAACGTGTCCAAGTCGGCAATACGCATCACAGTGGCGTTGCGAAAAGAAGGGCGAATGATTATTCTGTGAAAATAGATCAAATACAGCGGCCGTTACTTTGTATATAGTGTTTGATATATTAAAACAAGCAATTAGAATCAACGTCGTAATCCACCAGTCTTGTGAGCATCGTCCCGAACAAACCGTCCCAAACAAAGAGCGTGAACTAAACATCATCGTTCCGCTCTTCAGTGATATAGAAGGGGATAGAGAAAGCTCATGCCGATATACTCCTTCTCATACTTGGGCGGCAGCACATGTGCCAAATAGTCCGGCCAGTCCATCATGGGCTGCAAGTGCTGATACGCCTTGATATACTCCCAGTGCTCGGGATACCAGCCGGCCTCCTCCCAGTCCAGGATGGCCGTCACCTTGCACGTCTTGTCATCAACGAGGATATTCCGGGGCGCCAGGTCGCCGTGCGTAAAGACAATCTGGTGCTTGCGCGAGAGGCAGTACCGGGCCATGTGCCGCATCATCCGGGGCGCCGACGAGATGATGTCCTCGAGGATGAAGGCGTTCCACTCGCGCTCGCTCTCAAACGGGCCGCACTCGATCGGGGACCTCTTCCCGAAGAGCGCCTTGCCCCCGTTGAGGGCCCCGATGTAGTCGCCCCTGAGGCTGCGCAGCTGGTGGACGTAGCCCTGCAGCTCGTGCGCGATGGAGAGCTTCTGCTCGTGCGTCAGGTCCCCCCAGACCTTGTCGAGCCGCTTGCCCGGCATAAAGTCCATGACGATGCACTTCAACCTGCCGTCCTGCCAGTCCGTGTCCTGGACCTTGGGGACGGGGATCGTCGTGTTCTCAGCGATGAACTGCAGCGTTTCCGGTTCGCACGGACGCAGGTTCTCCCCAAACTTCCTGACGATTACGTCGGCAATGTTGACCACCTTGCGGCCGTACACAGAGTGCAGTACCTCGTCTTCATCTGGGTCCATCATCTGTCAAGGCCATAGGGGTCAGCGAACGTTGCTCCCTCTTCATTCTCCAGCAGTGGGAGGCCAGTAATAGTACGCATACATTGTTCTGACCTCGGCGGATGAGGCGAAGAGTTGATCAAAGAAGACCCTGGTAAAGAGCTTCGTGGTAGAAGTGGCGTGGAGAGGCCTCTGGAATTCGAATCATCAGCGATTGTAAACATAGATACGGCCCTGTCTGCAAGCCTACCCTTCGTTGTTTTCTTTCTGCCTTGGCTTGACGCCAAGATGGTTTACTCAAGTCGTAGCTGTGTCGGATATCTGGCGGAAGAGGAAGCTGAATAGGAGAGGGGCAGAGAGAGAAAGGGCAGAGAGAGGGCGAAGAGGAAGAGAAGAGGGGTTGGGATGAGGATCATTTCCGCTTCCCCAATCAGAGGAAGCATGCACTGTTCAGCTTCAAAGGGCGGCATGCATCATGCATGATAACTGATACTGGGCACAGTACGTACTAATTGGGCGGGCAATGACCAGACCGATGATGAACCCAAAATACCCAACGAGAGAGAAAGACGCCCAACCGCCGCGAGCACTACGCTTTCGATAGGGCATCGGTACGATGAATCGCTCAGCTGGAATGCACAGACCGAATGACAGACTTGTATATGATGATGATGACTCGCCAAGCTCTTCTCGGACACGGAACAAGCAGCGTACTTCGTAGTAGCTTGCCTGCATGTGAGACAGCGGCATCGCAGGGTGGCAACGGTAGAGCGGAGATGCTCAGCCATCATGCACCTCTGAGTGGGTGTCATTGTCATTGATGGCCGGGAATGGCTTGCTTTGATGCTGGCGAACGCGCTCATCATCTCCTTTTCCAGCAATTCTCTTTACCTCCACGCCATCACCTTCAGCTTCAGCCCCCATCTACATCACATCCATCCGATACGCTTCCACAAGAAAGACGTGCCGCCAACAACCGCCGTGGCTCCCGTAAAAGCAATCAGAGGACCATAGCCGCTCCCGTACCCTCCCGCAGCCTGCCCCTGCCACGACATGCCCCTGACCAGCGCCTCGCTCAGCGGCCCAGAGACGACGTTCCCGATGCCCCGGCCGGCCGCGAGATAGCCAAAGACCATGACCGGGTCAAAGGCGATGCCCGCGTTCGCGGCCCCGGGCTGGCTCGGCTTGGACGTGACCTGCTTGATGACGCCGGTCCAGGTCGACGTGTACGACCCGGCGAAGAAGCCGTAGATGACGCAGAAGACGTAGAGCACGGCCATGTTTGTCGCAAAGCCCCAGAGCAGAAACGTGCCGATGACGGTGCCCACCGTCGAGATCATGATGCATGTGGTCGGGTGAAACCGATCGACAAAGACGCCCATGGCGATGCATCCGAACACAGAGGCCACGTTGACGGCCAGGATGGTCAGGGCGGCAGGGAACGCCTCCGAGCCGAGGATCGAGGTGGCGTAGGACGGCAAGTAGAGGCCAGGCATGAAGAACCCCAGGGCCTCGGCAATGTTGGCCGCCTGATACATGAGGAACGAGCGATCGAACAGGAAGCCCAGCTTGTATGGCTTGATGTGTGCCGTGGCGGATATCGGGAGCCGCGGCTTGACAAAGTAAACGACAGGGACCGTGAGGACGAAGAGGGCAACGGCCCAGATGCGAAGCGTCGTTCGCAGCCCGTATCTCCCCAGCAAATACTCGAGCAGCAGTGGGATCGCGAATCCGCCCAGACCGGTGCCGGACCACATGACGCCAAAGGCAAGACCTTTTCGCTTGACGAACCACTCGTCCATGTACAGGATGCAGGGGCCGTAGCAAATGGAGCCGCCGACCGCGAAGAGGACGCCCTGGGTGAGGATCAGATGCCAGACGGTCTGGGAGAAGGAGCTCAGCGCGAGAGCTATGCACATGATGAGGAGGCCTGCGGTTGGGCCGTATCGATTCTGCTTGGGGTAGAGTCTCATGAGGGGAAAGACAAAGGGGGCGGATAGGTACATGGTTCCCTGTGAGGATCGCGAGTAATGAGCCAACTGCTATCCGTACATCTTGCTGTTGATGGACATCGATGGGGGTGATGGGCTCGATATGTACTCACCATTGCAGTTGTGCCGATGGCGGCAATGCTGGAGGAGCCCTTGAAGGGCTCATGAGTGCTGTAATAGTTTTGGAAGATGCCAAAAGCAAAGGGGAAGCCTAGGGTAATGAAGGAGCAGAGGGCAACTGGTAAGACTCCGAGACACGTCAAGCGGCGAGATCGAGACACTTTGCCACTCACCCCAGACAAGACACTCGATGATGAAACAGGCCGTCAAGAACAGCATCGCGTCCTTGCCCGTGTCGACTGGAGGCAGCGAGACTCCGTCTACACCGTCGTGTTCCGAGGCGACATCAGGTGAGAGAGACGAGTCCGCCGGTGTGGCTGCATCGAGCTGGACCGATTCTGCTGGAGGCTGCTCGTCGAAAGAAGCCCTCCCCATGGTGACCGAGGGGGATGGATGCAAGTGCAACGGCGGAATCTATCGGCTTTGTCGATGGATGTCGAGTTTACGGGAAATTGTTGCTTGTCAAAGTTTCACCTAGTTGCCTGGTGTATTCGTAGTCGACAAGTAGAAACCGACAGCTCAAAGATTGGATTCAACCAGCAGATTCATCCATTCATCCTCGTCTTGAGCGCTCCGAGGTCGTCTTATAAGACGGGGTGCTCCACAAAAGCGTCTCTCTCGGCGCGCCCTTTTATTGATGGCGATGCAGATAAGGTACCTAGGTTACCTAAGGTAGCCGACTCCGTACCGTATACGGCTCGAGATTAATAATCAGCACATCTTCGTATCAGCGGTGACATTTGCTCTATGCGGCACTCTCTCGAGTCGTGATTCGCGTGAGGACGAGCCGTCAAGCCCTATTTGCCGCCCAAATACTCGGTTCCCTAAAATGAGAGCATCTTTGTCAGCGGAAAGCGAGGAGGAGACTCGGCGGTTGCCCTTCAGAATCTTCCTGTATCTAAATAATGCATACCTAGTACATCATCAACCGGCAGGGGGGAAATTTGCTGCGATTGCCGGGGCAACTCTACCCGCGCAATCAACTCCATCGTGATACGGGCATCATCTAGTCACGGTATTTGTTGACATTATGGCAATGATGGATGCAAGGACATACAAGATGCAATGAACCACAGTATATTCGCCAATTATTGTTGAAATCACAGAGAGCCACACAGCCGTTCCCAGGATGAAGAACCTTGCCTATCCATTAATATCGCCCCGTCATCCATGCACGTTGATCCCAAGTGCCGGTCCAAAGACGAGCGCTTCCACCAAAGAATTTACACGGCACGTCTCCTCAACTTCTATCCCTCCCCGAGCGACCGGAGCTTTGAACGGCGTAGTCGGAAACGCTCACCAGCTCATTGTTTCGGATAATGAATATATAGAGTGTAATCTCTGTCTGACCAGCAGAAGGAGGAGCTGAAGCCGATCTCTCGGGAAGGCGTTCTCGAGGATAAGAACTGCAGAAAACGGTGTCAGCTACCGTAACTATATAGGCATCTGAGCGATCGATATACGTACGACAAACAGGTCAAGCACTCTGAGATGGGAAGAGACTCTGAGATGAGCTCGCCGCAACCTGGGCAGTGAACGAGTTCACACATGCTCTGGTCGTTGGCAAAACCCGCAGCAAGAGTAAACAGTTGAGGCCAGATGTTGATCAGGCAGAATCATACAAGAAGATTGTGTGGCCAGCGGAAGAGCAGGCAAGCAATCAAACAAACAAACAACCGCTGCAGAAGATGGCCAGCCCAAACCACGGCCTCTCGTTTTCTGGCTGCTAAATGAGACAGCAAGAGCATCTTCGCAATTCGCTTCGCGTGACTTTATACACGTCGCACGTCCCTTTTCTCGCTTCGTACTGCACCGAGCTGCCTCTGCGTCTCCGCTGCGAAGTCTCGGGCTGTCACAAGCCTGGCGTCACCAAGACATCGGCCTCACAAAGAGGGGCACCGAGTGCGAAGAAGAATAGCAAAAAGCAAGGCAGTGCCAATACGAGTACAAGAAAGACAGGACCAGCCAAGTCCTTCATCCTCTGGCATTCGTCAACAGGCCCGCGGCCAACTAGTGCGCTTTCGACCTGTCTTGCGAACCAACACTGCCGTTGTCGTGAGCACATTTTCCCTCCCACACCAAGGTGTCAAGCGGTGTCCGGGTAGCAAGCAGTCAAGCCCTCCATCACGCGCGCTGCAACCTCGTGAAGGCCAGGGTCGTAGAAACTCTGTTGGCGAGAGCTGTCACAGTCAAAGGCGGGACGAATGGAAAGGGGGGGNGAGATCATCGGGCTTCGGGGGGGGGGCTTCCAGGCTGCAAGGTACGGGCTGATGAGCGGTAAACGCCACACCCTGTTTCGATCGACCCAGGCAAAGATTCGAGTTGGTGATGCTCATCCTCCTCGGGAACTACCCGAGGGAATCCCAGATTTGTGGCGTTTTCTCGCACCGCTAACTTTGCTCGTTGAGCATGTTATAAGCGACAAGGCTGCATGATTCGCAGCGAGAGCCGGGCCAGAGCTATTCCATTCGACCTTTGGAAAAGGATCTCGATCGTGTAGTATGGATGATCGACGGACCTCGATTCTGGCCAACAGGCCATGAGTTAGCCACCATACGTGCAGTCCGTATACGATATGTTTCCGCAGCTGCGAGCCGTCAGCCGTCACAGGCGGCTCAGACTCGTCATCTCGTCCTCGTTGTTGCCGGACTCCGGCTCTTGATTCGTCTCACATGGGTAAAAATCAGTGACTGAGCCAGTGTTATCGTAAGGAGACGCACCCCTACAAAAGACGGGGTGTCCGAATAGGGCAGCAAGCAGATGGAGGGGAAAAAGAGCATGATCCTTTGTGTGTGGTCTGTTCGTTTCTCCTGACAGCAGGCCGAAAGTTTAAGCCGGTGCTGCAGCCAGTCACGACGCTTGATAGGCGAGGCCTCGTCAAAGACGTCGTCATCGCGGAAAGAAAAAGAGGGAGCAGACGGAGAAAATGTGGGAGACAAGAGGGTGTAAGAAGGTGGGAAAGGGGGGGAAGTGTGGGAAGGATGGCAAGGTAGGGTTGTATTAGGCTGCATCCCTCTTGCCGATTCTCTGTGATGTGTGCGTGAAAGGCAGTTGTCATCCGTGAAGGGCACTTGCCAACTTGCGGAGTGGACATAAGGTAAGGTAGTACTAGGTAGTATAGTACTATTGGTGAGGTACTACGTACCTACCTATAGTAGACTTAGTAATTGAAAGGCAAATGCAACGAGAAACAAGAATTCAGTTAAAATAAATCGACGAATCAAACCATCACGACCAGTAGGTGACATCAAACTATAGAGCTTCTAAACCCTACCATTGAAAGCGTAGCGTTAAACGAACCGAAACAGAGTTCTGAAAGACCGTGAAGAATGATGAGATACAATCAGGGGCTCAAACGCAACAACTTCTCAATACCATAGCCCCCAATAACTCTCTTCCGCCCTTCCACCAACACAGTACGATTTATCAACAAGAGAGGCGAAAAGAAGCGGCAGCTGCGCAAAGAACTCCGGCTCTCGCAATGCACTATTATGCGGTAACACAAGCCTCGCTCACAGGGCCGACCAACAGCAGAATCGCGATTCAAGGTTGATGCTGGCATTTGACGAGCGCCGGGGACAGGGACGGGGAGGCCGAGGCCACATCACGGTCCACTCACACATGAGATCGCGGATCGAACAAGGCAAGCCGAGGGAGTCTAGCAGGAATCCCAGATTTAAGCTTGACTTGAGCTACTTCTCCGGAGAAGCGCCGTGACGTGAAACTGCACTAACTGGTTACCAAGTGTGAGATGATGAACATGACAGCTCTGTTGAAGATCAACCTCTTGCCAAAAGTCACGCCACCATTGTCTATCGCCGCAAACTCATACTTCCAGATACCAATAGGAAGGCTCCTGAAAGGCAATCCTTCAGCTTGATGCCGTGAATCAATTCATAACTGCGTCCATGACCAAGACCGGCAACAAGCACGGAAACTGACTCGTGAAAAAGCCTACACACATTCGTCTTTTCGGTCCCTTCGTCTCCAACAGTAACAAGTTGAAGCCTCCTGCAACTCAAGCCCAAAATGTAGCGCCATGTCAGACTCCACCAGAGCATCCAATACAGGTAATCGTCGTAGTCGTTGTCTGTTTATAAAGCCCATTCACTCCATCCATACATTACCAAGTGAGGCCCTGTATCCCTTGTCCGCCATACCGTGCCCAATATTTTGTTTTTCCTCCCTCCCCTTTCCCACCCCCCTGGCGGAAGACACGCCAGCATACCCGCAAGTAATTAACGACAGGGTAAGAAGAGGAACTGACGAATTAGAATAGCTGACAAAGTCATACAGGTCTAATCAAGTTTCGCGCTTGCTGATATCCTGCTAACAAGAAAGAAAAGTAAGAGAGAATGGACAGGGGTGGAGCAAACAAGTTCCTGCCTGGGGTCATCCGGATGAAGCAGAGTGATGATCAATTAAAATCAAGCTAGTATTATATCAATGGTACGAGGCCGGAGACTTTTTATGCGTAGAGAGCCTCGACAAGGTAGATAATGCCAAAGAGCAAAAAGGCAACGGCGCCACCAACGGTCACTACAGGCAAGCCCTTGGGTCAGAATCTGTGCTCATCCGAATTGAAAAAAAAGGGGGGAGGTCTTTCACATGCTACTTACCAACTTTGAGACTGACGCGTCCGGCAATGGCTCGGCCGCCAATGACCGCAACGCCCGTGCAGATGCAATGTCCGGCCAAAGCACCGAGGGTCACCCACCAGTAGTCCTGCCCGGCAGCCATGGCAATCGTGGCGATCTGGCTTCGGTCTCCCCACTCGCCCAGGAAGGTCATGACAAAGGTCTGGACCCATGCAGGGCTGAGGATGAGAGAGCAGAGGTTGCTGATGCCGCTAACAAAGCCGTTGGCGCCTCCTGACTTGCGCGAGGGCATCCGGGACGGCGACTCCGAGGGCGATCGCGGGGAGGGAAACCTGCTCTTGCGCGAAGTCCTGCCGCCGAGGCCCATCTCCAAGGCATCGCCCGAGATGGAGCCGCCCCTACGCTCCAGCTCCTTTTCCTTCTCGGCGAGTTCCTGTTCCACTTCATGCAGCTCGGCAGTGACGCCCTCGTTGGGGTCCATCTGCATTCCCTCTCGCAACAGCCTGGCTCCAAAGACAAAGAAGAGACCGGCGGCGAGGAGGCCAGTCAGACGCTTGGGAATCAGAGCAGGGACAGCGTGGCCCAGGACCGCGGACAGGACCGTCATGACAAGGAGGGCACCGAAGGCGGCAGAAAAGACCACCATGCGGTCGTGCTTCATCGCCATGAGAGCCGCCACCAAGAATGTCTTGTCTCCAACCTCGGAGACCAAGATCATGGTGAACGACAGGATAAAGGAGTGGAACGGCTGGATGATGCCTTCGTCCTCTTCTGTGGGATTCAAGGCTGAAGAGGAGGAGCTTCCTGTCTTGGGCTTGGAGATGTCGAGATGATCCTTCTTCGCGGAGTCGGGGAGGGGCGGCGACACCTGTTCGCGATCCATATCGGGGAGATCATCGGGCTTCTAGCCATCGTTATACACGTGTTAGTCGACATCAGTCCATGATTGCACACCCGACAGAGGGCGATAATAGAAGATCGCGAAACAAGGGGGAAAGCAGAACGAGTTGCAGTTCGTACCTCGAGCCCGGTGTAACCCGTGTCTTCGCCATCCTTGTCGGACGACGACTTTGACTTTGACTTTTCCTTGTCGGCGTCTGCTCCCTTGGTCTTGTCCTTGCCCTTTTCAATCTTCTTCTCCTCGCTGTGGGGAATCGGGGGGTGCTCCTTGGGCGCCTCGGGCTGGTTGACGAGCTTCTCGCCCGTCTTGCCCTCGTGGGCTTTGCGGGCCTTGTCCTTCTCGGAGACGCCTCCTTCGGTGCCGGTGGTGCCATCCTGGGGCTTCTCGCGGTTCTTGTCGAACATGACGCCATCGTTGGACTCGGGAATCTTCTTGCCGTCCACAATGGTGGGATCCTTGGGACGCCCCTTGAGGGTGGGCAGATCCTTCTCTCCCTTGGTCTCGGTGGACGCCGTGCCGTCCGTCTCGACAAACGGGCCTAGATGGGGCTTGCCATCCTTGCCATCGACGGGCGCGTCCTTGGTGGGCACGCCGAGGCGGCCCTTGAGCATCGCCGGGTCGGCCACGTCTGCGGCGAGGGCCGAGTCTTTGTCATTGCCGGCGACAGGGTTCGTCGCGAGGGCGCTGGCGATGGACGGGAGGAGGAGGAGGAGAAGAGGGGAGTGCTTCGTGCGGAACTGCATCGTGGCGGGCGGCGAGGGCGGGCTTCAGATGTAGATCTCGGTAGCAAGCGGTCGACTGGGGGGGTCCAAGCGGATGCCCTTCTCAGCGCATCAGGAGACTGTCAGATCGGTGGGACAGGAGCCTTGCCCGGGTGTCGAGACGCGGAACACGCGCGGCTCTGGGCAATTCGGCAGTGGTGGAGATGCGACGTCGCTGGAGGCGAGATGAGGTCGAAAAGGGGGTATTCAGATGGCGATGGAATGATTGATTGTAGACGCAGGCTCGCGTGTCTTTGGTGGATGCACAGGGCTCGGAGAGGATTATCTCGGACGGAGTGCCTTGTCGTTGATCAAGGTAAAAGGAGTGGCCAAATAGGCGGCTGCCAAAGATGAGGGGGGGAAAAAGAAAAGACAACCTAACGAAAAGACAAGAAAGAAGTGAGGGAGGGAGAGAGAGAGACAGAATGGTTCAGAAAACAAGAGGTAGGTGGTGAGTCTAAGAAAAGGAGATGAATGCTCCCGCAAAAAAACGGAAGATAGTGAAAGGCCTAGAGCGTTCTGATAGTGTCGGGATGTTTTCTGGGTTTCTTGGGACTTTGTCTGCGTCTCTTTTTGCGCCCCTCCCAATTGAATCTGAGAGATGATGCGCGCCTCTTGAAAACGAAGCCGGCCGTGGTCCAGGGCTTGGGAGGCTATCAGATGATGGGAAAAGGTACAGGCGGTCGTTGAGGCCGTGGATGGGTCTCTGCATATATGGGGCTTGTACAAGTACTTGGAGTCCGTTAGTGGCATGGAAAGCCACCTGCATTATGCGCCAAGGTACGGGAACAACGTTTGGACCTTTGTTTCCCCTGAAAGTGAGGCGATGACCAGCCCAGAACGTCCCATGGACAGAGTCGTACAGTAGAGGCAGATCCGAGTATCAAAGAAGACGTGGCCAATTGAGAATAGCAAAGAAAGTAGATCAAGCAGAAGGAAGACTTCCTTGGCTTTCCTGGAGCTTGAGAGGGATGAGTTTTGCCAAGTACCTAGGTAGCATTGAAGTTGTCGTCCAGGTACGCTGTACGGTGTGCTGAATTGCTTCGAGAGGCGCTCACGTGAGGGCCTGCTACCTCCTCGGTCGTTCCTGTTGTTTTTAGCATTGCTGCGACTCGTTAATCTCTGGGATCAAAAGAAACATGGAAACGAAGATTGAGTAGAGATTGAGTCCGAGGATCGACGCAAAACGTAAGTTGTTTGGTAATGGTAGTCATGGCGCAGTGCAGTCGAGTCTTATCTATTG
This sequence comes from Trichoderma ghanense, assembly GCF_004382785.1. Classification (NCBI taxonomy): domain Eukaryota; kingdom Fungi; phylum Ascomycota; class Sordariomycetes; order Hypocreales; family Hypocreaceae; genus Trichoderma; species Trichoderma ghanense. The sequence continues at coordinate 1,884,065 of NW_027395667.1, forward strand.
CATTTCCGTGTGGGACAGCGTACGGCATGGACGGACTCGAGCAGTCTCTCAAGATGCCATCCAACCTCACCTCACCCAATCGAACCTGAAATTGTCGCGGGTCTCAGCGCCTTCGTTAGGGGCCCCTGCTAGGCGTCCCCCTCACTGTAGCGACGCACCCAGTGCGCACCTCCAGGCAATGGTTACAGCGCTCTCAGCGGCTCCTTATCTAATCCCGCCCTCGCCACTCTGCACCTGCAGCCCATCTTCCCCGCTGCAGGCGGGATGAGATGGCGTCACGGCTCTTCCAGGTTGCTTCAAGAATGGGCGGGTCACCACTTTATCGTTCCGCCGCCCATATTATTGCTCCGTACCTCCATACAACTAACTGATCGAGGTGCTGCTGCCGTAATCAACGCCTACCTGACCTGACCTAAAGACCTAAACTCCGAGCTGCCTTTGATCCCTCCTTTGCCTGACAAATGCCATTGATCCGATCCGTGAACATCTTCGCCCTGTAGAAAGAACCCGGAAGTTGACCCTCAATCATCGTGGACGGCTCGGCAGCCATCAGCGCTGCTCGCAGACCAGCTCCGATTACGCCGCATCTCCGGGACGACGAGGTGCTCCTTCGTGCCAACACTTCCGTGACTCCCGGCCCTCTCACCGGTTTATCTTGAGTTGTTGTATACGGTCCACGCTCTATCAGCCCCCCTCGACGGCTGGCTACAAATTGAACGGCCATGGACTGGATTCCGAATGATGATGATGATGTTGGCGGCGATGAACCCCATGGTCGGCATATCCGAGATACCGAGTTGAACGTACACGGTGGCCGGCCCACCGCTGACAACGGCCACCATCGCTACGGCCGTGAGGATCATGGCGATGATGATGACGATGATGAGGACTACGAGGACGAGGACGAGGAGGATGAAGAAGAAGGAGACGAGGACGAGGAGGACGATCCCGACTATCGTGATGAGCCGAATGAGGACGACGATGAGGATGAAGAGTTTCATGGTAAAATCGCCCCTATATCTTGCCTATCTGATAAAGACCTTCGCAGAGCTGCCTTGCTGAGACCACCAACTTTCACAGATGCATTTGACGAACAAGCAGAAGCTGAAGAAAACGGTAAGAGTTGTCCACAAGCACCGCAACACTGATGATGATGGAATGGTCTTCTAACCCTTCAATCTCAACGTAGCCGCAACACTCGACGATCACATGCAGTATGCCTTTGGTGATTTTCGGTTCCAAATTGTCATTGAAGACGAAGAGGCCGAGCAGAACGAAGCCACCATGAGGCTGTTTTCCTTACTAAGAGGTACGACTGACTCCTATCCGTGAACTGCCGTTTGCACTTGGCTTGCTAACCTCTACCGCCATGATGTACAGCCGGCCAAAGGTCGGGGCTCCTCACAAGACAGCAGCTCATGACCCTCTTCCGCGGCACCGGCCTGGCGCATCATGCTGCCGATCCAAAGGATCCCAACCGATTTCCCAAAGTTCCCAGTGACGAGGGCAGGAAGCTCATGAGATCTGGAGTCTTTGGCGTCAGCGACACTGACCTGCGATCAAAGAAGACCATCGCAAGACGCCTGCTGGAGCGAGAGCTTGGGCTGGGAGACCGGGCCTGGAGGAAGCGGAACAATGGTATTCTGGCTCAGGTATGCACCTTCCGTTCGCTTCTTCTTCATCATCATGGGGCCTGGGCCGCCCTGCGCTATACTGCCATGGTGGTTCCCATACTGTTGTTCTGTTGTCCGGTTCATGCTTGTTTGACGCTGACTCCCCTTTCCTCCATCGCAGAACCTCATCCCCGGCAGCAAGGCAGAGAAAATCATCCACTATGACCATCCCGTCTACTCTGGTCAGTTCTCCGACGATGGCAACTTTTTCTTCTCGTGCTGTCAGGACTTCAACGTACGCATGTACGACACCTCCAACCCATACGACTGGAAGCTCTACAAGACGGTGAGCTACCCCTTTGGCCAGTGGACGCTGACAGATGCGTCCCTGAGCCCCGACAACCGCTGGCTGGCATACACCTCCATCCAGAGCATCGTCTCGATAGCCCCCACCGATCCCAGAGACAAGGGCGAGCCGTACTCGCTTGAGCTCGACGACGGAGACGGCCATGCGAGGCTCTCCTTTTGGCGCAACCGCGGATCCTTTGGCATCTGGTCTGTCCGGTTCTCGGGCGACGGACGAGAGCTTGTGGCCGGCACAAGTGCTCACTCGCTCGTCGTCTACGACATTGAATCCCGGACAGTCCTCCATCACATCACGGGCCACCAGGACGATGTCAACGCCGTATGCTTTGCCGACAAGTCATCACCTCATATCATCTACTCGGGCTCTGACGACACGACCATCAAAGTGTGGGACCGTCGAAGCATGGGAGACAACCGCGAGGCCGGCGCCTTTGTGGGCCACATTGAGGGCCTGACATACATTGACAGCAAGGGCGACGGGCGATACATCCTCAGCAACGGCAAGGACCAGAGCATGAAGCTATGGGATCTGCGCATGGCCATGTCCACCGACCGGTTCCGCGAAGTCACCAAGGACAACGATTCCCGCCTCGATAGGTTCGATTACAGGCAAGACGAGTACGACGAAGACGATTGGGACGTGCACCCGCACGATAACTCTCTGGTCACCTTCCGAGGCCACAAGGTCCTCCGCACGCTTATCCGATGCCACTTCTCGCCGCCGTCGTCGACCAATTCCCGCTATGTCTACTCTGGCAGTGCGGATGGCAAGGTGCACATTTGGAACATGGACGCGACCAAAGCGGGCGAAATTGACGTGCAGCGGGCGACCCATCGGACGCGGAAGCTGGACCGCCGCACTCGAGTCTACTTCGACGAGCCCGGCGGCTGGGGCACATGCGTTCGCGATGCTAGCTGGCATCCTAGTGCACCAATCATCGTTGGTATGTAATTTTTACTTCTACCTCTTTGTATGTCGAATGCTAATCGCCTTTTTTCCGTTTCTGCTTGCTAGCTTCTGCATGGAATGGATACAGCATGGCACGAGGCACCTGCAGTGTCCACGCGTTCAACGAGTCTTCGGAGGATGAAGGAGAGCCCGAGATGGGGGACAGCGTCAATGAGTCCTTGAGGCCAGATCCGGACACCTTCTACCGGTCCATCTTTCGGTCGGCGCGATAGGAAAGAAGGCGGGAGGGCGTGGATCATTGAGTGTCTCCTAATGTCGTTTGGATTTCGGATATCGATGTTTTCTCCATGAAAAGTATAGGGTGATGGGACGGGGTGTATGACTCTTATATAAGCTTCTCAACGTAGGTATGCGACGAATTTCAAGCGGGTGAACTTGGTCTTCTCCTTTATTGGCCCTGCCTCGTTTGGTGTCTTCCTTGTCAAAGATCTTTTGATATCAAGACTGCTGCTATAACTCATGATTCTGCAATTAGCGACCGATGATAGCCAGCCTCCAAGGAAGGCGACAAAGAATGTAGCTGAAGCTGCAGTGGGTTAAGGTCGGTAGTGAGTGGCTGGTGGCTGGTGGCGCATGGCTCGTGTAACTCGTCGCTCGCTTTTTGGCTTCAGCCTCGCCCTCCCTCCCTGCCTCTCACCTGTTTTCCTTCCGGCAACGACAGGAGCAAGCTTGCCCTGCAGTCCTGACCAACTCAAACGGTGCATCCCACAGATCCTCCCTCCATCTGCTCTCCTCTTCTTACTGTCTTTTCAATACTACGCGGACGCATACACACGCACCCATCTGCGGGGGTCAGGTCTCCGTTTGCAGCCTCGCCAGTCGAGAGGCAGCCTTGAGTCCGCTTGTTTGCTGCGGCAGTGGTTCGGTTTGGTCTCCTCGCACTGCCGTTACTGCTGAGGTCACCGCACCGGCAAATCTCGGTGTCGCTGTACCCGTTCAGTAATAAGGCTAGGTCGGCTCCCTTCCAGCGCAGCAACAGTGACGCGCCACTACCGCCTTCGCGCCATCATCCGGTAACCTTTTTTTTTCCCTTTTCCTTTTCTCTTTCCTCTCTCCTCCTCTCCGTCTCCTCTCGCCTAATCTCTATCAACCCATCATCCGTCCCCCCTTTTACTCCTCTTTCTCCATCTGCTAGCTCCCATAATTTCTCCCTCGTCTGTCGCCCTCCTACTTTCTTTTTCTTCTCCCCTCTGCCGGTTTCCCCCCCTGTTCACTCCCTCTCCTCCCGACCTCGGCCAATAAAGCTGTCTTGCCCTGCAGCCATCTCGCAAGCCGCCGACTGGTCGCAGCGCATTCAGGCCTCGATCCAGTCCCACCAGAAAAAGAACGCGAACCAATTGCCGGATCATCTCCAGCTGACCGCGAGGAGAAAACAACAAGAACGTCGTGCTGCCGATCGAGTCTCGAGACGCCAACAACTGCCTGGCCCAGCCAGTCGAGCTACTAGTCATAAGGTAGAGATAAGCTTGGCCCCTCTCCTCTCCCTTTCCTCACCACCAATCATCTCGTCACTCCCATCTCCCATCCTCAACCAGCTCCCAATCACTCGCCTCCCGCCTTCTCTGCACTCAATACTACTCCACGATCCCCAATTGGTGTCGGGCCGCCACCACACACACCAGCCGAGAGACATAGGGTACAGGTACAGCCTGAGGGGAAGCTCCGGCTCGCCTGAGAACCTTTGGCTGCAGGCGCCGACTGCAAGGGAGCAGGATAGAGATTGTCGGGCTTGGAGAGAAATCGAACCAGCTTTTGGGCTTCGTTCTTCTCGGGGACTGTACGTACCAGCAAGTCTACCTTGCCCTCTTATACGTCTGCCTGTCACACCTTGATTCTCTTTTTCTGGTACAGCCTTGTCTGCCTATCCATCTCTGTCTTGTGTTGCTGCTGTCACCACCTTGTTCCTCTTCCTATTCCTGTCCCTGTTGACGACTTTCCCTCTTGGCAACTCGAGAAGCGACAACGAGAAGAGGGAAGGGAAACACCACAAGTACGCTAGACGTTTTCGAGCTGCCGGGCATCAGTGAATCATGGCCGCCTTCTTTCACTCTACGTGCCAAAGGGCATCGCATGTATCTCGCTTCTTGAGTATCATAATAACAAGCTGTCGTTTCATTAGTGGCGTCACAATCCCAATCCGAATTCAACCACGGCGACTTTCATGTAACTGTCCGCGTCGGCGAATTTCCACCAACAATCGAGACCGTCGAGATGGGTGACACCGACTTCGACATTGATTTCTACGGCGACGCCGAGGGTGATGCCAACGACCAAGCCCACGACCAGCCTCACCAGGATGAGCGCCGCCAAAGCGGTGGCAACTCGCGAGATGACTACGACTATCGCAGTCAGGACAACAGACAAAGAGACGACGAGCACGAAGACGACCGCCGCTACGAGAGCGGCCGCAGTGAAGATGTCGAGGAGCCCCCACAACAGCACCATCAACAGCCACATCAGCAGCAACATCAGCAGCAACATCAACAGCAACACCATGGGGTCAAGAGAAAGTCGGAGGAGCAGGAGCCCAATGATCGGCCCGTTGACAACGGCGCCACGGCTGCCATAATGATTTCCGAACTCAATTGGTGGACGACCGATGATGATATCCGAGGCTGGCTGCGAAAGGCCAATTGCGAGAGGGAAGTCAAGGAGCTCACCTTTAGCGAGCACAAGGTCAATGGAAAGAGCAAAGGGTGAGCCTGCGAATCCGGATGTCTACGTTCCGCTCATTCTTTCATTTGCTATTCTATGCTAACTCGTTCTGTCTAACCTTGCCCTCCTCAGCCAAGCCTATGTCGAGTTCCACACCCGTCAAGCTTCGACCGCTGCGAAGCGTTACATCGACGCCGTTGCGTCAGACGGTGTACAGCCCGGCCAGAAGAAGATGACCATATCCTACTGGAACCCCGGCGTCAACCCCTTTAGGACCCTGCCAAAGGACGCCCCGGCCCGCGTTAAGGAGCAGCCGCGAGCCGCTCCCTCTGGGTCCTACAGCGACCGAGGCAATTACGGAGGCTTCCGCGGCCGAGGCGGCATGGGCGGCGGCCGAGGCGGCATGAACCCCAACTTCAACCGGGGCTACGGCGGAAATATGGGCTACAACAGTAACAACATGGGAGGCGGCGGCGGCTTCAACGGCCCAATGGGCAGACCTGGCGGCGGCGGCGGTACTCATTACGTGTTCAGTGGCCAGAGCAGCCCCGGAGGGCCCATGAGAGGCGTCCAGACCATCATCCGCGGCCGAGGTGGAGGCGGAGCTGGCGGCGGCATGATGGGCATGAACCCCATGGGAGGCATGGGCATGGGCATGCCCGGCAACATGGGTATGGGAATGATGGGTAACGGAATGCCAGGTATGCAATCTGCAGACTCTCCCCCTGCCCCCAAGACCCCGCCCCTTCAAGTTGTGCCGGCAGCGGGTTAGAACTCCCTGTCGATGCAAACACCCAGTACACCATCACCAGTCCTCTCGCCTACGGGCGTGACCGATCAAGGTTTACGCGGGGAGATACTTGAGAAACAGCAGCAACTTCAGGAGAGGCAGTACCCCCTGGAGGAGGAGGCGCCTATACAGCAGTCTGGTGAGCAGGAACTTGCCCAACAGCATGCCCAGGAGCAGCAGTCCGAGACAGTTCAAGCTCAAGTGAAGCCTCTGGAAAGACGAGAGGACCGCTGTGACGGCAGTGCCCACGCCAAGCAAGCGCCGGAGGCCGTGGAAATGAAGAACCCTCTGCAGCAAATGCCACCACAGCCGCAAGTGCCGCCGGGGCAGAACCCTCAAGTCCACCCAGCAAGCTTACGACAAGCGGCGTTTGCCAGGGGCTATGTGGCTCCGTTTGCGGCCCGCGTGCAAGAATACGGGCGGCATTACTATTCCGGCTCCTATGGCGCCGGCCTGCCAGGAAACCCGGTTCCGCTCTGCATGGTTCATGCCACAATGACTCCCAATTGCGGTTTCTGCCAAGTGGAATATTGGCGTCACTATACCTTCTTCATTGACGGCTATCGTCACCATGGCCATGTTCCACCACCGCCACTGCCCATCTTTCCAAGACCAGTTCACCAGCCCAGTCCGTCTCTTGACGCGTTCTCTCGCCTTCCTGATGATACGCTGCTGACTCGTGCATAGGCTTCCAGGGCATGCCTCCCAACTTCCCCGGCGGATTCGGCTTCGGACAGCAAGGCGGAGGTAATAACGGTGGCGACTGGGGCAACCCTCACGGGGCAAAGCGACCTCGTCCCGAGTAAATCAACGGGCTGTCAGCATACCGTCATTTTCGCCTGCATCACAGGACGAGGACTGGAGCTCGGGTTCGAATGCTTGGTTGCAAAAGCACAATGGCTTGATTGATCGTTTGGGGAAACGGGACGGGAACTCCCACCTTATTCATTTTTTTTTTTTTGCGGACCGTTGGGAAAATCACTTGTCAGGTTGCATCAGGAAAGGGTTTTCTTTTTTCTTTTTTTTTTTTTTTTTCATTCGTGAATATTTTCCTTCATCTGTGGGGACAATGTATAATAGAACAAACGCTGGGTTATCAAGCTGCCGGGTCCAGAGAGTGTCTTGCGGAAATTTTGTCAGCCCTCTTCTTTTTCTCTATCGGCTTCCTGGGGATCTCTTTGCATTTTGTCTTCGCTCCTCGATTGGTTGCGGGGTAGGGAAAGAGGACAACGCTGTTCAGGCTGGAACAGGGTATGGTTCAAAAGGACGGGACAAATGGTGATCAAACAAAAGGACAAGAATGTGTCGGCTTGTGTACGTGTGCTTAAGTAAAGATGAGGGCTTCCATGAAGTCGGCCAGAAACAGAGATCTCGCGAGGAAAAGGAGGCCGAGTGCTGTTCGAAATGCCAGCACTGCTAGCTCTGCAGCCGCGTGATCGCCGCCGTCACCAGCTGTCTGATCTGAAGCCACCTATCCATCAGGCTTCCTCTCATCTCCTCGTCACCGACGGAACTGCCGGCGAGCTGCTCCAGAGAGCTGGTGATGTCGCAGTCGTACTTGGCGAGCACCTTGAGCAGTGCCGCATTTATGACAGGGCTGTCTTCGTCTTCGTCCCGTACCCCATCTAGGATGTCTTGCCAATGCCGCAGAGGCAGGCAGAGCATTCGTAGAGCAACGTACGTGCGGTAGCATGCCGTTTGGGAGTCGAGCATGTACTTTCCCCAGAAGCCAACGGCTTCGAGGCGCTCTCTCTGGTCAGCGGTCAAGGAAGGGCAGATGTAGGGATCCAGACACGTTTCATCCCAGGGGTTCAAGGACGACGGCAGAGTGAAACCGTACTCCACCAGCAGCATGTCGTTGCTGTGAGGTCCGTAGCGGATGAAGACTTCTTCGCCAGGCTGGTGTGGCCGCGTCGTGGTAAATGTGAAGAATTTGTCGTCAAAGGCGGCAGTGCAGTAGCCCTCGGGCGTGTGGTTGAAAAGATCCGCCAGGGGCTGCAGAGCCATATGGTCTTCCTTGGGTAGTTTGTCTGTCTTGCGATTCGTGTGGTAAAAGGTTCGAGTATTCACCAGGAGCCAGTTGTACAGATACTCATCTTTCTGAAGCTGTGGATACGCCGCCTCCACAAGAGCCCAGTCCTTGTTGAACTTTTCTTGCTGAGCTGCGAGCAAGACCTTGGCTCCTGGCGGCAACAGAGATCGCAGCTTGGCTGGCCAGCATATGGGCAGGCTGGAGGCGATGTCCCGCCGGGACGGGAAGACGGGGCGCCATTTGTCAAGCTCAGGGCTGGATTCCAGACAGAGGGACGCAGCAAGGATGGTATGGACAGTGGCGCCGCTGAGCCTCTTGGTGATGTCCTTGGGAGTGTTGCTGAGGGTGCGCAAAGCGGCAATGGGGACTTTAAGGATGATTTCGCCGGCCTATACTTGGATCAGCACCTGATACGCGCATGAATACAAGCATGAAGCGAGTCCAAGTCAGACTGCGAGTGGATGTTCAACAAGGACAACAGGGTTTGCTTACCTCGAGCTGCCGGGTAGCAACGATACCTATACCTCGTCCGTGGAGAGCCTTTGGATGGATGCCGTTCAAGGTGACCCCTATGGAAGTCGTCCATCCCAGCAGTTGCTCGATAGCGTCCTCCATTTCTGCGGCTGGTGTTGCAAAGTGCGGAATGGCCGTCTGAAAATTATGGCGATATGGCGACAACTATGGAGCGACATGGTGAGTCATGAGAACATAGCGCTATTTGGTTGCGCCTACAGTAACCAAAACACGGCACAAATATCAAGTCGTTCTGGCCACGAAAGCTTCACAGCGGTTTCGGTTTGTTCTTGGACAGGCGCTGAGTAATTCGATGGTGCATCATCACTTCGAAGGTTCCTTCTTCTTTTCTTTGCGATTTGAAGCCACTCACGTTGTGCATTGGAATTCCTTCCGACTCCCCTCTACAGAACAACATCGTATAATATCCACTGTGGGACAACTCGTCGTTTTCATCTCAACCATGCCGTTGCTATAGACATGAGGCCGTAGAATATGCGCAAGGCCTTTCAATTGTCGCCGTTGAACGAATGCCCTCTTGATTCTGGACGACGGGATAGATGACTCAGCAATCGAAGGGAGAGGCCGCAATTCTGGGAGGTGAAGGGTTGGTTCCTCGGTCGACCAAGACGGGAACCGATCGTTCATTGAAGCTTCCAAACGCTGAATGCTGAATCCTTAGCAAAACTCACTCTATAGTCGCAAAGTTGGAGGTCTGAATGCCCCTTTAATTCAACGTCTCTCTGGACGGTCTCAGGGCTCAAGAGAAACTCACCTTGAATTTATCATTTCCTTGAAGTATATATCATCTGAACAACCAAGAGAAGACGTTCGGGGGGGTAGATCGAAAATTTGCAACCGAGGATTGGGCGTAAATTGAATTGAAATCTCGAGGAGGAGAACAAGTGAAGGTACGCTTCAGGGGCACTTGATGTTCAATTCCGATGACGCCGCGAATTGTTTGTGCTTCTGCGTATTCGGCGGCCATAAAAGGTGCATTGGCGTTTCGAAACAATGACGATTTGTAGACATGCCTGGTCAAACCAGTAGCCCAAGTCATGATGAAGGCAAATACGTAGAAGAGAATGAAGATGCAGAAGATCAAAAAGGGGGCACATTTATCTCCTGTGTGGCGAGAGAGCACCTGTAGTAGTAGTAGTAGCTCCTTCCTGCAGCAAACGTTTCATTTTGGGAGGCGGACCACTGGCACTTTCTGATGACAATCTACCAGCAAGGTCGTGCCTGCCCTGGTTGTACAAGCATCTTACCTGGTAATATGACTCTCTCACCTCAATTCTCTCAGAAGAACAAGACAGGATATCGCTTAGGAAAGCAGACAGAGCAGGAAGACTCTCAAGGTTGTATTGGGAGCACATCTCGCCGAGTCTCCTACATACATGTAGGTACTCGCTCCGAGTATAGCTAACTTGGTAGGTACTTGATACTCATCTCGCTCTCTGAGAGCAACCAGGAATACATGTAACGTGGGATTGTGTAGAGTTGGAGCTCGTGCATCTACTACAGTAATGCCGACATTGGGAGCCCATGGTGCTCTCTGCCGCCTTTCATCTGTGTGTCCGTCTGGTGGGTGATAGCTCCAACTGTCGAGTCCTTGCTTGTCCCTCTACTGTCTGCTTGAGATGCTCTGGTGTTGGTGTCCACCTCGCCTACTGCTTGTCAAGAGTCAGTATCAAGATTGGTATCTTATAATGAAGCCAGAGTGGGCTTTCTCGACATACAGCAGCTGGTTGCCTGGTAGCAGCTCAACTTGCATTCTAGTCTTGAGGTAGAAGGGATGGGTGATAGACTCGTAGGTAGGTGGATCTCCCAGAGTCTCCCAAGCCTCTCATAGAGCCCTTCGAAGCCCTACAGATCTTGCAGGTTGATGTCGACTTTATTGGTGGGAGCCGACTTGAACTTGCGATGCTGACCTTGGTGATATGTATCAAGAGGGAGCCGTTCATGAGGGCGTCCAACGTCTTCGCCGCTGCACCTATCCCTGCTAGGATGACGACCATGTATTCTTGGAGCCAGCCAGCTGTGACAAGTGATTCTTCCTCTTTGACTACGCTGCTGCCTCCGACCCTGTCAGATTAACAGTCATGCCGAAAGATGAGAAGAAGCCACAATATGCCAGCAATCAAACATAAAGGGCTGCCCACTGCCCCCAGCCCTGCCGGGTTAATGGGTATATGCTTGTCGTCGGCTTGCCACTCAATCCTGGAATCCTTTTACTCACTGCTCCACCCATTTACCCAGCATTCGTAACGGGGCAAGCCGTGGCATCATCGCCAAGGTACCATAACTCGTGTCCGGGGTCCCGCCTAGAGGATCGCGTTGAGCGTAAGAGCCGATCAAGAAGAGTGGGCGATTTTGTCCCTTGTGATGGACGTCGGCGGCTCTGCTTCTTCTTGACCCTGCTCTGTTGCTCCTGCAGCGGCGTCGACCTTTTCCCGCGCAAGACTTTCCCATCTCTGCCTCTTTGCTTGTCTTGTCGACGAGAGGCGCGAGGTGCCGTCCTGGACTTTCTGGGAGCGGGATGCTCTATCAACGCTGCGTCTGTCATGATGACATCTTCATCTTCTTCGCCTGCATCTATCTCCATGGGCTCTCGGCTTGATGTCGTCGACGGGGATACTTCGCGTACAGCGTCGTCTAGATAAATCGTGTTTCTTCCCAATGATGGCTCCGTGATTTCGGTCAAGCCAGAACCTTCCTCTCCGATGTTTTGGATCTCTATAAGAGCAATTACTTCTGCCTCTGTGACGCTGGGACTTTGTTCGCTGAAACCCTGTTGATGATCGTCTCGAGGCCGCTTGAGGGGGTTATTTGACCGAGATTCCGCTGCTGGAGTAGGTTCGGTGGGTTGGACTTGATTCTGACTGGCAGATGGCCTCCAGGGCAGGTTACTTGAGGGTAGTAACCCGTCAGGATCCCATATACCGGCGCTAAACAGCGAGCCTGGAGCAGTTATTTCAGCAGTCGTACGAGCTGAAGCCGTAGGAGCAGCGAGGCGCTGCGTCCTCCTCTGCTGTAGGATTCCGGCGCAGGTCTCTTTTGCCCATCGGTTTCTCCCTTCCACGACTTTGCTCGTGATGTCGTCAAGATGGAGAATCGACGAGTTTGGAGAAGTTGAACTGCCAAGTCGAGGGGACGCACTCAAATTCGCTGAAGTGCAATCGTTTCTAGCGGCTAACTCTTCATGTTTGTCGCTGTCGTTCTTTGTATGGTCACAGTAACCCTCTTCATCGTAGTTGTCTTCGCCGCCTCTGTCCCCTTCGTCTTTGTCGGCATTCTCGTGGTCCACAGTCTCTTTGTCCACGTTTTCTTTGTCGGTGTCCTGTTCGCCGTCCTGGTCTGGGCTGGCCAACAACCAAGAATTTGACTCAATGACGGCACAGAGACTTTTCCAAGCCCTCATCACCTCCTGTACGTGTTGGGCTTTTCGTTCCTCAAGTTTTGCCAGAAACTCCTCCTCGGTCGCAGCGACTTCGATACAACCCTCAACTTCTCTGTGGAAGACATCGGGACGTCTTATTGGGAGCGTATGGCTATTGAACCGGTCGTGTAAATCCGTCGAGAGGACCTCTGGCTGCTGGTAGTACTTCTTCCAGTCCCACTCCCATTGCCTATCATCTTCAGACGGCAGGGCTGGGTGGATGCGTTCCAGTAAGTATTGCATTTCTGATGAGGAGGTAGATATCTGGATTTGAGTCTGTATAGCCTTGGTAGTTGAAGGCAAGCTACAAGCCTGTGACGTTGGAAACCTGGCGTGCAGTTGAAGACCGATCGATGTGGGAAGTAGAAGGGTTTATGAGAAGTGGAATTTGCAGAGAAAGATGAAGGATATAACAAAGAATCAAGACTGTTATTCAGTGTTTGGAGATACAGGTCATCACTGGAGCAGGGCAGAAGCAGGGCAAAACAGCAACTGTGATTAGATGTAGGTAGGCAGCCTGGCACAGGAGACCAAAGGTTGGGATTGACAGCTGCTGGAGTGAAACTCGTAGCCACAAACTTGGCTCATGTGGAGGTGCCGTCATACCTTGTGAAACTCACTTTGACCTCAATTTGTTTTTGGACAGCCATTCAATGAGCCAACCGGGCATTTCTGGGCCGAATAGCTTGCCGGGCTGACTTATTGTTGTTATGGACTGTAGGATGGATTGGTGATGGTGGTCGAATACTGTGTATGGCCAGTCTATTGTTTGCGCCATGGCATTGCCGCCAGAGTGTTCCATAGGTGTGTCTGTAAATCTTCGAATGAAATGCCTGATATGGATAGAGTCAGTCATCGTGAACAGAATATTTTGTGAACACATTGTGGTTTTCGGATGATGAACTCTGGTATCATAACCGACGTGTAAATGCAATAGACCTCCTTGCTACTTTAGTGTCCGGGATCCATCTCCAACGGCGTCAGACGGGTCCACCCCTCCAGCCATTGATCAGATCGCTAGTAGCAGCTGCTTGTCATTGGAGGCGGTTTTCTTCCTTCTGAGATGGCACTAGCGGATTAGGTAGTCGATGATAGCTGACGGGACGGGGGGAAGAGGGATCACCCCTGAGCTAGATGCCCAACGGCGCCAACCTCGAGCCTTTTCCGGCATTGACCTCTGTTTTGCTTCGTCTTTTCTCTTTCCCTCCCNCCTCCCCCTCCTCCCCCAGGCTCTGCCCTAATCGCGAACATCCCCCGGCCAGCACCATGGAATTATACGGCACGGGCAAAGGCGGCGTGGGAAACAATGTGTGCGTCGTCGGCACGGGCGTCACGGGTCTGCTGGCGGTGAAAAATCTGGTCGAGCAGGGATTAAACGTCAGAGCCCTGGAGCAGAACGAGTATCTTGGAGGCAACTGGCACCATTCACTGGACGCGCAGCAGGTCTCGGCGCTGCCGGAGACGAGGGTCAACATGTCGAAAGAAACAGTGAGTGGCTGCCACTGCGCTTGCGCTTGCGATTGAAGTTCTGCGAACAGAGACTGCATCTTCGTCTTTGTCTCAAGGATTGTCTTGGGCACGTGAGAGAAGAGAAGCTCATGGGAAAGTTGTCACTGCATAGAATTCTTTTACCGATTTCCCAATGCCGGATGGTAAGTTTCTAGGAGGAAGAGGAGGAGGGATGGACGGAGCTGTAGGCAGACGAGGGCTTTGCTGAACCATCCTGTCCTGCCAGACTATCCGTCGTTCCCTTCCGCGCAACAGATCGGCAACTACCTCGAGGCATACGCAGACAAGTTCGAACTGATCAAGCACATCGAGCTTTCGACGGCCGTCACGAGCATCCGACGAGACGAAGAGGACGGAGTCTGGGTCGTTTCGACAAAGCACACCAAGACGGGCGACGAAGAGGAGAGAGAGTATGACAGAGTCGTCCTGGCGACGGGCGGCTTGAACGTCATGAACATGCCCGAGATCAAGGGCATCGAGAAGTTTGCCGGAGACGCCATCCACTCTCGCGACTTCAAGGATCCGACAAGATACACGGGGAAAAACGTCCTGGTCGTCGGCCTGGGCTCGACCGGAGCAGACACGCTGAGCTTCTTGGAGCAGGCCGGCGCAAACAAGCTGTACCTCAGCAGCAGGAGCCGGTGTTCCTTGGTCGGTAGCCTCGAGATCAGCCCGGAGAAGGACAAGAAGCCGCTGACAGAGATGCTTGATAGATCCCCAGAACCATTCGAGGACGACCCTGGGACCACTACATGACACGCCGCAGGGACGCGAGGATACGAACACTGTTGCGACTGGCTCCCAACGCCACAAACTACTTCGCCGGCAAAGCCATCGGCCTCGTACAAAGCTACGCCTTTCCCACTCTGAGGGCGCATCCCTGCTTTAGCGGCGCTGTCAGCGGTCCGTTGTACCGGAGCCCCTTTGTGTGCGACGACCTGCCGGAGCTGTTGGACAGCGGCCGTGTCAAGGTCTACCCCGGAATCATGGGCGTTGCCGGTCCACGAACCGTCGTCTTCAAGGACGGCAGCGAGATTACCGACGTCGACGCCATCATCTTTTGCTGCGGCTACTATCACGATCTGTCCCTCATCCAAGGCGAGGGCCATCCTGCGGACGCCGAGTTGTCCATGGACGCGTTCGAGGAGCTCAAATCTGCAAAATACCACAACCAAAAGAGCCAATATCAGAGGCTCTACCACGGCATCCTGTCGGAGCGATACCCCGAGTCGCTGGCAGTCCTGGGCAGCCTGACGACTCTGCGGCCTACGTTTGTGCTTTACGACCTCGCCACCATGGCACTCGCCAGCATGTGGTCCGGGAGCTATCCGCTGCCCTCACCGCGAGCAATGAAGAGGGAGATTGATTCTCATTACAACTTTGTGGTGCGAGCCCTCCAAAACGGCCCGCTGGCCTATCTAGGTCTCCGAATAGACGTTCGGGGCACGTATGCCTGGCTCAATGCTGCCGCAGGCACGGGCGTCATAGAACGACTCGAGGGATGGGGCTGGGAAGCGTGGAAGTTCTGGTGGAAGAACAGGACGCTGTACAAGTTCATCATGGACGGGCCAAACGTCTCGGCAGTATACAGGCTCTTTGACATGGGCAGAGGGAGAAGGCCGTGGGCCGGAGCTCGGGCGGCCATTGAGAAGGCCAACCAGAGACAGGTGGACAAGGTTGAGGAGATTCAACTGGTTCAAGCGGCTCAGGTGGTCGCCGAGGAGGTTGAAGCCGCCAATGAGGACAAACCGGACGAGACAGAAGCAGCGGGTGATGACGTGGACGAAGGAGACTTGGTGGAGAAGGCTGAGGCTGAATGAATAGACAAGCTGTGTGTCATGTGTCAAAGTTCAGACAAGAGTCGGATGAAGCAATGGGGAAACGCGGGCGCGGGCTTTGGAGGAAAGCAAAGTCGACAAGCGATGGCTGGCGTATGATGACTTTGGGGGCCCGAGGGCAACAGGACAGGCGGAGACACAGAGGAATATGGGCAGAGATGCGTCGAGTGGGCTGGATGGAGAGAACACGCCACTTGGGCAAACATCTTCGCGGAAAGCGGATGAAGCATGATAATGAGATATGATAATGAGACATGAAGCACATGAACAGAGTGCGTCCATGCAGGACGGCCATACCTCCCTTCCTTCACACCGCCAAAAAGGCCAAGAGGTGCTCCTAATTTCCTGGAGAAAACTAGGGAAGGGCGGCCCGGCATATGCACGCTGCTTGTCAGTGATGGATCTCGCGGGCTGCCTTTCGCGCGGGCCTGCAGCTGATGGGCTGGAGGCTGAGAGGGTGTGGACGGAGCAACACCCGGGATCCTGTTCCGTACGTGAAAAGTGGCTTGCAATCCTTGCTCCTGCTGCAATATACAGGGGAAAGGATGTGGCTATCCGGGGCTTGGGACTTGACGAGACAGGGCTTTCGGGGGGGGGGGCTTCACGACTTCTCCTCGGGATCATTTGACCTGGTGGAAAGCCACCAACTGCTAGTAAGCCTCAATTCGGTTTGCTTCTTTGCTTGCTTGCTTGCTTGCTTGCAGCAGGCTATCGCTCCCATGTCAGTTGAGTGGATAGTACCAGCATCGTCAGGCGAGCAAGGGATAGATACATCGCCGTCCTGCCCAGAGCCCAGCTAGAGAAA
Organism: Trichoderma ghanense; assembly: GCF_004382785.1. NCBI lineage: Eukaryota > Fungi > Ascomycota > Sordariomycetes > Hypocreales > Hypocreaceae > Trichoderma > Trichoderma ghanense. The sequence goes on from NW_027395667.1 coordinate 1,900,595, forward strand.
TCCTGTTTGGTGCTGAGGATCCCGGGACAGACAAGGACGCACTTCGGAGAGAATGAAATCAGCTCAGTAAGAAATACTGGGATACTACCCAGTTCGATGGCATAGCGTAAGTCGGCCGAGTTGATGTGGCTGGAGGCTGAAGCTTTCGTCGTCACCCATACACGCCCTGCGACCACTTCCCGTCCTCTGGGTTTGAGCACAGCTCTGGATACCGGGTTATCGGTGCTGATCGTCGCCTATGCCGCGCTCTCTGGCCTCTTCCGTAGCACGTGGTAAGATTATTCAGAGACAATGAAGCACAATATTACTTGACGATCTCTTCCCGGAGCTACGAACCATCGGCTGTCGTCCGTAGCAGCAGCGGTGTCAAGCACTGAGACAGCGTAAAGTTCTGCTGGCATTTCCTCCATTGCCATGTTTGCGCCTTGCCAATCGTGAAGGTTTGCCTTTTTTTTTTTTTTTCTTCTTCCTTTCCTTTTTGGTGGTCCCCCCCCTTTTCTCAATCGTGACTTGACCTGCTTGTTGATATAAGAACCTCGCCTCATCTGCATTGCCGTCAAGTTTAAACCTGTGGCACAGTCCATCAATCTCTTCACGATCCGCATCATCAACATCCACGCACGATGACATTCTCTCCGACGAACAAGAACAAGGTAGGGTAGTCTTCGTACCTTGAAGCCCCTTTCACACCATTGTACGAGTCACTGATCAGGAGCTCTCTAGAAGGTGTCGTTTGCTGTCCCAATGAAGCCAAAGGAGCCAGCCCTCACAGAAGACGAACTCCGCAGCATATTGCCTGCTTCTTTCCGCAATGGCAACGCCTGGGTAGGGCCGCCACACAACCGTGTCCGATACTTCCTGGCGAGCGATCTCAACATGGACAAGTTGACCGAAGCCTCGGCCTACTTCTTCGTCCTCGGAAAGGTCAAATCTCCTCGACCGCTTCACTACCAGCTGGCTCTCGGCCTCGAGATCCAGGTCAGCGAGCGGATGGACACGCACCTGCTCTGGATCAAGGACAAGGTCTACATCAAGCCGCTCCCGCAGTACCTCCTCGAGCCCAAGTTCTGGTCCGAATACCTCGACTGCCCCAAGTCGTGCCCTTATGCTTCCGACTTTCAGCTGCTCCGGGAATCGGGGCTCATGCGGCGCAGCGCCCAGTTCTCCCAGGAGGTGCCCTGCGAGCACAGCAAGCTCTGGAAGTGCGCCATGGGCTTCGTGTACTCGTACGTCGCCCTCATCGCGCACGAGAGCGACTTTGCCATTGCAAAGTCGCACAAGCTGGTGCCTGGCAGCTTGGAGTTTCACGAGTGGAAGCTGTTTGTCGATCGGATGCTCCGCGGCGGCAAGCTCTACGGGCAGATTGCCGAGCGCTTCACCTATGGCGAGCTGGACCTGGCGCGCCTCAACACCGTCATGATGCTTCACCGTCCCCTTCGTTACCTGTCCCCATGGGGCGGTGACTCGGATAGTTTCTTCCCAGGACACCGATTCTCGCCGCTGCCGGCATTGTGCGCGGCTGTGGCCACTGTCTTGTTCTCTTCGGAGCAGGCGAAGTTGGTCATGACCAGACTGAAGGAAAACAAGGGACTTGTTTTGGTTGTGTATGTCACCTGCATCCCCTCCCCGTTGTACTGCTCTCGATGCTGATATTGACGCAGTATGTTCAGTTGCTTGGGGGCGATTTCGTGTTCGATCTTGTTCATCAGCGGACGGTCTCGAGAAGCTTGACTTGGAGGGGCAAAGATGAATTTACGAAAGAAAAAAGAGAGCCATCGATCTCGAAAGCAATGTTGTTAGTAGTAGCAGGTCCTTGTGTGACCGGAGGAACATTTTTGCTTTGGAGCCATCGGCCTTTGTTGGACAATGGTAGAAGAGATGGCTAATATTCTTTTTTTGTAATATCGGTTTCTTGATGCTTCTCGATCCAATCAAAATGGCAAGAATTTAAGAGGAAAAGCATCACCAGAGTCTCAGCTACCAGTGAATCCCAAGTGCTGATGTGTAACCCTTGGGAGGCAGCAATGAACGAGAAACAGCAACGATAAACGGTGTTCATCACGTAGGCGAAGGAAGAAGGACAGAAAGAGAAAATAAGAGAACAGGGCCGTGGCAGCATCTGGGTACGACAAGTCATGAGATGCAAATCACGTTTTGTAGGATCATTCGGGCGGGAATTGAATGTACTTGACATTACCACATTTACTAAAAAACAAATGAAGGGGAATAAATAGCGAGGATAGAAAGAAAATGAAAAAGAGAATAGCACCCCAAACGCCACCATTAAGAGCTCACTGAGGGCACAAGTAATCCATCTAGAGACGGTGCCTGTCGTCATACCAAAAAGATAAAAGGGCCTCGAGTTACGATCCTCGCTCTCGCCATCGTCTCGCACCTAGCAGTCGATTTCTGGGCACCTTAGTGGACGCTCCTCTCGCTATTGGGGAAGACAAAGCAGCCTTCAAAAGCGAAACCTCGCCCTGTTGATGATTTCGGAGGTAGGGAACATACGAAGGGCAAGATATGTGTTGAGGCCAATGGTCTTCAGCACGGTCTCGCAGGTGATATCCTCGCTGCTGGGATACCTGCACATGGAGGTGTGATCTCCGTAGACGGGGAAGTACTTTTCCCAGTATTCGGGTCTGGCGTTGATCTTGCTATCTTCCTTTTCAACAAGCTAGAGCAAAAGGTTTACGTTAGGATCTGCTGGTTAAGTACAGCAACTGAGCAGGATCATTGAAGCAACAACTCACAAGCTTGCCGCGGTAAAGGCTGGTGCCATGAAAGTTGATGATGACGCGTCTGCTGTAGAGGCGGCCCCTTGCCTCCATAGCGGCCATGCGCTCGACGTGCTCTTCACATGCCTTGTCCAGCTTGTCGAGGACTTCAGGAGCCGTGGGATTGACGGCAGCACTGGCAATATTTCGCACAGACTGGGCCACGTTGTGGTGAGGCGTGTTGAAGAAGGCCAGCATACGAGTGCACTGGTCAATGATGTGAATGGTGCCCGTCTTATCCAGATGGGCCTTGGCCAGCGCCTGCAGTTTACCGCATGACGAGGCACCAGGGGTCAGCGTGCGGGCGTCTTGTGGGCGAACGAGGGGAGGAATGTAGAGTTGATACTCACCTCCTTGACGATGAGTCCGCCAACGCCGTGGCAGAGGAAGACGATTGGTCGAGTAGGATCCTCGAGTCGATTCTCCATGAGCAGTCGGAGAAGACGATCGCCGTGTTTGACGAAGCGCGAGTCTTCTTCAGTTACGGCGAGCCCATCATTCCAGGAGAAGAGCATGATTCGGCAACGCTTCTCATAGCAGCTTGGAAGGATATCCCTGGGCCAAAGCTTGCTAGAGTAACACCAGGTGTCTCTGTGCACATAGTACTTGGCCTCGATGTTGAGGCAGTGGATGGCAACGATGCTGAAGTTGAATGGAGGAGTAAAGAGAGAGTCAGTGAGCGTCACAAGGATGGAGAGATGCCATACGGGAAAAGGAAGAAACTCTCGAATATGGAGCGGGAAATGGGATAAAGGAAACGAAAAGGAATATCGTAACCTACTCAACCTCTATTCGCTGATATGGGGGGATAACGTCTGGACGGTAGGGGAAGATGGTTTCGAGATCGTAGTGCTCCATGTGTTCTGAAAATATCATAGGCATGGTCAAAGCGATCACAGAAGCTGCCAGTCTCCGGGGAGAGGAAGGGCTTCTTGATGGTGAAGTCCTATGTAGGAGGAGGACGAAGAAGGGGGAGAGGGGGGGAAGTTGGTTGGTGAGGAAGGAGAAAGAGAAGAAAGTGAGGGAAGGAGAAAAGAAAGATTGGGCCAAGCAGGAAGGAAAGAACAATGTGAGTCGCAGCTGCTGCGTTTGATGGCGTCCGTTTGCTGCTGCGTTTGCAGTTGTTCGTATTCGTGTTTACAGCTGGCTGGGCCCGCAAGGCGTGGCAGCTGGAATCGACCGTTATCGCCGGACTGATGATTTGCTGCCTCGTATACTGAGGTAGCAGCGTGTCTGTTCTCTGTTTAGAGAGAGGAGAAGCAGAATCAGGAGTCAGAAAGCTCTCCTTTACGCGCCAAGGATGGTCACTAGGAAGGCCTTGTTGTCGGAGAGTCTCTTACATGGAGCGGCCTCGACAATGGCAAGCCGGAGCAGCGAAAATCCTGTTGTTGTGGTTTGGGAACGAGTTACACAGGATATGGCGTCGACCGGGAGAAAAAGGAAGAGAGTGGGGGAGAGAAGGACACGAGAGGAGAAAGGGGGGAGGAGAGTTCGATGTTCGAGTGCAGGTTCTCGTGAGTATATGCAGCCAAGATTGAAAGAAGGAAAGGTTGCAAGCGTCGTGGTAAGGAGAAGCGAGAATGCGAGGATATCAATGAATTCCTTGTTAGGATGCGAAGATGACGGTGAAGGAGAATGAAGAGGATGGGGAGTTATAAAGAGGAAATGGGCTGTAGGAACGAAAGATGAACGGTAGCAGAGTAATGTACGTGTGTAGAATTGGGCAAAAGAAGAAGAGAAAGAGAGAAGATAAACAGCACGGTCGAGACAGAGTCTACCCAAGATCTATCTACATGTAGGTGCATGTACCCCAGAGATGATGTGATGACACACACACCACACCAATGTCTTCCGGCCGAGAGAGGCAGAGCTCAGATGCGTGCCTGGATTGGAGCAAGCCACCGGCAGATTGCTGCTACGTTGTGTTGCATCTACCTCCTTTTACGTGGTTTTCTGGACCTTCTTTTGCTAGCTTGAGGGTGACTCTCCGCGGCATCTGTCTACGAGAAACCCAACGAGGCATGCGATCGAGATGTCGATCCCAATGGCCCGAGCAAGATACCCAACGACAGCCAGGCGAACTCGCCCTCTCTCTCTCTCTTGTCTCCTCCACTGTCAATCCCCCCCTCGGTCGAGAGCTGGCTGCACGCGGAAAACGAGAGTACACAAGTCCAGGCCATCACTGTATTACGAGTTATGCGCCCAGAGCCTAAAGGGCTACTCATGTGTGGCAGCTTTAGATTTGTGCTCCCACATCTTGTGGGGTTTCCTGCTCCAATGAAGCCTTGATGTCGCCTGGTCCCTCTGCGTCTGCCGGCGAGGAGAAACCCTTTTGCCTTTTTCTTTTTTCTCCGCTGCGAATCATGTATCGGCTGGAAGAGGGAGTGAGGAACAGACAGAGACTGTCTGTGCTGATGCTGCTGCTGTGGAAATGAGACAGATCCTGCGGCATGATTCCGAGTGGCTTGCTTGTTCTGAGTATACTGAGGAGGAGAAGCAGCAGCAGCAGCAGCAATGTGGAAGTTTGCGTGCTTTCAGCTTCTCGTCACAGCGGCAGCCCATCTTTACTCACTTGCGGTTGTCGATAATTCTGGGGTGAATAAGATCGGAGATTATGGGCGGATCTGCCGGACGAGAGACGGCAAGATTCCGACATCCAGTGTCTCGCTTTTGGAACACCAAGCACGTTGATCATGATCGTTGGACAATATGCAGCTACCACTTGGGTACCCAGTATCCAAATTGCTGCTGCTGCTGCTGCTGCTGCTACGAGCTACTACTACCAAGCCAGTGCATTGATGCCCTCAGACTTGGTTGAGCCGCCAGACTTTGGCATCAGTTGTGGCCATGGCCCATTTAGTGTGGTAATACAGAGCCCAGCCTCGAATTGTGGTGCAGGCATCAGAGACACACCCAAGAGAACGATGCCGCCAGATAAGACGATCAAACGATGGTTGGTAAACTAAAACTAACGGCTCAACCGAACTGAACTGAGCCAAGTCAAGGTCGAGCTCTGCCTCCTCTGCTACCCATACAGTAAGGCAGGCTGTAAATCTCTCCACAGAAATTGAGCTAGCTCATAGTACCTATAGGTAAGGGTGGCCGGCAGCCATCCGATCGGTCCAAAATCTTGACCCTCCACATCAACCTGAACCTCTGTCTCGCGTCTCTTGTTCCGACGGGCTTCAGTCTCTTCAGGCGGGCATCCAGCTGGGGCGCATCTGGAATCTTTCGCATCATCTGTTTGAAATTGCAGAGACGCCAGAATCGAGGCTGAACAGCAAACGGGCGCGCGTGCAGAAAACCAAGACAAGCCACGACAAAGGGGGGGGGGAGTTGTCGCAGCACCCTTCGCGCGGAGGGACTTGCGTGATCAAACTTGCTTGCCTTGACTCTTCTCTTCCTTTTGGTCGACCCTTGCTCTCTCTTTCTCCCTTTGCTCGCACGGAGAGCCCCGATCTTCTATTTTCAGCTGCTGGCGAGGCACCGCGTCTTTGCTGCATTAGTGGCCCTGCGCTGAAAGACGGAAATGGAAGCGTCGCTCGTGAGAGTCCGGGCTGGGCTCGGGGCTTCTGTGGCTTCTGTGGCTTCTGCGGCCTCGGTTTCATCGTCGCCAGTGTCCCTGCCTTCATCGCTCTCGTCGGCGTCCTCGGCGGCGTCCTCCCCGGCCTCACCACGATCGTCGCCATCAACGGGTCGGCATGCAATCTGCCGCTTCTCGACGACCACGAAAACGCCCTCGACGGGCATGATGGCCCGCCGCTTCTCTGCACTCAACCGGCCTCCGCCCAAGTATCCCGGCCATGTGCCTCTGACCAGGATCGAGCAGGCAGGCATGGCGCTCGGATCTGGCATCATGTCGCTGCTCAACCCCTACCGTGCCGGTACGCCCTGAGTTGTCACCTCATACGATGTGCTTCCTCTTGTCTCTTTCAAGTTTCTCATGCTCCTCCTCCCTCTTCTTCTTTTCCTCCTTCTACCCCTTGCAATGCTACATTAAGCCGATGATATGCTACGCTTTGCCCAGCCCTGCTCTTTGCCATGCTGGTTGTCCTAGCCCGGGTTCCTTCCTCCCCCCTTGCCTGGTCTTGCTCGTTGCTCCTCTTATACTAGCTGTCCTGCCTTGGTCTTGGGGGCCTAGAAGGTAGCAAACAGAATGCTGGATCCGCTTTTGCAGGATTCGCATGACGGATTGACACCCCCCTTGTCTGCCTCTCCTATCTTGGGAAAAAGAGTGAGAAAGAGAGTGTGACGAGGGGAGAAAGCCTGAGGTTGAGAGGTGGATATGGAGAATGGAAACTGGGCAAGACATGTCGCACTGAAACCGGGAAAGGAGAGATCTATGATGACAGACCTGACATGGCATGCCACGATATGACACACACCCACTCACTCACTCACTCACTCACACCAACGCATTCACTCATTCACACTCACACACTCTCACACACACAGCTGGCGAGAGAGGCGGAGAGGCAAAGAGAGAAAGAGACACGCACACACACATGATACGATTCTGACACTGGCAAATCTCCGCAGATCTCATCGCCACCCTGGGCGAGACGACGGCAACCCCGTACTTCATCTACCGCCTCCGCGACGCCATGCTGGCCCATCCCACAGGCCGCCGCATCCTCCGGCAGCGCCCGCGAATCAGCTCCAAGACGATGAGCCTGCCGGCGCTTCGAGCCCTGCCGCCAAACTCGGTGGGCCGCGCCTACGCCTCCTGGCTGGACCGCGAGGGCGTGTCGCCAGACACCCGGTCGCCGGTGCGGTACATTGACGACGAGGAGTGCGCGTACGTGATGCAGCGGTACCGCGAGTGCCACGACTTCTACCACGCCCTGACCGGCCTGCCCACCGTCCGCGAGGGCGAGGTCGCGCTCAAGGCCTTTGAGTTTGCCAACACGCTGCTCCCCATGACGGGGCTGAGCATGCTGGCCGTGGCCACGCTCAAGCCGGCCGAGCGGCGGCGCTTCTTCAGCGTCTACATGCCGTGGGCCGTCAAGAACGGCGTGCGCAGCCAGGACATCATCAACGTCTTCTGGGAGGAGGAGCTGGAGCGGGACGTGGACGATTTGCGGAGGGAGCTGGGGATTGAGCAGCCGCCGGACCTGCGGGAGATTCGCAAGCGAGAGAAGGGAGAGAAGAAGCGGCTCAAGGAGATGCGAGCTCAGGGGATGTGATGGCGATGTTGATGATAGTAAAGAAGAAGATACCATCTCAGCTTTGTCCATGCCCTTTTTTTTTTTCAAACTCGTGACAAAGGACCGACCAAAACATTAAGAGACTGGATAGGGTAACCGTAGTTCAAGAGACTGAAAGGAGCAAAAAAAAAAGAAGAAGAATTGCAGAAAGAAGCCCAGAAAATGCCCGCTCACAAGTCCAACAAGTCGTCATCGTCATCGTCCCAGCCCTTGCGCCTGCTCACGACAATCTTCTCCTGCTCCTGGTTGTCCGCCACGGCCGTCAGCAGGTCCTTGAGCTGGGCCTCGGTCACCTTCTGCCGCAGCTGGCCCGTCTGGGCGAGCGTGATGAGCCGGTTCTCGATGTCGGTCGCGCGCTGCTCCTTGACGAGGCGGATGCGGCCGAGACGGTCTGCGGCCTCGGGGTGGAGGATCTGGTTGAGGATCTGCTGCCGGGCTTCGTCTGCTTGTCTGGATTCGGGTGGTTAGTTTGAGCCTGATGCCCTATGATGGAGGGAAGATAGGAGGGTAGGGGTAGGCAGATTTCAGCTGCTTACTGTCTCTGTCTCTCTCCATCTTGGCCGGAGGGACCGCCGTTGCCCCGGGAAGCACCGCCTCCTTGCGCCTTGAGCTGCTCGAGACGAGCTTTCCGGATCTGTGTAGAGGGAGAATCCTACGTGTTAGTCTTGAACTGGTAAAAGAAGGATCAGATAGAGTTGATCATGCCTGTTCCAGCTCTGATTCGTCCATTTCGCGCAAGAATCGTCAACAGCCCTTTGTTGGTGCTCGTCAGCGGTTAACAGTCGTCATAGTTGGTTGCGGGGCCTTTTTTTTCCGTCAAGCTTGATAATCTGGTGGTTTGGAGGGGTAGCTGTTGCGCACGTGATCATGGTCGGAGCTTATAAGAATGGTGGGAATAGCTGCATGAAGATGGAAGCTATCGTGATGAATATGTGGGAGCTTCTGTGATCGACTGGCAAGAATGGGATGTATCAATTTTCAATGGAGAAAGACAGATCCAATTACGATGAGGAGGAGCAAAGACGAAAAACTGCAATCTCCTAGAATTGCATCGCTCACGACTAACTTCCACCCATCAAATCATCCATTAGCCCATACATACGCATCATCCGATCCAAACCCTTTCAAAATGCCCACGAAATGACAGAGTCGATCTAAAAAGAAGCCATACCCTCAATCCACCTGAAGCCCATCGTTACCCCTTGACAGCATAGATGGGCCGAATCTCAAACTCCCCGTCTTCCCTCTCCGCAAGCCGCTGAGCCATCTCGCTGCCCATCTCCTCCATCTGCCCATACAGCTCGGAGCAGCCGAACCAATCCAAAGTGTCCCGGCCTCTCCAGTCGAACCGCCGCTTCTCCTGGTCCCACACCAGCGACCTGCCCCGGATGTCCTTGACCTTCCACCGCTGGTGCTGCAGCCGCGCCCTCGCCTTGTTCCTGTCCCCCTTGGCCAGCACCGTCTCCAGCACAATGTCCACCTGGATGTCCCAGACGATGTACATGGCCCGCAGGCGAGGGTACCAGTGCAAGACGTCGGCCAGTGAAGAATTGTCGCGCCAGAGTGTCGTGTGAGGGACGGCAATGCGTGTGATCTCCGTGGTGTTGTTGACCACAAGCCCGGAGAGGTCGGATTCCGCCAGCCGGTTATGAGGCTCGTTGCAAAAGGTGCGCCACTGATCCATGCCAACGAAGAGGGCGTCACGCACGGGGTCGAACCGGTGCACAAAGACGTGGCATTCCCTGGCCTCATCGAAGCGCAGCTTGAAGCCTTGCCTGCGAACCCAGGCCAGGGCGACGCTTCGGGCCTCCTGGTTGACGGATGCCATCGGGATGTCGACGTGGACAGAGTTCAGCTTCTCGTGCTGGAAGCTGAACGTGATGGGCTCCTCGCCTGTGCCGTCAACTTCATCGGGACTTGCCCCGGGATCTGCCTTTGGTAGATTCCGAGGGCCCCAATATCCCTTCTGATAGTTGTGCAATGTGATGCAATCGAGGTCCGGCACGCTCTCCCGCCATATCTGGAAGCGCAGCTCTAGAGGAAGGCTGGGGAAGCGAGAGAATGAGGCAGGCTCTCTTGAAGATGCCATGGGCGGCCACATGGCTTCAAGATTTTGTTCTCCGTAGCCTGTCAGTTTGTCTTAGAGTATGCCGTGCCCGGATTCGGCCGAGGCTTCCAGATTTGGTGGCGCGAGTGTAAGTGAGCGTGGGCTCGGATGCCTTGCGAGATAAGCCGAGTTTGGAAAGCCAAGTGCTTCGTATATAGTTGATGTAGAGGGAGATGGAAAGAAGACGAATGAAAAGTGAATAAGAAAAATCCGAGCAAATGAAATAAAGGAGATCAGGCAATCAAATACGGCAGAGCGAATGACAAGAAGCACTGATGACCTCGAGTAGAGTTTGAGCAAGCTGTTTGGAATGCGCCAAGCAGCAGCACAACGAGTGAGACACAAGCCTAGCCAACGCATCCCTCCCTCCCTTACCTTACCCTACCTATCCCCTACGGCAATGATCCCGCATCCAACGACCCCGCTTAGCAGTCCCCATGATTGAGATGGCTTGACTTACCCCCGACTAGCAGCGAATAGGTGACGAGTACAAGAGCCGCGGGCTAGTGCTCCGTAGGTACAGGCTCTTGCGGGAGAGACGAGGCGGGCAGTGGAGGACCGGGATCAAAGCAGTATGATGCGATGCTTGTTGGAAGGGAGGGGGGGGGACGGAGGGGGAGACGGATCAATATGTAGACGCGGTACGACCTTTGGTGCGTCGCATTGCATTCCGACTTGTTGCAAACTCCGTGAAAATGTAACCAGGGGACAGTGGCATGCAAGGGACTTCAAAGGATCAAAAGAAAAAGAAGAAGCTCGGAGAGATGTTGTGTGCTTTGTGCTCGCCGAGACCTCACTTTTCGTGCCGAGGCTCTTGATGCGGCGGACTGACTGCACGCCAGGCGTAGGGGTACCTGATTTCAGACAACAACTGGAAGCGAGAGTTGGGCATGAGTACATAAGACGCCCATTGGGTAGCAGGTCAGGTACGATGTAAGCCGCATCAACACGTTTCTTGCGTCGATCTGGTCAGGCAACAATGTCAACAAGAACAGCCAGGGATGCCGGACATACGCGTGTAGTCAAGATGTATAGTTTGTATAAAGATCCGTCTGTCATGTCATACCTGGTTCCACGCCAATGCTAATGCCCGAGATAGAAAACTGAAAACAAGCTGGTGTACAAAAGTGGATTCATTGTATCCCCGTCCTCCCCCCTTCCTCCACCGAGTAACCAAACCAATACTACATGCAAGTGGCACGAGTCAATGCATGTAACAAGTCGGCTTACACAAGCCTGTTGCCTCGTGAATTCGGCGGTAGGGTCCGATATCGAAACGAAAGGTGGCTGGGCACCGAAGTCTCCTCGACGGGAATGTACGAGTTGAGCCGCTCGATGGCCAGCGAGTGCTTGGCCTTGATCATGTCCCTGATCATGAGGTTGGTCGGGGTCTCGATACCCAGCTGATGGCCGCGCCGGATGAAGAAGCCGTTCAGGTAGTCAATGTCTGTCGGCAGGCCGTTTTGGATCTGCCGCGCCAGATCGCTCGAGGCGCCTCGTCTGGCCATGATGCGGCTGTAGATGTGCTGCTTGATCCGGTTGCCCCTGATAAAGTTCCGGATGGCGGCCGAGCCCTCAATCTCCGGCATGCTGTCCACGACCGAGACGATTTCGGCCAGCAGCCGCTGCATCATCCGCTGCGCAGCCGGGTTCCGCTGCAGGCCGGCATACGGAATCTCCATCAGCACGCAGACGGGCTCCACGACGGAATCCAGGATGACCGACGGAAGCTTGAAGTGCAGCCACTTGTCAAAGGGAGTAAGCGACGAGTTGAGATCCTTGACGCCTTCCATGGTCCGGACAAAGTTGACGCGCGACTCCGTCTTGTCCACGTCGTGGCCCAGGCCGCCAGAGTCTGCAAACGTCAGCTGCGTCTTGCCGTACCGCAGCTCCTTGACGGAATCGGTGCACCGGTTGAAGGCCAGTCGGTGGCTCATGTGGCCAAGGACGAAGCTCGGCCTCGACTCGGTCCCCTGGAAAACCCGCGCTCTCACCTCTTCGAGGACGCCCAGCCCATCCGTCATCAGGCACACGGCCGTGTCCTTGTCGACGCGGTGCTTGACGGACTGCAGTGCCTCGACGGCTTCATGTCCCGGCCCAGCCACCAGCAGCTGGTCAATGCGCGAATTGTCGCCTCTGGCGATGGCCTTTGGAGTCACGGACACGTGCTCCAGCTTCATCTTGCGCTGGTCGCCGTGGCGAGACTTGTAGATGTTGCGATATCTTGACGAGAGGGAAGGCGATGCCGAAACTGATGAGCTCCTCTTCCACCCGAGCATCTCAACGGAGTCGTAGACACCGGACAAGGCGTGTGCGATGAACCTCGATCTCTCGTCGTCTCCTAGAATGTGGATCTTGTGTACGGAGGGGGATTTGGCGGCCTCGGGAGGCAGTAGTACTGAGGGCACGTAGAATCTGGGCGTAGACAAGCCTGACGGTGGCGGCGAGGAGGGCGATGAGGAGGTGGAGGAAGAAGACGAGGGTTTTGCCGTGGCTGTTTCTGACCACGGCCGAGGTACGGGAAATCGCGAGCTTGCTTCGGCAGGGGTCGAGGGGCCGCGCGATTTGGCATGGCTGTTGCTGTCTTCGGAGGAGGTCGATGCCACGGTGCCATAGCGCCGGCCTCGGGAGATGCTATCGCAGGTCCATGCTGAATGCCTCTGACATATCCGGCCGGAGAGCCGCGGTCGAACTGAGCTAGCCACCGTGAAGGGTTGCCGAGGAAGGTCGGCGAGGCGAACGGTGTAAGAGGCGAGAGGGGTAGGAGAGGTAGGAAATGCGATGACAACAGAGGCAGGGCGTCTCAATCAGTCGCGTTATCTAGACTGGACTCTTCATACGCGCTGCGGTTTCGGCTGTCTTTCTGGAGCTTGATCGTGAGATGGTAAACCGAACGAGGAGGAGAGAGAAGCGATGAGGAGGATTGTGGCGTAGGGTCTCTATCGATGTGTGGAGAGGTCGGCAATTCGTGATGTATGTGGCTGGTGAAGACGATGATTTCGATTGGGTCTCGCAGGAGGAAGAGAAGCGAGCTGCAAAAGAGAGTCGATATTGCGTGTCAATGATGCGTCCGTCGGGTCAGTTCTTGGGATTCTATGCATCAGCCAGGGTTCAAATGTTCTTTTTTCTCTCGCCAGTGTCCACTGCGGGATCGCGCCCCGATAGACGAATTGTCGACCCGATAAGAGACGCAGTTCTCGATAGCCGACTTGGCAAATACCCAACGCGGAAATCAGAGCTTTTAGCACTTTCGATCCATCAAACCAACAGGACGAGGGAGAAGCTGCACCAAGCGCCTGCGCTTCTACGAATATTCAGACAAGGCTCATTCCATTTTATTTTCATTATTCTCTCTATTGATATCATCTGCAACCATGACAGACATTCCCACAATCATGCCAGATGTCGAGAGGCTGGGCTCTCAGCTGGACAGCCTCGAAGATGCGCTTGAGCCTTTGCTGGGGAATCTCAGCGAAATGTCCTCCCAGCTGCCCTTGTTGGACCGGGCCAAGCTGTTTTCTATGGCGGCATATGCCATTGAATCTCTTCTTTTCTGTGAGTCGTGCTCATACCAAGCAATTATGTGATGAATGCCGTGACTCCTGTTTATGTGGGCTAACCTTCACATTGTCGTAGCGTCCTTGAAGATCCAGGGGGTTGACGCGCAGAACCACGCAGTCTTTGCCGAACTCAAGAGGATTCAGCAGTACTTTGCAAAGATCAAGGCGGCAGAGGAGCCCGCGGGCCAGCGCAAGCTCGTCGTCAACCAGGAGGCTGCCACGCGCATCCTGAAGGCGGATTTGGTAAGTTGCTTTCATCTCACGTCTCATCCATCCTCTCGGTGAGATATTCTCTTGTGTTGGGCTAACGATTTCCCAGAGCGACAACAAGCCGCTGAGCGCCAAGCTGGCTGAAAAGATTGCCGAGGAACGCGCAAGGGCGCTGCTCAAGGCCGCAGAAAGCAAGAAGCGTACCGCAGAAGACGCGACTCAGTCTGCCGGCTCGGGTGCCGACGGCGCATCGTCATCAGGCCAGAACAAGAGCAAGAAGCCCAAGACAAAGGGCAAGCCCAAGAACACCAAAAGCAAGAAGTGAGAAGAACGATGATGGCTTGCTTGTTTGTGCGGTTTTTAGCGTGTGCTTTGCTGGCTATAGAGAGTGGCAAACATTTCAGCATTTCAGGTTCAGGGCGTTTTACGGCAACGGAATTTTCTTCGGGCTTTTGGGCATACAGTACGCCTCTTTGTTTTCGTTCTTCAAGGGTACGAATGGTCAGGAACAGGATATGTTATCTAAAGCTGAGATGCATTCTTGCATGATGAATACAGCAAATTTGACAGAATCATTCTTGGACAGTATCCTTCCTTACCTTGTTATCAAATATCTTGGAAGCTTCTCGCAGTACGAATTAAACTTTTTGCCTGGCACCCATCGGTCTAACGAGGCACTAACCCTGTAAGCCAATTGGCCAGCTCTGCACAAGCACAAACTCGGCCCCTCTCATTGGCCGCAAATAAATCCTTTTGCTCTTCTGTCAGCATCTGCCATTTGCCATCATCACCCTCAACTCTTCAGCCTCGCCTTTTTCTTCTCCTCTTCTCTCTACTTTCTGTCATACCAAACAAAGCCAACCGACCGCAAATCATTCCTCAAAGATGCCTCGTCAACGATCCGTCGGCCGCGCTCCTTCGCGCCCAACTGCTTCCGCCCCTGCGCCCCAGCAGCACCGCCCTGCCACCACCATGGCCGCTCCTCCTCAGCAGCACGCTCCCACGGGCATGATGCCTCCCCAGCAGGCGTCGCAGGGCCCCGGACTGTTTGGTCAGATGGCCAGCACTGCTGCGTAAGTACCGTCCCCCACCATCCGCCACCTATGCTGGCTTTCCAGCTGCCGGCGCAAAGCGTGATATCACGACGGAAAAGCTCGGCATGTCCGCATCACTGGACAACGACTTGCTTTTGCCTCGGCTACTGTCAGAGAGATCAAGAAACGCCGCAGCACAACCCCCAAAATCAAATGACTTTGAATTCCCAATATGATTCATACGCAGCTAACCATCATACTCTCACAGAGGTGTCGCCATCGGCTCTTCCGTCGGCCACGCAATCGGCGGCCTCTTCAGCGGCGGCTCCTCCGAACCCGCCGCTCCCGTCCAGGCCCAGGCCGCGCCCCAGCAGAACCAGCAGCAGTACAACAACTGCGCCGGTGCCGCCCAGAACTTCACAAAGTGCCTCGACGAGCACGGCGGCAACATGCAGATCTGCAACTGGTACCTCGAGCAGCTCAAGGCCTGCCAGGCTGCCGCCAGCCAGTACTAGAGAGGGCCGGGGATGCGAGCGAAGAATAAGACGACGACGCAAAGACGGTACGATATGGGGGAGACTATCTATCGATTCGAGGTCATGTAACATTATCATACCTGTACATGTCCGTTTGAGACGAGTACGCATGTATATACAGATGCAGAGAACGCATACGAGGGCTGGTATCACCACTCTCCGATATGGGCTAGACGGAGGTTTCGACTGCGAAATGCCAGCAAAGAAGCATGTTCATTGCTCAGAGGGGGGGGGAGGAGCATGAGTGATATTTCTCTTGCCTCATCAAAAAGGCAGAGAAATGCGCGTAAAGAGGACTCGTTGGGTTCATCAAGAAAATCCCTTTAGAAAGGCACACTCTGCTCTCATAGCTATAGTTGTACAAATACACAATCGAAATAATGATGAAAACATGAAGACGGTGATGAGAGATAGAGAAATGAGGAGGAGTTCAACACATATCCTCAATGGAACGAAAATCTTCGCCAACCCTGACACATGGATAGAAAACTAATATATACAGCGCTTCCGCTTTCATGTCTCGTCGTCGTCGTCGTCGTCTGGCCGCGGCTCAAAATTCAGCTATACACACACACACACACAGTCAGTCCCATGGCTGGTCTTGATGCAAGACGAGACAAAACAAGCAAACATACCGAGTTACCGTTGTACAGCTGGTGATCGCGCTGCAGGTTCTGTAACCCTCGCACCCGGCGATTCCGCTCCTCCGACGCAGTCCTGGCCGTTGCATCCGGCGTGCTGCCCTGTCTCCCCATCTCCATTCCGCCCCCGGCCGCGCGCTGCCCTCCACCCAAGCCGACCAACCCCAGGAGCCAGGTGAAGAAGCCTAGGATCAGCGCGAGAAGCTTCGACCAGGGCGTTTCCTGTCGACCCTCGGCGCGATATGCCGACGAATACTTTTGGACAGGAATGAGGACCAGCGTTGAGGACGGGATCAAGCCCAGCTCGCCAATCGACTTGCTTTCCTCCGTCGCGTCAATGTTCTTGTTGGGCAGCGGTGTCAGGACCTGCTTGAAGGTGTACGGGCCTTTGCTCTCGCCTCGGTTCTCATCAACCCATTGCCTGACTACCGTCAGAGGATCCCCCGTCTCGAACCGCGATCGGATGGTTGAGCCGTCAAAGAGCCGAACCTGGATCGACGCCATTTCAGACACCTTCCTTGTCCTTGTGGACGGCAGCTTGCTCTGCATTGTGCTGGTGGAGGCAGCAGCATCGCTTGCTCTTCGGCTCTCGATCCTCTCCTGCTCCTTTTGTGACGCCCGCAGGCGTCTCTCCTCCCGGTCATCCTCTATCCGCTTCAGGATCCTTCGGCGCTCCTCGAGCTCCGACTGTCGCCTCTTCTTTAGCTGCTCCGCTTGCTGGTATACTCTGGCTCCGTCCGTGTCTGCGGCTGCCTGTGCCTCTGCTTTGGCCCTTTCCTTCGCCTTGGCCCGCTCCTCCTTGGCTCTTTTCTCGGCCTCCTCTTTCTGTGCCTTGAGCTTGGCCGCTCTATCGGCCAGGAGATGGTCGACCTGGCTGACCTGATTGACCACTACTTCCTGTGGAGCGGTGCCCACGGCCTCGACCTGAGCCTGAAGCTGGGCCTCTGGCCGTGGCTGTAATTGTGATTGTGATCGTGTCCGTGTCTGAGATGCAGGTGATGGCGACGTTGAGGGGGCGGGGGCGATGACGGAGGTGGGAGCGGGAGCGGAAACAGGGGCAGCCAGCCTTGTCGGTGAAGCTGACGGTGAAGCGGATGAGGATGCGGCAGAGGCCGCTGGAGGAGCGGCGTTGAAGGCAACGAGGATTCGGCGGAGGAAGTCGTCCTTGGAGGTGCCCGCGGCAATGTATTCTTTGAGCTCGCCGTGCTTCATGATGACGACGGTGGGCGTCTTGGGCAGCGGGAAGATCTGCGACAGGTATCCCGCCTCTTCCGATTCTGCGATGAGCCGCAGGGCTACCGCTTGCGTCTCGATCAGTTTTGACAGCTGCGGTTTTGCGACAGACGAAGCTTATTAGCCTACCATGCGTACATAGCCCTCGAACCGAGATTTCATGTACCGCTGCATATGCCGTACGCCGCAAGGCTCCATCTTGCGGAGATAGGGAGGGCGCGAACTTACAGAGCTGTCTTGTAGATATTCATTCTCCCACGTCTGGCTTTCCTCGTTTTCATCTACGTCGGCGTCAGACAAGGTTCCAGCTGATTTCGGGGACACGAGATGCCGAAGCAATGGCAAGATTCGGGTGTTCAATCACGCACTTGTCACGAAGCAGAGGACGAGCTTCTGCTGGCCCACCGCCGTGGAGATGCCCTCTTGCAGACTCCCCTGGTAGAACATGGCTCTTGTTGTGGCTGTCTTTTCTCGATCGGCCGGTATATATCGTTAACAAGTATCGATGTCGATCGGGATCGCGCTTCAATGGCTGGCTCTCCGGGCCTCGGCGATGGCTTGTCGAGGTGATGATCGATGCCACGAGACGCCGCGCGAAGGAGGAGGGGAATCGCAGTTGGCCGGGGGACTTCCGGAGGATCGGCAGCAATGCTGATGCAGGGATTCGATTCGCATGCACCTCTTTCGTCTCTCGCGCGTCTCTTGTCTTGATGTGTAACAGGAGTGACAATGACAGCAGAAAAGGAGTGGGAAAAGAAGGAATGGATGGGAGAGATTTGGTTCTCTAGAGTTTGTTGGGGCCTCACGATGGAATCATCGAGTTCGCCGGACAACGTTCAACGCCATTAGCTGGCATCTTAGAACCGATGACGAAAGGCCAGCCTTTGACGGGCCTGCACTAGACCAAAGCGGGATGCGCTACAAAGGCATGCAAGAGGCCGGCGCCATTCCTGATTGGGTATGCGAATGTGGAACATTGCTGGTTGTGGCAGGCGGTCAAGATTATCCGCCGAACAATTGTTGGGGGGGTACCTCTGGATATTACCCTAAGTAGTTTCCATGGGTGATAACAACAAACACCGTCAGTTCCAAGGCTGAGGAAGATTCATTGTGAAATCGAATAAAAAGGATCCGGTGTTGGATGTTGGTATATTCAAACGGTATCACTCCACAGACTTCATCTTGAAATCCAGCAGGATGTATCTGTGAGTGGACCGAGGTCAAAGCCGGAGAGACTACAGTACCTACCTTAGGTACCTCAGGTACGGAGTAGAGGTGATGCCTGACATCTGCTGGATCAACAGACACAACGATATAAAAGGAACAAAGGAAAAATTCTATGGAAATGGAGATGATACAACGACGGTTGGAGCAGTTTGCAATTGCAGTATAGCTCAAGACGATACAATTGGTTTTGCATGCGCGAGTGTTACAAGGCACAAAGACAGAAGACTTCTCACGTACCATACCTACAAAGGCACCCCACCAGATGACCCTTCTAGGCAGGCGGTCAATCTCGGATAACCGTCAATACTATCGCCATGCCATAGTCCCAACATCTCCAAACCCATACAAACAAACATCCAAGACAGTCGCCCGACATCTCCATGCGGCATCTCCCTCCAAAATGAACTGCACACACAATATGCTGCGGAAACTGCGGGCAACCGGCAGCAGCCTCGCCACCAAATCTGCCCGCCAATGCGCCAGAAAAGCAGCTTCAACAGTCTCAACGGCAGCTCGCATTCCCGCGCCTCGAGCCGTCCATTGCAGACACATCTCATCGACCGCCTCTCGATCAAATAAGCCGCAGTCTGCCGATGACCCGAACTTTGTGTCCATTGTCGACCTGCAGCCGCAGACGGTTCGCGCGGGCAAGCGTCATGGCCCCGGCATTATCCTCCTCGGTTCGTAGCCCCTTCAAGTATACGATATAAGTGAGGACGTACAAGTGCATACACGGCAAATGCCCTGAAACAACAATCCATGTTTCATTCTCTTCAATTGAGAAAATTAAACCATCTCCAACACCACACGCTGACTTACTCTCTTCAATCCAAAACAGCCCTCATCCCAGTCACCGCATTCGTCCTCGGCACATGGCAGGTCCAGCGCCTAGACTGGAAGACGAGGCTCATCGCAAAGTTCGAAGACCGCCTCATCCGCGACCCCCTGCCGCTGCCGCCGCACATCGACCCCTCCGTCGTCGGCGAGTTCGACTACCGCCGCGTCCTCGCCACGGGCCGCTTCCGGCACGACCAGGAGATGCTCGTCGGCCCGCGGATGCGCGACGGTCAGGACGGCTTCATGGTCATCACGCCGCTCGAGCGCAAGGACGGCTCCACCATCCTCGTCAATCGCGGCTGGATCAGCAAGAAGCACCGCAGACAGAGCACGAGGCCTGACAGCCTCGTCCGGGGCGAGGTCACCGTCGAGGGGCTGCTGCGCGAGCCGTGGAAGAAGAACATGTTCACGCCGGAAAACAGGCCGGACAAGGGCGAATTCTACTTTCCCGACGTCCACCAGATGGCGGAGCTGACGGGCAGCCAGCCGGTGTGGATAGAAGCTACCATGGGTGAGTATCTCTCTCTCTTTCCCCTCAGTCTTGGCTACAGACAGATTCCATGATACCTTCAGTTCATTCATCGCCCCTGTCGACGTCATGTGGAGGCGTCAAAAGCAATCTAGTTATCCGCTGTCGAAAATGTCACAAACACTCCCACCCCAGGCATACCATCTTTTACCCTCCTAACCCTTGTGACACCAACCTTCATATCATACCCATACCGCACCCATCTACTCCAACCACATACCTTCCCGATATCCCAAAACCGTTCGTTTGCTAAAACAAAGACAAAACACAACGCTTGCAGAACCCGAGTTTATGCGCATGATGGACTATGAGGCTCGCGGGATCCCCTTCGGACGACCGGCAGAGGTCAACCTGAGGAACAACCACGCTCAGTACATCTTTACATGGTACGTAATACCGATCAAACTCCCTCCAGCTGTCTACTTGCAAAGGAATGAGGGAGACAAGGCCGAGAAACAACAGTGGAAGGACGAAAATCAACAGTCTTGCCTAACTCTTCCGATTCGCAGGTACGGGCTGAGCATCGCCACGGCAATCATGCTGTACATGGTGCTCAAGAAGCCGCCGTCCAACATTGCCCGCCGGGTGCGGGCTAGTGGACCCATGTGAAGGGCATGTGCAGTATAAAACAATAGACCGACAGATACAATGGAAGAGGATGGGTGAATATTGTAAGCAATGAAAAAATGACAAAGCGGAAAAATGGAAGAGAAGCAGAAGATCATGGCCGAGAACCCTTTCCAGGCGGATTGTCTATATACATCTGGAGGAGAGGAGAGAAGAAGGAAATCAGAAGAAAAGCGGAGAAACGAAGGAAATAACCAGCTCCTCATTCCTCGTCACCATCCCGGTCATCCTCTTCTTCTTCCTCGTCCTCTGGATACACCATCTCCTCTTCCTCGTCGTCCTCTTCGTCGTCATGCTCTTCTTGGCCCCGCTTCCGCTTGGAGCCGCCGCCGTCATAGGGCCTGTGCGTGGTATGAGTGGTGGAGTACGTGGTTTGTGTTTGTGTGTGCGTGGAATAGACGGCATGGCCAGCATGCCCATTGGGTCGGGCTACGGGAACGGCACATCTCAGCATCTGCTGGAGCTCGCGCGGGAGATGGCGGTTGGCCAGGTTGAACAGAGACAGTTCCTGGTTGAGGAGGCGTTGTCTACAACAAAGTGTACAGTATATGATTAGCATAAAGGAAAGATCGAGAGGAGGAGATACGGAAGAAAAGAGAAACAACTGCTCACCTGTTCATGAGTGTGATTACGTCGCGCTCCTCAATGGTCCTTCGGTTGGCGTGATTCGCATAGGCTGCCAGATCGTCGCCTAGCTGCTCAAAGTACCAGTCCGAAGCCTGCGTCAGGGCCTCCAGGGTGTCGGCGCTGATCCTCTGGTTGACGAAGCCCGTGGTCTGCATGGCGGTATGCGCGACTTGCCTGACAAAGGCGGCCGGCAGCTGCGGGTACTCGATGTTGTGCCTGGAGATCCTGGCCCTCTTCTTCTTCCTCGGCCGGCCATGCGGGTATCCGATTACTTCGTCGTCAGGCTTCTCCGGCTCGCGGCCAAGCGTCTCAAAGTCAATCTGGGTGATGGCTTCCATCTCGGCGTCTCCGAGGCTCGAGACGGACCCAAAGTCGCCAATGTCGGGGAATTGATCCTCTGTGGAAGCCATCGTCTTGTCGACCTCTGCCCGGCTCTTCGCATGCATGAGCGCAATGTCATCAGCCACAGGGTTGGGCGCATTGAGAATGCTGTGGATGTCGTCGATGACGGGGGACCTCATGTAAAAGGTGGTCTGATCATTGTCGCTCAGACCTGAGGGCATGTCAAAAATAAAGTCGCTATCACGAGGGGCATCAGGGGGGCGCCTTCTTGTGCGTTAGCTACCTTACTGTCGCAACCAAGGTTCACGTGTATTGTACGAGGTGAGAAAAAAAAAAGGGGGGGGAGCTTGAAGAAGGGCAGAGGGGTGGTTGCTGGAGATCAAAAGTACTAGGGACGTACCGCAAATCCGCAATCTCTGGATCCATAGGACCACGAGGAGATATCCGGATAGATCTGCCGAATGAATCCGACACGGTGTGCTCTCGATAAACATCATCCCAAAAGACGTCATCACTGATCCCGGGGAAATAGCTGAGGCTTCCTCTGGGGGGGCCCTCGCTGGTGGCCCGACGAGGCAGCTCAACCGACTGGACAGTCATGTTGCCCTCGTCGAGAATCGACGACTGCGGGGGCAGCAAGTCGTCCGAGGAGCCCTCGTCCAGGGGCAAAGACAGACGAGGCCTGTCAATGGGCAGCTCGTCGTCGTCATCGTCGTCACGCCGAGACCTGCCGCCGCCACTGCCACTGGCCTCTCCGTTGTCGTTGCCGTTGCCGTTGCCATCAGGGGAGACCTTATCCGGAGACGACGAGGAGGCAATGACGTTGCTGGTAGGCGCTAGGGCACGGCCAAGGTTGCGTAGGATGAGCATGGGCGTTTCCCTCTGCTCCCGGAAGCTCTGGCGGCGGCTGCGTCCAGGCGTGAACATGGCCAGGCGGCGCTGATCGAGGGCTCTGCGGGCGGCTATGGCATGGGGGGTTGGGGCATTCTCAAATGCCGGCGTGTTGATGACCGAGCGAGGATAATGAGGGTTCTGGAAGTAACGACTCGACGGCGTGTAATAGGAGGGGCGAGTGGTGGAGGGCTCAACACTCCTGGTGCGGCGCCGGGGAGGCGTGTGAACGGGATCCTCGTCGGCGGTTCTGCCCATGTCCAGAATCTCAAGGTCCATGGTTGCAATGCTCGACGGGGGAGAGGGGGAGTCCGAAGGTGCGGGATACAACGAGGGTTCTGAGTCTGTGGGGGAGAAACTGCGTTCTCGATCACCGGGGGGTCTGGCTCTGTCTTGCAGATTGAGGAATTGTCGGCGATAGAATTGATGGGGAGGGCCTTCAGGATGAAAGTCGAAGTAGAAGTCTTGAGGGAGAAAGTCGAGACTCAGAGACATGTAGAGAGGTCGAGAAGGGGGCTGAGTCGATATCGTGAAGGGGGGGTCGAGTGACTGTTGCAATTATAACAACAGAGCAACACCGGCTGAAGGTGTTATTGTTGTTGTTGTTGCTGTTGTTGTTGTTGTCGTCGTCGTAAGAGAGAGAGAGATAGAGAGACCAGTGACCAGTGACCAGACCAGACCAGACCGGGTCACGGCGCGTGGTTGATGGTTCCTTGGCTGTGAGTATCCGGTGGCCCCCTTGCAAGATGGCCGTTCTTATAGGTAGATCCGCGTGTCGAGAGTGACCGCAGGATACCTAATATGCAGGCTACAGCAGTGCACTAGGCTAGAGAAGAGGCGAGTTTGGATATAGCGAAGCCGGGTTGAAGCGCGCACAAGCAGACAGGGTGAGCGGCAGAGAGGCGAGAAGCGATGCAGAGCAACAGACGACCGGCGATGGCAGCAGAAACCTGGTGCTTCGGACTGAGATTGAAGGACGAGGTGTGAGAGCGGGAGGGTGAGAGAGACGGGGATTTGTATATTGCTGCTGTTCAACCCCAGATGCCGGCTGGGCCTGGCCGCATGTAGCGCCGTATGCCGTGCGAAGAGGAGAAGCGGCTCACGGTGCGTCGCTGGGCTGTGATTCGCAGAGCATCTGTCGACTTGTTTTTTTTTTTTCCTTTTTTTTGTTTCTTTTTTTCTGAGGCCGGATGTCACAGGCAGCGTAACTGGGCTAAGGTTGAGAGGGGCGCGTCATGGCGGGTGTGAGAATGTGTGAGGATTTGGTTGCAAGGGAAGAACTGGGGACTCGAGACGCGGCAAGGCGCATGTACACGGTACTTTGGGGCGGTGGCTGCTGACTAAGGCGAAAAGAAAGGCGAGGAGAGACTATCGCGTTAGGCAAGAGAACACCTAGCTGGAGATGTTCGTCTTGTCTATATGATGGTGCAGATGTTTGACTTGATGTCGGATTCGCCTGCTTGCTGGAGCTACCTTATTCATCCTTGCCATATTGTGGACTGATATATAGTAGTCTTGATTCCTTGATTTGGCTCTGCTTTCTGGAGTACAAGTGCCTCAACGACGAGCTGAATCATTCTACCAAGCAGCCACACAGGAACCGCCAGCCAATCAGACACCGCGGGGCACGCCCGAAATGCCCCCGTTTTGGTGGTTGAGGGTGCCGAGCCTTTGTACCTGGTACTTGCTACGCGCTCCTCACCCAAACTCAACGCCAGAGAAGGCAAAACAAGCATCTCGACTCGTTAATGTCCAACCAACTGTTAAGATTATATGTGCTTTCACCTGGGAGAGAAGAATCTCTATACAAATCATACAAAATATTATATTTTGCACTTGCATCCTACCACTACTACCGCAGTGCTACCTGACAAAGGCCCCCCTTTCTACCTACCCTCACAAACAAGTGACCCCTCCATGCCGTACCTGCAAGGTATGGCATCCAATGCCTCACATCCGGCTGCATCAGCCACCCATGAGAATGAGAAAAGAGCAGAGAGACACTGTCAGTCAAGCCGGATTCGTTCTCCCCTCACCTTACAATTCTTCACTGTCTCTGGTATACTTGGAAATACAACTACCTACCTACTACTCTGTACCTCCCTACTTGTACGCTCCCTTACACAAAGATGACACCACCCCCCTCTTCGCCCATAAGGTAAGGTCAGGTATGCAGATGCCGTGCGTAATACATACCTCGTACACCCACCAAGGCAGCAGAGGGGTTGGGCGGAGGACGGACCGGTGAGAAGCGCACATGCAGCCGGGAGACGATGGCGCAGAGCCTTGTTCTGTGTTCGAGCGCCAACCCATCCAGGAGAGCAGACCGGTAATTCGTACGAGGTGCAGAGTATGTATGCTGCCTACCTTACTCGTATACTTGAGGGCGCATGTCAGGCCGTGTATCTGTGACCCGGCGTGTTGGCAGACGCGTGTCTTCAATCATCGTATCGTTGACTCAACAGTTGGCAACAGTTTGCGTATCTCAGTGCTCGATGAACATACGGTGAGACGACAATACCCAGACATCCGCATACTGTACTTTTGCAGCAATGCTTCAAAGGTAGCTGCCTAGGGTAGATACCTCTAGGTAGGTAGTTAGGGATCCATAGGTACTTTGTCACTTCTCACGACCTGACTGGGTCGAGACCAGAAACAAAAGTGTCATCGCCCTGCAACTTTTAGCAGATTACGGAAAACCTAGGCTCAAAATCCCCAGCCGGATGACGACGTGGTTCCTGCAAGTCCTCTGCGAGTTCCCAGGACGAAACGAAGAGACCAAAAAAAAGAAAGACGTGCCCCCTTGTCCAAGTTGACGGGGGGGGGCGAAAGGAAACGAAGCAGCATGGCTTCCACGCGCTGCTGCTGCCCGAAACCCCCTCCCTTTCGCATCCCTTTTCGCCTCCGTGATGCTTTCCGCGCTTCTCGTCTCCAGTCATGATTGGGCTGGGTCTCTCCGACCTGCAGGGAAGGCGAATGGGTTGCATGGCGGGCTGCATGGCGATGAAAGAAAAAAAAATATGATAGGATACTATACACTCGAATGCCTGTACGTAATACTTCCGACAGTATCTGGCTGTCTGGTTTATTACATGCCCCCGTAAAGAAAAAGAGAACAAATGGAATGAAAGCCCACCGGATGTCCACACCGGTCACAGGCTGCATCGGACTAGGCCGCCAAAGAGGGTCGACATGTCGGCGCGAGGGCCAGCAGAAGAAGCGGCCCGCATGGAGTCGCGGCTGCGGGCAGGACAGGCTTCAAGTTCTCGGAGCGCTGGTTAGTTGCCTTTCTGACACAAAGACGCAAACGCACATGTCGGCTTCTGCGCGTATGCGAATCCCGGCTGTTGATTGATTGGTAGAGCCGCTGATACGAAGACTGCATGTGAACCAGCTGCGCGGACGGAAGACGAGAGCGAAGAGGAGTGACAACGCCGGGCAGAGACGGACAAAGAGAGAAGAGACAAGCATCTCCCTTGGCGGTCGAGTGCCCTGCATGCCTCCAGCTTTTTCAGTTGTCCGATCCACTAACAGTGGTGACAACAAATTCAAGTCCAGTGTTCCCACCTTTTCCGCGGTCAGGCACTTTGTAATAAAGTCCAGTCAACATGCGCGAGACGCAGATGCTGGCAGTTTATGCTGGCAGGCAAATACTACCTTATTTCGCGGTGTTTAGTATCTAGCAAACATCATAGAGCAGTCGTGGAAGAATCAGTCTTCTCCAGACGCTTCCCTAGAATAAACTGAGAAAAAGAGTCGAGAGATCAAACCCGATCTTCGTCGTCATGATCAGAGGAGAAGCCAGCACTTGACATCAGAGCATCCCACCGGTAGTAGCGATGTCTCGCAAGACAAAAGTGATCCATGGCTTCTCTTCTCCCTTTCCCAGTCTGTGTATCCTCTGTAACCTTCTATCCGTAACTGTTCCTTCATACATCCCTTCAAATCGGCTCAAAGTCAGTCACGACCAGTCGATTGGGGCCTCGTTTCATAGTTCTCGTAACCGCTGCTAAATAGCAAATAAGTGGAATCCTTCATCATAGCTTCTCCTTCCCACTGCCGCTCAAGCTGACGTGCCCAGGCTCTGGATATATCGGCCACGTTCGACATTGGCATACGCATAGGGCCTCGACTCGGGCGGGAACGTGCCGTCAGCAGCCCACAAGTCGATGAGGTACTGCATTGGCTCCAGCTCGGCGGGCTGCAGCATATCCAGCGTCGTGGCTGTCAGGATGAAGTGGCTGAAGCAGCTGTTGAGCTGCTTCTCGAGGTTGAGGTGGTAAAAGGGCTCGACGAAGTGATCCCAGTATAGGTGGGCGTAGACGCGGAAGATTTGGCGGAAGATGAGCTGACAGGTGCTCCCCAGCTGCTTGGGGAATCCGCTTCGAGCTCCGAGCCAGTCCTCGCCGCCCTGCTGCTGCTGGAGCGCGTTGCTCGTGTACTCGGGATGCAGGGCAAAGCCCACCGTGTCAGGGTCGGTAGGGAACAGCGCGGGATCGTCAATCTTTCCGGACATCCACCGCTGCATCAGCGTCATGTACTCATACGCTGGCAGCTCCACCGGCTCGTGATTCCTGTTGAGCCAGGTGTACGAGTGGTTCCTATCGCACAGCAGGCGCACGCGTGCAATCAGGTTAGCCCAACACGCGCTTCCATAACCTCGCCGAGGCAGAACAGAGGTAATACAAGGGACAGGGGACATGGGAAAACGGGCAACGGGCAGTGGACAACAACGAGGCCTAGTGGCCAGGGGAAGAGGGGAGACTTACTTGCCCGCAGACATCTTCGGGCATGTACTCGGGTTGCATATGCTGCTGCCATCCTCCTCCTTTTCGTGGAGGACCCGGACAAAGTTCCAGAGATTGCGGTAGTGCTCGACAACTTGTATGGCAGTTCCAAGTCAGCATAGGTCTCGGCTGTCTCTCCTGCTTCTTCCTGCTTCACTCTAGTAGTTCTTTGTCTCCCCTCCCCCTACTGTACCTCCATCTCCTCTGCTCTCTCGATAGACTCACCCTGGTGTGCCACCCACTCTCCTGGATCAACCGTCTTTGGCCGAGCACTCAGCGTCATGAAGTTCCCCTTGACAATGTGTTTGGCACACGCTGTGTTGAGCCATAGCGGCAGCGGCCGAGGGATGTCGAGGACCGTAGGGACCACGTCTATTGACTGGCCATGCGACCGGGACTCGGGTAACGACACTCTGGGCACGGGACTAGACGTGGACGGATGGCGATCCGCGACCGCGGGCCTGTGGAGGGAGGAAGCCGAAGCCGAAGCTGAGACTGAAGCTGGGGCTAGAGAGGAAGCTGGCGATTCAGCCGTCGGCGTGGTTGGACTCTTGACAGGAGTCCCTGCCTTGGCAGAGGTCCCCCGAATCTGGGCTTTTCTGGTGTCGCAAACAAGAGCATCGCGTTAGCAAACTTGCGGCTGAAGGGAACTCTGGAGCAGGGCGACGCGTGGTAAAACAGGCCCAAAGCGGGAAGCAGCACCCAGAGAGCCACAAGGACACAAGGAACCCCACGAAATCAAGAACATTGGCAAACGGCCAGGCTTACATTCCAGAGAAGAGGTTGGACATTGCTGTGGTAGGACGGCAGCTTTTCCGGAGGAAACAGTGTGAGCTCGTGCTTATGACAAGGGAAAAGAGACGATAGGCCGCCTCTCCCCTGAACACAACGCGACGCTAGGCTGCGCGAGGCCTAGAGCAGGGGAATTAGATAAGCAGAGGCTGCGGAAAGGGGGGCCGGGAAACAATGGAATGGATGGCTGTTGGGCTTCAAGTTTCTATCAAGTCTGCAGCAGGCTTCTGAGTACAGTACCTTATTCTGCTGTAGTTTCCCGCTATTTCTCTTTGATTCAGTCCGATCTCAGCTCAAATTCAACATTCATATTCATTCAGAGGAGAACAGTGATGGATCCTCAGCAGTTTGAGGTGCAGATAACATGACACAACTACCTACTACTGCTCCTCAGATTCCTTAACGGTAGCTCACCTCTACCTCACCCTTTGGCCGAGTACAGGTCATGACACCTGCCGAGGCACGAAAGAGCACTTCCCCGGCTTTGGGGGGCTTCACAGCATCACAGCATCACCAAGGCCCCGACGGAACCACCCTCCACCGAATCATCATGGATAGCAGCGCC
>NW_027395667.1:1929131-1955443 GCF_004382785.1 Trichoderma ghanense
CCCCCCTTTGTCTGCATCATGCTGCAGGTTTGTCCTGTTCGAGTCTCTGCTCTCACACACGTACAGTAGGTAGGCAACATGTATCGAGTCTGCGCATTCCGTATCATGGGATCTACCACATGTACGAGCACACCAATAACAGTCCCCCGATCGTGAGAACCAAGACTGTCACCCTCCATCGAGATCTGCCGCAACCCATCCGCGAGACAGCTCTCAGGCTTGCGATTCGTAATAGCTTGAGGGTGTGGCCATCTCATCGATCCTCACAACAAGCAACGACATGGGGGAGGAAGAGGAGGGGGGAAAGGCCTCTCCACTTCCATACAGAGCGCGCGGCTACCACTTGTTTGCTCACGTCCCGTGGTGAAAGACACCTGGAGGTTGTGACTTAGAATACGAGATGAGTAGGGAGTCAGAGGACAGACAGACAGGCGTAGAAACAGACACACCACCCGCCCTTTGAGATGATCACCGACGAAAACCTGGTACTTGGGGCGCTGGCTGCAACCATTTCGGGTATCGAGGGGGGGCCCGGGATCTTGGTCGGCTGAGATTGCGGTCCGGCTCGAGACCGGTCAAGACACATGTGCGGGTATGTCTACTGTACAATCCGGTTTGCCAGCAAAGCCTGTCCCGCAATGATCGTGATGCCTCCCTTTTGGCGGCGAATCCCGAAATCTTTCGGACGCATGTCTCATCCCATCTCAACTACTATTGGGCAACTCTAGGCAAGGCATCGATCAGTCACTTGGGCTAGTAGTAGGATTGCTTTAGGTCTATAGAACAGGATTGGGTGAGGTCTGGATGTTCTGGACGCGAGTCTCAGTTGGCTCAAAGGCTCAGAGCCCTTCTGGCATCGGATACTGCTTGTATCATCTCGTAGGGCCGGCTCTGGGCACGCTGGTCCGGGATCCCTTGGCCACATGTCTCACTTGTTCCGAGAAGGCGTCAGTCAGTCCATCGGCCAATAGACCTGCGCTTCCCGAAATCCCGAAGCGTTTCGGCCCCATATCTCGACGACAAGTCACACTCGTCGAGACACATCGCTCTCTCTCTCTCTCTCGGGGATCTGAGAGGTGTCCAAAGATTTGCGGGCGGCGTATCTCTGAAACACCGAGCCAGAGGCCAGACATGCCGCGTGGAGACGGTGTGGACTTTTGTATTGCATTTCAGATGTCCGAGAATCTTCGGGCGGCGTGAGTCTAGTTGGACAGCACATCATCTTGTGACCAAAGCAAGTTTTGCGACATTCTGTCTTGAAGTTCTCCGTAACAATGCGATGGTGGTCACGATGCCCAAGTTGAAGCCTCGCCGAACCACCAGTGTCCATGTCTTCACTTCAGCGAGCATCAGATCAAGATTGCGGTCAATGAGAATTTGAAAGTCCGAAATATTTCGGCCACCCATGTCATCAAGACAGGCAAACATGTCTCAAGGCAATGGGCCGGGCTGGCACTAGGTACTCGAGGCAGATGCTAAGGTCGTGACCGAAGCTTCCAAATTCAGAGTGCCATGCAACGTCCGAAAAGTGTCGGACGTCCCATGTCTCTCAAAGTCTTCCAAACAAGTCAGTCCACGCCTTTCATGCGGTAGCCGAACCATATTAGCCATATGATCATACTCCTGCAGACCAAAAGCCGTGATATGGCGGTTGATAAGCTGCAACCGATTGCCGAACCCCTTTTCGCAGAGACTGCTTCTGTGTATGGACATACAGGCATTGATGGTTGTATTTGAATGTCCACAACAACTGCCACATGCCTCTCGGTATAACTCGGTTATGGAAGAGGTCATAGAGGGACGAGATCTGCCCAAAGCCTGCGATCCTGCGACCGACGCAGTGGTGCAGGCGCATATCTCAGTTGATAACTGTCGTCACCGATTAAACACGACGTTACAAAGTATTACGGTAGATCGGTCTCATATGGCGGGCATGGAGCCTAGGCATTTAATCTGTACAGCTGCCTCCGAGAGGGTGTCCTGCCTCTCCGATCCCCTTTCCCTCCCTCGCGACTAAGCGGCTGTAGCAGCGGTTCGGACAGATGACTTTCAATCAGAGGCATTGCAGTAGTAGTAGTAGCCATGAGCCTGCTCTTCTGAGGCGCCGCCTTTATGGGAGCCCTTGGACTTGCAGTATGAGCAGAATTTTTCATGAAGTAATTCTCGCGGGAATGTTCATCGTCCAACTAATGGAGTCAGGGGAATACATGTAGGGTAGGGTCAAGTGTATGACTTCCTAGAGAAAGAGGAGCAAAGGAAAAGCTCCCTGTAGTGTAGTTAGCAGCAAATCACTTCGCTCCCTCACAATCAAATCTACGATGCCCATATTGAACCTTTTCCCATCTATAGCAGCTGTAGAACATAGTGATAGGGTCCCGCCCGGGGGCTTGCCTCCAGTCGTTGTGCTTGGTCTTGCATCAGCGTTTGCGATGGTGCGAACCGCCATCACCCTCGTCAGATCTAACTCTTCTAGTTGAGGTGTCACGGCGTATGGGGCATCTCGGCATTCTTATCACGTTCCCCAGCTGCGGATCACTAAATAGGGGGATAATATGCAATATAGCAGCCACCCCATCTCGAAGCAAAGCATCCCGTGCGTACAGAGGTTGTGCTGCTCTACATCAAGGCTGCCCTTTTGCTTTATCAATGACTCGTTTCCGCGTTGTATGTTACAACTCGTGATCATCGCCAAAAGTTGGCTTTTCTACCCCCGTTGACTCGATAAGTGTTGCCGGTCGAGATATGTCAACGCGATCTTGAAGGCAATCTCCGGAAAACAGACGTGGTGCGCTGTCCAACGTGTTCAGGTTTGACGACTGGAGGCAACAGTTGTAGAGACTGTCTAAAATGTCGAGCATCTACTATCTATCCCCTGTAGGACATTCGGTCGGCAAGCTCGACAGCATGCGGTTTATTCAGCCGCCCTGGGAACTGTGTCTTGCAAAGACAGCACAGGGACAGGATAGATATAAGGGGCCGCCATCTTCACTTCGTCCCGTACAAAGCAGTCATGCTCGGATGGGCGTCTTCTCATGCTCTCGAGAGCCTTGAAAGCAGCGCTTCCCGGACCCTAACGCAGTAGCAGCACCGTGAGGCCTTGCTTGGGCATGTCTCGACACCGACATTGGAAGTTCAACCACTTTACCGGCATTCTACAACAGTGCCGTCGACGTCGCGCCGCCAACGCGAGGATTCTCTTCCAGCAATTCCAAGCTCTTCAACAACGATCGACGCCTCACCGCGGATGAAAGCCACCGTCTCGGTCTTTTGTGTACGCAGAGCCAGGTGCCGAAATCCGGCGACATCCTTGTGCTTCCCCTTGGAGCCTGGGATGGGGATAAAGAGGCCGAAACGGTTCATCTTGCCCAAGCTGGTGTGAATGGAATTGTCGATCCAGGTCTGGGACTCTTGCTAACGCTGAGGATGATTCCAACAGGATGTCGTGCAACTTATCCTTGAGCTTGGTCTGGGACGGTGCACAGGCTCAAGGCAGCCAGCAAGCGAGTCCACATGGTGTTCAGCTTCGGAGAAGGCCACATGCTGTGGATAGTCTGGTGATATTTGTCGTTTGAATCTTTTAACGTTAATGTTGATCACCAGAAATCGCAGGATCCTCGCGCAGCATCAACTTGGCACCCCATCGCCACTCTACCCCTGGGACGCCGGATAGTAACGACATGCCTATACCACAGCCCTTGGGCAGTTTGTGCGACACATCGCCGAACGAACCTCATATTGAACTTCTTTCGTCTTGTCCTCGTCTGGCGAAGAGGCTCTTGGATCGCGTATCCCTTCGAGGGGTTGGCGCAAGTGCGTGTACGACGGCTGGTGATCACCTGAAGCTAAGCCAACATTCGTCAGTAACTGTCAATGACATGACATACCGTGGGAATGGAAGTCCCAGATGCGTACGGATTGATAATAGCATTAATACCTACCTACATTGGTCATCAGTTGCAAACATCGACTCCTGGAGACCAGAAAGAAGCTTGTAGAGGTACTGCTAAAGATGGTCCGTACTACCCTGCTGTTGGATGGTGAAGGACCAACAACTTGGAAAAAATTATCCTACACATATGCAGCCCTGAGGCATCTGCTAGGTAGGTACCGAGGGTCTCTTGGACAATGTGCCTTAGGATCTGCATCGCCGTCCTATTGTCCAGTCGTGCTGTGCTCAGCCTTGCAATGTTCGGCCTTCAATTCTGGAATGCAGCCTTGGGCGTTCACCGATACATCCCTCGAGATTCTGTTGCAGCGTTTCGATATGCCAAACAGGATCTGATGTCTCCATCTCCCTGCGCGACTGATCCAGCTTCTCGGAGCACCTGGGAGGAACGGCAGAGGTGTGCCTTTGAAAGGCAGCCATAGTTCAACTCGAGCCCAGTTCTTGCTCTCATTCTGAAGGACAAATCGTAAAGGAAGAGTACGTTGCCTCGTGCACGGCTACCCTGTCCTTTGAAAGAACAGAATCTCCTCTTTACGAATTGATGAAAATGGCGTCCACAAAATGATACGCGCGATGCGAACACCCAGAGCTGCAGCAAAATCAACAAGATCACACCCCTGCTGGCGTAATGCAAACGGTTCGTCAAAGATCTGGGCTGGGATGCGGACGAGCGTTTCAAAACAGCAACAGAGCTGTTACAGAAGGCAACCTAGCCTGGAGAGCTCCGAATGCTGCGAGAAAGGAATGCTCCTACCATCACGGACACATCGTGTCAATGTGGCTGGCGACTCCTCTTTCCACCGTCAGACCTCATTTCCAGAATGTCGCTTGATGATAGGGGTACCTGATGGAGGGCATTTTGGTGGATGTCAACCACAGGAGACGCAACGGACTTCTCCGTCCCATGATGACGAGCACTCTTTCATCACACATCACGCTCTTGCACATGTAAGCAAAACAGCTTCTTCTTACCTTATCGTCCATCTCATTAGGCAGTTATAGCTACTACTGGAAACTAATTCAGAGCTTGGTTGAGTTGGGCTAGTACCGAGTGCAAAATAGACGGGGATGGTCCTCCTCGAGCGGCACTACCCATATTAACAACCAAGGTAGACAGAATGCACTCCGTAGCAGCATCTACAAGAACAAATGGCAATAGGGAACAAAGCTGCATTCCTTCTAGAGCCATTCTTCTGCAAGGAAAATGCACAGCTCCAGCTGAATCCTCGTCATCGCCATGTCCCGCCGCCTTGGCAATCTCGACTTGCGGGCCCTTGCCGTGCAATCAGTGCCTTTCGGGTCAGGCGACTTGTGTTTTGGCCTTGGGCCTTGACTCGACCTTTTCCTGGCCGTGAGCAGGGTACGTACCGTGCCTGGGGGGCCCCCATTAATGGGGTGCCGGTCTTCTTTTCTCTCCTCCTCTTCGCCTTCTTCCCCCCCACCAACAGCCACACACGCATGCAACTTCGTTCTTTCGTCGCCAACTTGGTTCGAGGTAAGCAGCATCGTTTCTCATCAGAAAGGGCATCTCGTCTTCCTTCAGCCTCTACGGGCAGCTTGTTCGATCTGTTAAATCAAACCAGATCCGCCAGCCTGAGCCAAACGGTAAGCCAATCTCCTCTTCTGACGACCCAAATTCATTGCCTTGTTCCCTTTCTCTCCTTTTGAGAATCACACCACACTCTCACGCGCCACACACCCACCCACACGACTCTCACGAGCGATGGCTTGGAGCCGTTGCTTGCAAAATAAGGAGGCTTTGTTTCTTTTTCTGCTTCTCTTGTTCCTTTTCTTCCTGCCCGTCCCCCCTCTGATTCGTTCGACCCGCCTTGTCCCGCCATCCGCCTCTCGTCAGGTTTCACAGCGCCTCGCGAGCTCCCTCGCATTGGCTGCTGGTGCGGCCATCTGATTTGTCCTTGTCCCCCCCCTCGAATTCCCTTGCAGACGAAACGCGTTCGTACGTCCAGAGCCTATCGCTCGGCGCCTCCCCCTCGATTCCGTCTCCACTAGCTCCAGTGGCGCTAGGTGAGATACCAAAATCAAACAGGGTGCGAGGACGTGTTGAACCAGTCCCCCCGGCGGCTTTCCCGTTCATTCCCATCTCCCTCCTAGCCTCTCCTGGCCTCTCCCAGCAGCTCGCAGTAGCGGACTAGGTCGGGATCAAGTTAGCAGCAGTGTGTGCTTTTCTGTGCCTTTCCGCTGCCTCTGCTTGGTTGCTGCTAAGGTGCTGATATCGCCTTCGACCTTTGCCCGTGTCTCTGCAGCTTCAACCTCCTGCGGCTGAGCCCCGTTCGCGCTGTGTCAACCTGCTTCTGACGTTTGATGCAGCCTTGAAACCCTCTCCTCCAGACCGAGACGCCGCCATCATCCCATCTCCGATTCCCGATTCCCATTTCCAGCCCAGTCTTGCATCTTCCTTTCATCAGCCCAATTCTTTGTCTTTCAGCCTGTGCCCCCTTTCGCCGATCCAAAGTCCTTGATCCTATTCTCTACATACACTGCGCAAAGCCCAGCCCCTCGCCCAATCCGCCCTCCACCGACTCGTCGTCTCGATCCTAACCAACCCCTCCACCGCACCATCAGCATCATATCACATCGTCGAGGCCGAAACTGAACGATTAGAAGCAATAGACCGTCATCAAGCCAGAGCCGAAAAACTTGGGACGAAATGGCGCAAGCTGGAGTGCAATCGTTGAAGGTAATCACATTCATCTGCTCCTCTCTTCTCTATGATTTTTTTTTCCAAACCACTTACTGACGCCTCCTGTCTCCTTTAGTGTGTCGTGACCGGTGACGGTGCCGTCGGCAAGGTATGTCGCAACCATTTCTTCTATCGCTTCTGCTAAGCTTTGGTCGACTAACGTATGGCTTTCGCATAGACCTGTCTTCTCATCTCGTACACGACCAATGCTTTCCCCGGAGAGTACATCCCGACCGTGTTAGTTCCGCCCTCCGATGTGACAGAATTAACCTGGGCCCGCGAACGTTTGTTGTTGACTTTGGGTTCTCCCATCACAGGTTTGACAACTACTCTGCTAGCGTCATTGTCGATGGCAAGCCGATCAGTCTGGGTCTTTGGGACACTGCAGGCCAGGAGGATTATGATAGACTCCGGCCCTTGTCCTATCCCCAGACCGATGTGTTCCTCATCTGTTTCTCCGTCGTGAGCCCGCCTTCTTACGATAACGTTGCCGCAAAGGTATGATATGCACTCCCTCCCCGTTCTGTTTCCCCGTTGGGCGACAAGAGCCGTGCATCTGACGATACCCAGTGGCTCCCAGAGATCACCCACCACTCGTCTGGAACTCCCATCATCCTCGTCGGTACCAAGATCGATCTTCGCGACGACCCGGCCACCCGAGCCGCCCTGACCAAGCAACACATGGAGCCGGTCAAGTACGAGAACGTGCTCAACTACGTCAAGGAGGTCAACAAGACGAACAAGATCATTTACAAGTACATTGAGTGTTCCGCCCTGACGCAGCGTAACCTCAAGAGTGTCTTTGACGAGGCTATTCGGTAAGCAAATGCCTACAGCCCCAGACACTGCTGCAGCCCACAACCTCGATTTACTCCCTCTGCCTGTGTCTCCGGCCCCCCTTTACATAGCTAACATTTCTTTCTTTGATCAGTGCGGTTCTCAACCCCACCCCTCAGGCGTCCAAGACCAAAAAGTCCAAGTGCTCGATCCTGTAAAGAACGTCTAGCCGTGCCATATCGTTTTCCCATCTGTAGCATTTTGGGCAGCGACGGCCTCTGCTAGATTTTTTCTTCTTTACGGGCGATTTACACAATCTCGAGCCATCGGCGCCGAACGATTATTTTTTTGGGTCACCTTAGAACGGTGTACATTACAGAAACTCCCCCCCGGGACGCATTTCGATGAACTACTAGACCGACCTGGCATTAATGGAGAGCGGAGGACAAGATGAAAGGCGAAAGAGGGTCGGGGCTCTGAAAAAGGAGATTTTCTTTCTTTTTTTCTAATGATTATGGCTGTCCTGTGTCTTGAGATTCCCCCCATTTTCCTGGTACTTGTTGATAGGGACGCAGCAATCCGGAAAATGACATTTGTTGAGCAGGACGGCACGGCGCCGACGCCATCTCGGTGGTCCTAGGAAGCTGGAAGACGAAGAGGTTGCTTTACCGTTCCATGGCGTCCGGCAAATTATAACGAATTTCATTGATCCTTGCGTTGCACCCGTCGTTGTCGACTTTGCTGAAAATCTTCGTTTTTGACCCCTTGTTTTCGAGGTTTGACATCTACACAGATCTCAGGCAAAAAATTTTTTTTTCTTTTCTTTTGGGGGGATTTTCACTTGCCTTCTTTTTTAACTCCTACTTGCAATCTTTTGTGGCCTGCCTCGCTTTGATGCTAGCTAGTATAGACGACGCATGCATCCAGGAGGGTGCTGATATAAAGAAAACCAACACTCAAAGGGTAGCGTACCTTTCTCATGTCGTATCTACCTTGGCTTCAATAACGGGCACAATTCAGATGAAAGAACCAAGTTCCATCCGATCATATTGGGGATATCTTTCTTCTCCCCTCCACGTTACTCTTTCTATTTTCTCTCCTCCTGCTAACCCAAGCCCTATCTAATGTTTGGCATCCGGCTTTAGGGGCGTGGACTTTCGCAGCGGGGCAATTCCTTCGTTCTAGACGCCGAATGCCGTCTCTATATACGAAGATGGCCAATGATGAAGGTATTAAAGTAAAGTACTTGACAAATATGCATGAAATAAATAGATCAAAAAGACCGGGGCGAGAAAACCAAACAAATAGAGCAAGCGCCGGAGAATGCGTCGACGAACAGCTTCAGGTTGGCTAGATCAACAAGGACAAGACAAACAAGCCGACTTCATCCTCGTCAAGCCGACAAGGACTCTATCAATCAATGTCCCAGGCCGGGCAGACGGGCAAGGCGGCTGGGGTGAATGTCCATCCTGGCCGAGACGTTGCCGGACTGGTTCTCCTCCTTGGCCGTCTTCTCCTTTTCGATGCGCTTGGCTCGGTTCTCGTCGAGCTTCTTGTTCTTCTCCATGATCTTGTCCTTGCGACCCTGGCCCTTGCCGCCTCCTCCAGCACTGCAGAAGAAAGTTTTTGTCAATATCACAATTTCTTTCTTCGAATAGGCGTAGCTTAAGAAGGGAGCTTCTGGACTTACGTGAGTTCAATGTTGATCTTTCTCGGGGGAGAGATGCCGTCGTCAAACATGGTATGGTGGAACTTATCCAGACACGTCCGCTGGTGCGTTGCCGTTGCAAACTCGACAAAGGCGATGCCCCTGCAGGCCTTGGGATCTTCCTTCTTGGTCAGGCACCGCACGGCAACGGGCTTGAGAGAGGCGAAATGCGCCGTGATGGAGGTTGCGGTGGCGCTGTAGGGGAGGTTGCCGACAAAGACGATGTTTCGGCCGGCCTTTTGCGCCGAGGTCGCGTCGAGGTCGATGGCATCCTCGCCTTGTGGGATGTTTTCCTGGGAGGACTCGTCTTTGTTTTCTTGCGACTTCTTCTCCTTCTTCTTGTCCTTCTTGTCCTTCTTGCCCTTCTTGCCCTTCTTCTTGTCCTCCTTGTCCTGCTTCTTGGATGTCTTGTCCTCTGACTTTCCGTTGGTCTTGGGCTCAACCTCGGCATCCGGCTTGGTCACAGCCTCGGCAGCCTTTGCGCTTCCCTCGTCATCGTCGACGTCCATGCCCTCGGGCAGGTTCTGGAGGTTCTTGAGCTCTTCCTTCTTCTCCTTCCGGGACTTGTTATTGTATTTGCTCTTGTCCTTCTTGGGCATCTTGGCCTTGCGCTCCTCCTTGTCCCGCTCCTCCTTCTCCTTCTTCTCCTTCTTCTTCTCCTTGCGCTCCTCCTTGAACTTCTTTACCCTCTTTTCGCCCTTGCCGGCTGTCGCGTCCTGGCTGTGATCGGCATCGTCGTCGCTGCGCTTGCGCTTCTTGCTGGATTGGTCTTGAGGCCCGTCGACCGGTCTGACGTCCTCGGCCGACGCGGCAGCGGCACGTTTGGACTTCATTGTGCAATAATAATTATAGGTTGAAGTGGATCCAGGAAGAATTGATGCAATAGATAGAGGGTTAAGGTAGCATAAAAGAACTGCGAATTGTTTCGCTTGCTTCCAGCTCTGCGCAATCCAATCGTGATAAGAGAAGAAAAAAAAAAAAAAAAAAAAAAAATCTAATCGCTCTTATCGCGGCTAGATTGTCATTTCTTTCCCTTTTTGATCGGCCATCTTTTTTCTCCTAGTGGGGCGCTGCGACCGGCTCGAAATGGTGCGAAATACAGCAGAGGCAGACCTGTGATTATTAGTGCTGGCCGTCACAGTTCACACCGCGATCCAGAGGCTACATTTGTCATGTAGAGCAGATAGATCAGATTGAAGGGAAAGTCATCGCTACAGGAAGATAGTTTTCGCCCTCTATTGGAGATGCGAGCACAGAGAGCCATCATGAAACATTGCCAGCAGCTTCAATCCGTGAGGCACCTGAACAACTGAAGGAGCATGAATTGGGGGCCCGGGCGGGGAGCTCTCGGCCTTCTCATGCGCTAACGCTTGGTGAGCTTAGGCACCTTGAACCGCTGCGAGCGCCTGTAATTGGCCGCTAACTCGCTGCGGGTTCTTCTCCGGATTCTACGCCGCGTCAACGCCACCCGCTTCTTTATCTGCGAGAATGTCACGGCAATTCATAGCGGGCTCTTTGGTCGGCTTTTTGCGACGAATCGCTCACAATGAGCGACGACCACATACCTAGTAGGTACCTCGGCTGCAGCTCGTGTACCTTCGTGTCCGGGTAGGTAATCGAAGCAATACTTTGGCCACCCAAAACGAGAGTGCACCAAATAGTTGCGATGCCGTCACCCTCCTTCCCTTTCTCTCACCTCAGTCGCAGCGAGCTTGCCAAGCGACGTAGTATGTGCAAGTCTGTCGAGGCAAAAGCAACTCAGCTCGGGGAGAACACGCGCACTGATGGAGAACCCCTCAGCAGAGATGAACTCCTCGTCACTCATTGGCGAAATGCCGAGCTCTCGGCGTCATACCCCATGATGCTCAAACCCTCAGCTCTGTTCGTTCCTGCCACTCAACCGTGCGGGGAAACGGAACAAGCGCCCTCTGCCCTTGTCTCTTTCCTTGGGAGTACGGCGGCAAGCGGGTTGCGATTTCAACTGTTGCCTTCCCGAGCAGGGCACTGCAGGTTGAGCAGCTACGGAGCACCTTGACTTGCTTGACCGGGCAAGTATCGCATCACTACCTACAGGAAGCCATGATCGCTCTTACCCCACGTAAAGGTTTAGGCTCTTACCCCGCAAACGACAGGGGCGGCAAAAGCCAATTGTGAGCCTCGAGTTGGCGAGGCGGTGGATTCTGGCACTTTAGAGGCGGCCTAGAATCTCGAGTCTGGTGAGGAAGGGATCCATGGATCGGAGGTAAACCGTTCGAGTGAGTGTGGGGAACAGATTAGTAGCCAAAGTCAAAGGCCATTTTCGGAGACAAGTTGGACGAGGCATCATCACAAGGTAGGGAGCTGCTTCTGTCTTCCCAATCCACACAGAAGCACTAGTAGGTTCTGTCATGGATTTGTGTCGTGATCCCGTCGGGCCCTCTCCAACACGGTTGATACTACATGTATGTATCGCTTGATACATGTTCCGAATCAGCCAGCCGGACACTCGGTCAGTCGTTCCACTTCTGACGATGACACAGACACTGGTCCAGACTCTGGGAGTTGATCGACACTCGGTCTCTGGCAATGCCATTCCCCATTCTACCATTTTGTCGGGGCTCTCATGGCGCCAGAGAAGAGACCAGCAAGCTTGACGCCATCAAGTCCCGGTTGCTGTGAGTGCATCCCAGATACCGATTCCAACTGCCAGGGCTGTGTGTCCCATTCATGCTGTGCTAACCCGCATGGTGGAGTAGAATGATGAACGCATGCACCATCGTGGGCCACCCCGGACTATCATCAGACCTCCCCTCCCAGTTGCTATCTACCTAGTTGTTCCGCTACTGGCCCCTGGTGCTATGCAATACTGTTTGGCAGCATTACATAGTACGACACAGAGGCCATATCCAGGAGATCGGAACGAGTCAGTTCCTGGCCATGGGCCCCTTTGGTTTGGCGGGCTGCTCACGTACATGTAGTACTTGGGCTATTTTATCGCCTGTTCTCCCCCCTCATCTGAGACACAAGACACTTGTTCCCTCGGATGTAACCCTGCTGTTGGCCACCCTTCACTCGTCTCTCCCATCTGCTCTTCTTCTCCAACTCTCTGACCTTCCTCGTCAAGTCCCCGTCAAGAATCTGTAGCAGTTTATTATCATCGGTTTCTACACTTTGCCCTATAACGGCACAATGGATGCAACACGGCCTGCCTCTGACTCAGAAAAGCCAGAGGTTGAGAAGATTCAGGATGTGGCAGCAACACATACTCTTGGGAAGACAGGAGCAGGCATGGGGTCTGATCCTGCCATTGGATCGTTTGTCGACATTGATGAGCAGAAAGTCTTGCGCAAGGTACGAAATCTCCTTGACCAAGCAGTAGCAGACGAACCACTTGACGATATCATCATCACTAACAGGAGGCTGGTATAGATGGATATTCGATTGATTCCAATGCTGGCGGCTCTCTACCTCCTCTCCTTCCTGGACCGTAAGTTGGCAATCTACAACATCCAATGTCTGCACAAGGGCCGTCCAACTGACAGCAACAAGGGGGAAATATCGGCAATGCCAAGATTGAGGGGCTTCAAGAAGACCTGCACATGACACCGGAACAGTACAATTGGTGCCTCACCGTCTTCTTCTTCACTTATGCGGCATTCGAGGTTCCTAGCAATTTGCTTCTCAAAAAGCTACGTCCCAGCCGCTGGCTACCGTTGATCATGGTCTGTTGGGGCGTTGTCATGACGCTCATGGGCATCGTCCAGAGCTTCCGCGGCCTGCTTGTGGCCCGCTTGTTCCTGGGAGTAACTGAAGCCGGCTTGTTCCCTGGTGTAGCCGTGAGCCTAGCCCTCAGCTATCTGATGGACATGTCAGGAGACGTCGACTAACGCCACACGCATAGTACTATCTCACGATGTGGTACTGCCGTCACGAAATCCAGCTTCGGCAAGCCCTCTTCTTCTCCGCCGCCTCCGTTGCTGGGGCCTTTAGTGGCCTCCTCGCCTTCGGCATCAGCAAGATGGACGGAATCGGTGGCCTTGCGGGCTGGCGCTGGATCTTCATCCTCGAGGGAATCGCAACCGTCCTCGTTGCGGTCCTTGCCTTCTTCTGGCTTCACGACTTCCCCGAGACGGCCAAGTTCCTCACCGAGGAGGAGCGTGCGTTTGTTGTCCATCGGCTGAAATACCAGGGCCAAGTCCAGACCTCGGCCGACGGGGAGACTGAGCAAACCCAGGTTGCGCAGGCGGAAGAGTTTGAATGGAAATACGTTCGTCAAGCCTTCACCGACTGGCAAGTCTGGGTCAATCTCTTCGTATATTGGAGTGTAAGTCTCGAGTATCTCCCTCAATTCTGCCCCCCCATGAAAGTGGAATCATCCTTGTTATTTGTGATGCTCACACGCAATGGGGAAACCGATAGGTTGTCTGCCCTCTCTACGGCATCTCCCTGTTTCTACCGACCATCATCAAATCTCTCAACTACACATCGAGCACTGCCCAGCTAATGACTGTGCCCATATACGTTGTTGCCGCTATTCTCGCCGTTATTAGCGCCTACTTCTCTGATAAAGTTGGGAGGCGAAGCCCCTTCATCATTGGCTTCCTACTGATGATGATCGTCGGCTTCTCCATGTAGGTGTCCAGTCTAACATACAATGTACAGAAGAACGATCGCGGATGGCCAGCTAACGGTTTGACCCAGGTGCATTGCTTCTTCCAATCCGAAGGTCGTTTACGGAGGCATCTTCGTCGCCGCTTGTGCCATTTACCCAGCTTTCCCCGGCGTCATCACATGGCTATGCAACAACCTGTCAGGGAGCTACAAGCGCAGCGCCGGAATGGCCCTTCAGATTGGCGTTGGAAACCTTGGAGGCGTAAGTTGGCGCTTGGACTTTCATTGATCCCGCTGCTCTTGGCATTGGACCTCACGGCTGACAGTCTTGCTCAACCAGGCTATGGCATCCAACTTTTACCGTCAGGCTGACAACCCCCGATACATCCTCGGCCACGGCTTGGAGCTGGGCTTCATCTGCATGGGCATCGTCGCCAGCCTCGTCTTGATATTCAGCTACTACACCGCCAACAAGAGGCGAGGCCAGAGGCTGGCCGACGGAGAGCTGGCCAGATTCACGCCACAGGAGCTGTCAGCCATGGGAGACCGAGCCATAACCTTTCGTTACATGTTCTGATGTCTCGATTGCAAACACCGAGCCTTGATTTCATCTTTGTCGTGTGGCGAGAAGAGAGTTACTCGAGCAAACAAGCATAAAAGACAATGTATTTCTGCCATGACTGACTCGGTGCATGTCTATCTGCCGTGCATGGGACTCTAAATGATGAACCAACACACAGGATAACGACCACACTGCCTCAATACACATGCAGTAATAAACAACATAAAATGGTGGCCCCTACAAGTAATTGCCCACTAACATTGAACGACTCCTCCGTATAGATAAATCAATTCAACAGCATCCCACCGACAAGGATAATGAGAAGCGCAATGGTGAACAGGCGAGGTGTTGCTCTCGGAACACCGTTGACCAGCGCCACTTGAGGCGCCGATGACTCCTTTGCCGCTTCGCTAGACTGGGCGGGATTGCTGTTCGACATGGCTTTCGGCGTCGCGAATCCGCTATGGGTCACAGAGTTGCTGCTCGCAGAGTCAACCACGGACTCGTTGCTGAGCGTCGTCGTGGGCGCTGCTGTAGCCGAAGCTGCCGTGTCCAAGAGCGTCATCAGCAAAGTCTCGGTAACTGTCTCCCCGGGACGAATGATCTTGACAGTGACAGAGCTCATGGGCTCGTGCTGTTGAGCGTCGGCGACCGGTGAAGCATCCCTCAGGAGATCGGAGGGGAATATGAGATTGGCCCTTGGTGTGTGCGCTGTGGTCACCGTTTCCTTGCCATCGGACCTGCACGATGAAGTCGGAGAACCATGCTGTCCCGCTGCGCTTGTCGTGCACGAGGTCCGATTGACCTTGGCAGTTGGCCAAAGAGTGACTTCTGAGGGCTCGAGTGTCTTGCTGGGAGGGTGGCCCTCTGCTGTTTCTCCGGCTGCATCATCGGGTAGACTGGTGAGTGATCGTAGCGTCAAGCCGCTTTGCCCGTACGACGGCGCCTGTGCTCCTGAGCTCTGGTTCTCCTTTGGAAGCGGAGTTGCGCTCGGCTCGGGCAGGCTCGTCTCAAAGTCAGAACCCAAAGAGTATTCCGGAGCTCCGCCGCTTGACGGATCCGTTGAGTCATTTGCTGAAGACGGGACTGGTGCAGGGGCTGGTGAAGAAGGCTGAGCAGAAGGAGATGGCTGAGCCGCACTTGTGGCTTCTGCGGGTTCGGACACCTGGGGACCTGTGACCGGACCGACAGACACGTTCGTGCCATCTGCTGTCGAACAACTGCTGGATGGAGCTGCCGGTGTTGAAGAAGCAGGCGCGGGAGGAGGTGCTGAAGAGGTCGCTGGGGCTTGAGGCTCCTCGCCTTCACCGGCGGAGTCACTAGAAGGATTAGACTGGTTGGGATCCTGAGGGTCCAAGCCCCCAGTTTCTGGAGAAGCTGTCGGGCACGGAGACGTGGAAGCAGGAGAAGCTGGAGCGGCTGAGGAAGCCGAGGACACTGCGGAGGATGGAGAAGCCGGAGATGGTGATGAGGCTGGAGACGCAGGATCGCCGCCGCCAGAGGAAGCCGAGGG
Organism: Trichoderma ghanense; assembly: GCF_004382785.1. NCBI lineage: Eukaryota > Fungi > Ascomycota > Sordariomycetes > Hypocreales > Hypocreaceae > Trichoderma > Trichoderma ghanense. Next base: position 1,944,929 of record NW_027395667.1, read on the forward strand.
TGTAGATGTCGCTGCAGGGTCGCCGTCATCCCCGCCATCAGTTGACAGTGAGGGTGCCTGATCATCGCCAGGACCCTGAGCGCTTGGTGATGCAGAGTCTGGCGAGCTTGAAGAGGTGGCACTCAGATCAGCTGATGCTTGCGTCGGCTTGGGAGGAGGAGATGAAGCGCCGCCATCACCATCATCGCCGTTGCCGTTGCCGTTGCCGTTGCCGTTGCCGTTATCGTCATTGCCATCGCCATTTCCGTCATTGTTGTGCTCACCATCGCCCTCGTCTCCGCCATCGCCATTGTCGCCTTGGCCATCACCCTCACCCTCGCTAGGGTCTGGGTTGGGGGCCGAAGACGGCGGAGGAGGAGAGGCAGTCGACGAAGGCGGGGCGGGCAGAGGCAGAGACACGGTAACAAGACCGTCAGACCCGGAGTTGCACTTCAAATCAACCGAAATGTCAAAGGACAAGGTCAACTGGCCAGAGCCTTGTGGTGATGGATCGCTCGGTGTGCTGTATGCAGCGGGCATCGACTGAGTGAGCAGATCCTGAGCCTTCACCAGGTTGGCGTGCTGAACCTCGACGGGATACAGTGGCCCAATGGCGATGCCCAGGTCGGAGCATGCCAGGATGACATGGGCAACTGCCGGACTGTAAGCATCATGGGCGCATGAAGTGATGAGACACTGGAACAGAGACTGTGGAAGCACCAAGTGTCAGTCAAACGCCGCACAGCTCAATGGGATGCGAGAGTGACTGACGTTTGTCATGAGCTTGTCTCCGCAAATGATCTTGAGGTCGAGTGCTCCATTGTCGTTTCTGATGTTTGAAGCACAGTCGATAGCGCATCCTGCGTGGCTCTAATCAGTACCATGAACAAGAGAAGAGGAGGAAACGGAGAATCTCGCGAAGTGACACTCACGAGGTGCAGGGTCATTGGCAGCGCAAAGGCAGAGAGGGATGCAAGCCGCCAAGAGAGCAACCGAACGAGGACGCATGTTGGGCTTGCGAGCGAGCGAAGCAAGCGAGAGCTTTGAGCGCAGGGAAATATGGATTGTCGCAATTAACGATAGTCACCAAAAAGGGGATCCAAAAAAGAGCGTGAAGAATGAGTTCCAAAATAGAGCGCGTTGGTGATGTTCGGTGCGGAATGGTGGGAAGACGAAGGAGGAGGAAGAAAAGAAAGAAAGGAAGAAGAAGAAGAAGAGAGAGGAGAAGAATAAATAGGAGAAAGAAAACAGAGGGTCGCTTAGTGAGAGAGAAAGTGGAAGGAAAGAATTGGTCTGGAAGACGCAAAGAGAAGGAGGTTGGCGGAAAGCACGTAGATGAGGAGCAGGAACGAAGGCGCTGATGGTCACTGAAGGTTCACAAACAGAAACAGCATCTGCGTCTATTGATTAAATGAGGAGAAGGCAAGACTCTATGGCAACTGTGAGACAGAAACTGAGAAAAGAGAAAGGGGGAATGGAGGAAGCAGGAGGAAAGACGGCGATGCGAAATGGATATTGGCTAAGCTGTGCGAGCCGCCAAGTTCCATTACAGCCTCTCCCGTTAATAAAAGAGCAACGCCAGAGACTTCTTCTCGTCGGCATATCGATCCTTGAATTCTTTCCTCGCAAGAAATCGTGCAAGCGGCATCATGGTGTCCTTCATGTCCATGACGCCTCTCTTCTTCTGGTCAATGTGGGAGGCATCGACGACCAGGCGCTGCAGCTTGTCCAGCTTCAATGAACCTGCCATTCGTTTGTCAGAATTGGGTGGCCATGGGAATGAAGATGATAGATGGAGTCAATGCAGCAGCTTACCGTTGTCAATGAGCTCCATCAGACGGGCTGGAGTGCCGACACCGATGCCAATCTTCTTGTTCTGCAGTAGGGCGACTTGCTCTTCGACTTTCATGTGCTTCGCAAACTAGAGACGAACAAATTCTATGAGTACGAGAGCCGTAGGAGGGGGGACAGAGCCGGCTTGCAACTCACCAGCTTGGCGACCAGATTGTCTTTTCCTGAGAATTTCCGTACAGCTCTATAGTTGTAGATGCCGTGTCAGCGATATTTCTCGTGCATCAGAAGAGGTTCAACAAAGGCATAATCTCGTACCTGGTCAGATCTGCAGCTCTTAAACCAGCGCCGGCAACAATGATGGTATGAGGCATGCCGTTCTTCTTCTGCGCCCGCGACAAGCTCTCTGGGTGATCTGAAAACTTCTCAAGGAAATCAGGCAGCTTTTCTAACGACCTGGTTTCCTGCCAAGACGTGGTGTCTGTTATGGAAGATGCTGCAACATCAAGGATGTCTGACATCAGCATTCGAACACTCCAGTAGCTGAGGCGAGTTGAAGTATGTACACACCTGACAAGGCCAGATCTGAGAGCTCTACAGGGCTCAGGTCCGTACCAAACCTCGCCAGTTTCTGTGCGTGATAGTCGGCCAGCAGCTGGCCGTCCATTTTGGAGAAGAGAGTGTTGAGGCCGAGCTCGGTATCGAGGCTCTCGTCGTCGACGGCGTGCTTTGCCTTTCTCTTCTTGGCCTTTTTGGCCGGTGCCGCATCTTCGGCGGCTCGTTTCTTTGAATTCGACATTTTCCTGGTCCTTTTTCTCTCGCGATTGAGTTGTAGGGATGCTCTTGGTCGTGATTGCTGCCAAATGATTGTTTTCTCTTGAAGACGATGGTGGAACTTGGCCAAGGTGAGAATTTTGCGGGAAGCATAGCACAGTGTTTTGTGGCGGGCAAATACGGACCATTTCGGGAGATGTGCGCTCATTGAACCACAGTGCGACACTGTCTCTCACCGAAATGTCGACAGGTCATTTCAGCATCTAAATACCTACTACTTGCATACTTATAACGAGATTTGCTCATTCTTGCAGAATTCGATCAGGCGAAAACAATCTTGGAATATAAATGGTGCACCACAAGAGTCGAGTCGAGTTGAGAAGTCGGTCAATTTAAAAGTTCATAACTCGTCTTTTGAATTCTCAGTTACAGCCGTCGAAGAGCAAAGCATCTAAGTAGATAGAAGCATGTTCATATTATCTCCCGGTGGTGTCATGAACCTTCAATGAAATCACAAGTCCATCTCGATAGCCTCAACTCCCATTCCAAAAACGCCAAACCGCAAATGTGCCAGATGTGATGAGGAAGATAATCGATGAAAGGGCAAGGGCTCATGGCCCAAAATCAACCAGAAGAGACAAGGGCTGCGTATCGCCGCTTAGAAGATGCTGTTGACGATGTTGCTACCAATCGAGGCACCCGCACCGAAGATGGCGGCGTTACCAAGCTTCTTGCCAAACTTCTTTCCATACTCGCCAACCTTGCCGTTGCCCGCGCCGCCCGGCTGACCTGGCTGGCCACCCTCTGCTATCGCCATGGGAGGAACACTGGCATTGTACGGGTTCTGCTGGGCCGGGGGGCCCTGGGACTGGGCGGGATAGCCGTACGTCGGCTGCTGTGGATACGCCACAGGGGCGGGAGCGGGAGTGGGAGCCTTCTGCTGCTGCTCGACGAAGACGTAGTTCTGGGGGAAGATGCCTTCCAACCCGGTACGGTGGTTGCGGCCCATCCACCAGTCCTGGTTCATGTATTCGTACACGTCGACCTTGTCGTCCTTTTCCAGGCTCAGGTCGCGACCATCGCTGGCCTCGTAGCGGTACAAGGCCCGGGCATGGGCCAGGACGGGCCTTCCAGCCGGCGTGCGCGTGGGGAGGATGGGGGCAGGAGTGTCCTCGTACGAAGGCGGTGCAGGAGAGGCGCTGTTGACGTTGAGATTCTGGAAGGCCTGGACAGGAGGCGTCGCAGCCGCGGCCGGTTGAGCGGGAGTCTGAGTGGCAGAGCGAGCCGCGCTGCCGGGAGCAGCTCCGCGAAGGGGGGTTTCGGCAGGAAGAGCGGCGTGGATCGTGTCGAAGGCAGCTTCGTCGATGACGCCTTTCTCGAGGAGGCTCTCCAGCTCCTGTTCTCATGGTCAGCGGTTCGGCTTGGACATTTGAGAGCATATCAACGGCAAGGCATTTTCAGACTCCACCGAGGCGGGCCCGCTCACATTCTTAATGGTTCGAAGAGACCGGTTAGTCTCCATGATCGTCTGGCGGTCCATGGTGTTGGTGATGGGCTTTTCTGCTGCAAATCTGAATGGATGCGCGGAATAAAGCTGGCAGCGCAACAGTCGCTTGAACGTGTTCCGACGTTCAAAAGGCGAACGAGACGAGAGCCTCTGATTGTCCAAGGACTTGCACTGAAGGAAACGAAGGAATGAGGACTGTCAAAGAAAGAATTGTATTGTCTCGATCGCTGGTTCACGGCAAGAGAGCGGTAGATGCAGGTTGCAGGATGCAGGTTGCAGGGAGTGGAGTGATGCTACGAATGCTAGAAGGCTGAGCAGGCGGGATCAGAGACAGCTGTTACAGGTCCACTGGCACTATTACTACTGTATGGCAGCCCTCCACTCCAGGCAGTGAAACCGAGAAGGGGTTTTACAGTGGGCTGTGCTGCTGCTAGCCAACGAATCATTACCCGGAGCGGATTTCAGTTGGCTGGGGAGGCTCCGGATTTGGCACTTCGGGGTCTGGAGAGTGGCCGAGAGGGCGAGGCACAGCACCAGGAATGACGACAGAATACAGAGAGAGGCTTGAGGGGAATATCTGAATGACAATGATGCTGAGAAAGGATCGAAACTCAAAGGGATTCGAGAAGAGATGCGTCGAAGGGTTGTCATGTTGTAGACGAGGCAGTAAGAGACGAATGTAGGATGAATTCCGGACTCGCCACCTGGTGGGAGGCAGCCCAAGTATCAGTCGATACAGGTGGCCGGATTTCGTCCTCTGCATATCACACAATTGTACTTCACTCGGATTCATCTTCAAAGTTCGAAAAGTGAATTATCTCGCCCCATCACGTACATACGGAGCATTGGATGGGACACCGCTTCAGTCATGGTCATGTCTTTTATCTCTTTTTTATCATTACTATAGCATCTTTTAGGCCTTTTCGGTCATCAAAAAATCACATGTTCATAAGCTAGGTACATGAGAGGCTCCGTCTCTTCCATTTAGTCTTTGTGCAACGCCCCGTCTAAACGACAAACTTGCTCTCCTTGACGGCATACTTGTCGACATACTCATCGACAGTCATGGCCTCCAGCTTCTTGCTGTCCTGGCTGAGCTCAACAAGCTCCCTGACAGTGGCCTCGGGGAAGTGAGGGCCGAGGTGGCGCTTGTACTTGGCCAGGATGACGGGCTTGGCCTCCTCGCGACGGAGACGGTGGCCCAGAGGAGCCTCAACGACCACCTCGGGGAGGACGGTGCCGTCGTTGAGCTCGACGGTCAAGGCGTTGGAAATGGTTCGCAGGGCAGGGTCGTGGTAGTCCTTGGTGAACTGAGGATCCTCGACGCACTTGATCTTCTTGCGCAGAGACTCGACGAGCTCGGAGGTGGCAGCCTCGGAGCCGTCAACGTAGTCGGTGGCCTCGAGGCGGCCGAAGACGAGCATGACGGCGGACATGTACTGGATGCAGTGGTCGCGGTCGGCGAAGTTGTCCATGGGCTTGAACTGCTTGTCGATGATGCGGATGCAGGCCTCGTGGGTTCGGCAGGTGACGGCCTTGATGTCGGCGGCGGACTTGCCCATGGCCTTGAGCTGGTGGTGAATCTTTTCCGAGGCCTCGACGGCGGTCTGGGAGTGGAACTCGGCTAGAAGATGCTTGTCAGTGAGTCTGATCTGTATGGGGGAGCCCGCATCCGTAGAGCTTTCAGGGAAAGGGAAAAGGGCGGGCCAGAGGTGTTGAGGAGGGAAACTCACCAGGGTAGGACACCTTGAAGAGAACATTCTCCATGACGTAGCTGCCGTAGGGGCGCTGGAACTCAAACTTCTTGCCCTTGAACAGCACGTCGTAGAAGCCCCAGGTGGGCGCAGACAGAACCGTGGGGATGCCCTGCTCGCCCTTCATCACCTTGAGCGCCAGGTTAACGGCGCGCTGGCAAGCATCACCGGCAGCCCACGACTTGCGGGACATGGTGTTGGGGCTGTGGCGGTAGGTACGCAGGCTCTGGCCGTCAACCCAGGCCTGGGTCACGGCGTCGGCAATCTGCTTCTCGTTGAGGCCAAGCATTTTGGACACGACGGCGGTGGAGGCGACCTTGACCAGCACAACGTGGTCCAGGCCGACCTTGTTGAACGAGTTGAGCAGAGCCAGGCAGCCCTGGATCTCGTGGGCCTTGATCATGGCCTCGAGCACGTCTCGGATCGTGAAGATCTTGCCGCCGGCCAGGTTGCCGCCAGCCTTATTGGTGCGGTTAACCCAGTCGGCAACAGCCAGGATGGCTCCCAGGTTGTCCGAGGGGTGGCCCCATTCGGCGGCCAGCCAGCAGTCGTTGAAGTCGAGCCAGCGGATCATGGCTCCGATGTTGAAGGCGCCGTTGACCGGGTCCAGCACAAAGGGAGTGCCGGGGACCTTGGTGCCGTTGGGCACGACGGTGCCGGGGACGATCGGGCCCAGCAGCTTTGCGCACTCCTTGAAGCGTAGGCCCTCAAGGCCGCAGCCGAGGGTGTCGAGGAGGATCCATCGAGCCGTGTCGAACTGTTGAGAGGATGGGTTGTTAGAAGCTGAGCATTGATATTTCCTCTGCCTAGCGGTCTGTTCCACCTCTTCAACCCCGAAGTCCCCTTATTTCTCGCTTCTTTGCTTCTTCTTCTTCGTCTTGCCCTTCTCTTCCTCTTCCATTCTTCTGCTTCACCCTATCGCGCGATAGAATCCAATTGATGGCGGGGTCGAAGCCTTTCGCCTCGTTCGAAAATGAGGGGCATCCCAACAACCCCCGGCAACATCTAGGGGGGAAACCACCGAGGACTTACAGCTAGCTCAGAGTCAATTGTCTTGTTGGCGACATAGTCGGCAATGTCCTTGATCTCAGGATCGTACTCGCGCGAAGACGAAGCCATGGCGGGCGCCCCAGAAAGCTTGGAGAAGGAGGTCGAAAAGTTGCTGCGCGAGGCGGGGGCTGAGGCCACAGCAAAGCCGGACGAGGCAAAGCGACCGGCGCCGACGGAGGCCGAGCAGAGACCACTTGCAGCTCGCGGTTGGACTCGCAGCTTCGACGCTGACCTGAGGCTGCGGGAGATGGCGGACATTGTGAAGCCCAAAAGGGGGAGAAGGGAGAGAGGAGAGGATGCTTTTCTGGTGACTTGGTGGAGAAGACACTCTGGGCTTTTAAAAAAACGATTGGGAGAAGGGGAAGGAAGAGAGAAATAAGCCTCCAGCTACTCGGTCCGCCCAGCCGCTTTGTGAAGGCGTTTGGGACGACTTTCCAAAGCCGAGCTCTCGCAACCCCCCCTGTCCGGACTCCGCCATCTTTTGAAATCTGTTCCCTCTGGCTCAGCCGTCGAATGCCGCCCGCGCCATCCTCGGCTAAACCAGGCCGATCTAGCAGCTGTTGATCCCCAGCAGATGAATCGCGTCCCGAAAATCTTGGGGTTTGTTCCCCTCTCGTTTGGGGCGCTCTTTTTGTGGGAGCCCCGGATCCGGAGCGTCGGCGGCAATCTGCACCTCGGTCATGGTCAGCCAAGACTCCGGGAGACGGAGCATGAAGTAGCTCGGCTGATCACGTCGTACCGGATTCGGAGGTGCTGTGACCCTGCTGCCTTCCGGAGGCTGGTGGTCGGAATAAGTGGTGCTGTATTACAGGTAATACTCGGTGATTGTGTACTACTTGTGTTGATTGCGACCTGTAACCTGTTCGCTCGTTGTTCCGTGGTCTCCAGGATGTCTTGAGAGTTGCTGATTCGTCCTATTGAGCTGTGATGCAACCCGCGAGCTTCACCAGGACACGCACCTCGTGTCGAAGAGTCGAGCATCAAGCGCAGCCCTACACCTCAGTCCTTGAATCTTTGTGCACACTTCCCAGTTTCATTCATCTCTCTAGACGTGTTTGGTCAATTTAGGTGCTTCAACGCGTGCTGATCGCGGTCGTGGAATGATTTCTGCGCGTGTAGTCGATCGAGTGATGCCGGGTAGCTCTGGCGACTAACATTGACACCCGACGCAGGATGCAAACTCTCAGGCTTCAATGAATAAACGTAGGTACAATTTCAAATTATTCTCAACTAAAACAATCAAGAAGTCAACAAGATCAAGCCCGAATGGTATCCCTCTTTAGAAAATCAGCCTCACGCCCTGTACCCATACTGCAGAAGAAAATTGCCTCCCCGGCAGTTATCACACGAGTCCTTATATCATCGTCCTTCGCCCCGCTCTCACAGTCGACATGTAGCGGCATATACAGCGTTCTGTCTCGTGCACTAGCATGATCGGTCAGTAACGTGCTCATACGACGTCTTGCCAAGACGGGTTGCGTCTTCTCACTTCGCACCCTTGGAACGAATCAGCTTGACGTGGACGACAATGGCGACGACTGAATAGGGACCATGTACGTCGGACAAACGCTGCACTGGCCCGCTTTGCGTAGCTTCGGCATGATTGACGGCGAAAGATTGAGCTTTGGGCTTTGACAGACGGGGTCCGGCTGATTCTGGCTTATGCACCTCTGGAACACTACGCACTTGATCAAGTGCGGAGGGTCAGGGAGGCAGTTTTCGTAGACGACCGACGCGATCGTATATAAGCACATGACGGCGTTATTATTGGGAGGTATGGTTAGGATGATGGAATTTCGGCAAAGGCTGAGGACCTCGCACAGTTCGGAACTGCAGCACCGAAAATTGTGATTGAAGATCACAGAGCAAAGGGGAACCAAGCATCGATGACCTTGGTCTGGACTCTTATACACGGTCTGGAGAGATGTAGCTCAGCACGGCAGACTGGGAAAGCCTTAAGACATCCTCCATTGCAGGAATCAACCCAACTCCCTACTCCGGGGGAAGCTTTCTCATCTCCGCTTAGCATCTCTACGACGAGTGTCGTTGTAGCAATATGCTACTGTCTCTTGGAAATTTGCCTGCTGCACATACTCGAACGAGGCCAATCCTGGAAAAACGATAGGTCGCCTGTGTGTGTCTGTGACATCCTGCCCGGGAACAGCGCTATAAATCGCTCCCCTCCCCTTCCCCCCCTTTTTGTTATGTTCCTTGGAATCGCTCATGTGAACAAGAAGAACAGCTTGAGGCGAGGATGGAGTGTACCGAGATCTTGCTTCTTCTTTCGTAGATGGTTGGAGCGAAGCTCTCGTACCAGTCATTTTCTCCTCAACCCCATACCCTTGCCATGGCTCAAGCTAAATCTCCCAACATGGATGCAATTGGATGGACGTCAAACCGGGAATGGCCGAACTATTACGTGGTAGACTATCAGATGTGAGTCTACCAGGCGTGAGTCCATCACATGCCAGAGATGGGGCTACAGGGGGCAGGCATGTCCATCATGGCTTCTGCATGTTGCTACTTGCACAAGCATGCCAAAGCCGACTTGTATCAAGTCTCTAGAGATGGGGCGTGTGCATGAATGGTCGCCGACCTAGACTGATCGAGACCAATAGTCAATGGTCCTGAGCCTGTCATTATCTTGGCCTGATTACGCTGGACCAGCAACCTCATACATACAAGTGGCAGGACGTCTACGAATATTTCATGTCTTTGGCCAGCTTGGACGACACATCTCGTCTGCTGGCTCAAGTGTAGGCCTCTGTCATCACTATCTGCTCATGGGTATGGGACGGTAGGCCAGGATGCAAGATCCAGGCATTGGGGTGCAAATTAGCTGGAACGCCGTCTGAGAAGCTCGCGGGAGCTTCTGAGTTGGATGTGTGGGCGAGACACAGCTCTGCTTCCTGCGGAACAGAGACAACCGTCTTTACTGAGTCTTGTTGTGGTTATTGTACTCTGTACTCTGTAATAGTTGATCAAGCTTGTTGAGCTTGACAGAAATCTCAAAGGCAAAAGCAGGTCTCACACTAGGTTGGTGGTTCGCCAGAAGCGTGATGGCAAAGGGTATCCACTGTAGTCACTGTGGAAGACAACGTATCTCAGAATAAAGACCCTCCAGTATCCGTACGAAGCAGCACTGCTCCATGCCTGTGGAGGCAAGACTAGACAGTCTCGGTTGCATGATGATGATGATGAGCTGTCATCTAGTTGTTAGGTAGGGAGAGGCTGGCGTAGTGTCGTATATGCATCCTTCTGTTTGCTTTTGATGAAGCTAGTGCACACGCCCGTAGTGGAATGTAGTGTCAAAGTTGGCACAAGCTGGAGGCAACCGTGGGCATGTCTAGCCAAGTCACTTCCGTAGTGGTCATTCATTGGCCTTCCCTCAGGACTATGGAATTTCCCCGGACTGCCTCTATTCTATCTGTCGCTACTACCTGGTAGGTTTTAACAGGCATTTTATGCAAGCTCTTCCTTACAGCCAATGTACGAGCATGGGAGATGACATCTTGAAGCGAACCATGGGGCGGCCCGGGAACTAGCCAAACAGGGGGCGGGAAGACACAATGGAGAGCAGTCAGGGGGGAGCTGGTAATTGTGGCTGGCGACTAACTCGCAGATGCCCAGGTAAATCTCTCCTCGAATGACGCAAGCTGG